>NC_066331.1:2276662-2578688 GCF_022539315.1 Serinus canaria | reverse complement strand
TCCTTGCCGTTTATTCCAAACCAAACAAACAAATGAAAAAAAAAAAAAGAAAAGAAAAAAAGAAATGTTCAAGAGTTTAGCTTTGCTAATTTATGACTCTGTGCTCTGCTCTTTCTCCTTTGGGATTCACTGCCCTGACCTCGGATACGAGGGAAGAGGAAGGAGAGCTCTCACCTTGCCAGTGTGAAAGGTTGCCAAAGCAGGGAGAAAATGTCTACTCACTTATCCTAGGAGCATGCAGTGCTTTTGTGTTTCAGGTCTTTGTAGATTTGCAATGCCTTTACAACCCTTGCAACTGTCCAGTGTGGGGTGGTTAATTACCAGGTAAAACAAATTTTTTTAGACTCCATTTAATTATTTGATTGCACAGTAACCAAAGAGTGTGAGAGGGCTGTAGCCAGAAGGCACTTCAAAGCAAGGCCTTGATGTTTCTTAGTGGGCATTAATGGTTTCTGAAGGCAGGAGATTGTTTAAAAAAAATATTAAAACCCTCCTCATGATCCCGCCAGCAATCTCAAAAAAATGCATAAACACTGGAATCCTCTGCCAGGGAAGAAAAAAAAGAGTTCAAAGGGATCTGAGAGTTTTCATGTAAAGTTTAGAGTTTAAGGCGTGACTGTTGGCTACGGAGCCCCACTGTTTGAACTCTTGTTTATTAAAAACAGTTTCCCAGCATTTCACAGGGTTCAGAAAGACAACAGCGAAGTGCAGCCTTTTTCACAGCACAGCCTTTAAAGGCTCCATTGATTTCTACCTATGTGTTTTATCTTCTTTTTTTCTTTTTCTTCTTTTTCTTTCTTTCTTTTTTTTTTTTTTTTTTTTTTGATCAGATGCTGAAGTTTAGCACAATATCCAAGGCTGAGCTGGGGCTGTGGTGAAGAGAACCACTCTGGAATAAGAGTTTGCCACGATTTTTAAAATACTTTTTTAACAGTTCACTCCAGACTCTGCAGTGTCCCAGAAGGCTGGATGACAGCAGCAGCAGAATTAGGAAATGACAACTTGGCTGGCCCCAGACTCCGACTGCCTTTTTGATATTATCGCCAACCCTCAAGCCTTTATCTGAGCCTCAACTCTCAATCAATGTCCAGCCAAACAATTGGCCACTGGGAAACCAAAAGTTTTTGGGTTTTTTTTTCCCCTCAGGATGGGAGATAATCCTTCACCCTCCCCTGTCTGGGCACGCATCTTATTTTTGATGAGCCCACCAGCATACCTAGAGCAGGCTCATTCTTTTTTGTGCTCACACTTCTTCTTCTCCTTCAGCCAGCCTCATTTGTCCAAAAAAACATCCTAGTTTTTAAAGTGGAGGGTTTTTATCCAGGGGTGAGGTGAAGGGGAATCTGCAGCGTGTTGCAGCTTGGTGCTGCTGGCCATGGCTGGAGAAGAGCTGTGCTTTGAAGGGGCAGCTGGGCTGCTCACAGCAAGATGCCTCAATTCCTGCAAGGGCAAGGAGAGCAGACACACAGGAGCACTGGGAAAATCCTGTGCTGTCCTGGGAAAAAAGCTTGCAGCTGAGTGTTTTAGCAAGTTCTTTAAGTCTAACTGCAGAGATCTGAAGATAACAAAGCTCAGAGCCGCCCAAGCTCTGCCTTGAACAACAGAGGGGTCTAGAAGTACTGCCAGAAGATGTTATAAAAGGCACATTAGGAGCAGAATTAAAGTCAACATAAACCAAAACAAACAGAAACATCTGCTGAGCAGGTAGCCTGAGAATAAACTCCTTATTAAAGCTGTTCTGCAGGCTGCATCCCCAGCCTGGTGCTGCCAGGTGACATCGGCCGCGCCTCTGACGCAGGAGAGAAAGAGCTAAAAATAGTGTCATGTCAAAACCCTGACACAAACACTCCAGAGGGGAGGGGAGAGGGGGTGGGAGGCAACAAACAGGGCATGCTTGAGTTTCTGGCTGGGTGCTGCTCTGCAAACGTGGCTGGGAGCTCATCAGACTTGCTCCAGAGAAGCTCTCCAGGCTCGGAGGGTGCAGGGTGCAGCAGGATGGAGAGAGGATTTCTAGGACTCCCTCGAGGGAAGAGGGTGTGTGGGATGGAGTAGGGCAGGTCAGGGTGAGATCAGGCCCTGAGCATTTAAATCACACTCAGGGTTTTGCATTGGAGTCCCTGTGTTCAAACCTGAGCACAAGGAGCTCCTCTGGGCTGAGGAGATGTTTGCTGTGAAGGATGATGTGAAAATGTGACACCTGCTCTGTACTTACTGAGATAAACTCAGATCTTAAATGCAGTGGGGGGGGGGGGACTGAAGAAAACAAACAAATAAAAAATCTAAAAAAGAAGGAGCAGAAAATTTCTTCCTGTGCACAGCTGATGGCAAAGTGCTGCTCCAGAGATGCTCCTGGAAGCTGCCACAGTGCAGAGTTGGGGTTATCCTGCTGCCATCCCCACTCCCAGCAGAAATCTCCTCCTTCCCAACTCCAGGGACTTACTGAAAATATGAAATTAATTTTGGGCTCTGTTTTCCTTAAATCAGCGCAGTTCCAGTAAAATCAGATTAAAATACCTCCAGTTCCTGATGTTTGGGGATATTTAAAGTCAGATCAAAGCCCTTTTAACCAGTCCTTTTGGTAGCAGGTCTGATGAGAAACACAGGTGCAGGACTACATGAAGCTGGGCTGATTTCAATGCTGCCTTGCAATGCTGCTTCTGATCCCTTAAATATCAGCTGGGGGCGGGCAGAAGGAATGGAGGGATGATGTTTTCATAGAAGAATACTTTTCTTTTTTTTTTTTTTTTTTATTTTTTTGTCTGGATGCAATTTGAGCTGCTTCCCTTTCTGCATGAAAACTTTAACTTGCTGCCTTCTTTTTTTTTTTTTTTCCTTTAATAATTACATGGAGAAAGAGACTCAGACAAGGGAGAGCCACAAAGAGATGGAGAGTAAAGTGATTTACAGACCATAATCCTTCAAGCACAAGATGCTGATGTGTTGTGAGGGAAGCAGCACAAGCTCCATGACTCTTGCACAGAGACCTGAAGGTCTAAACTCTGAGACAGAGATGAATTTTGGGTGGTTTTCTGCAGAATTAGCTGATTCTGGTGGGACTGTGGGGTGGAACCCTGGTGTGTGGGTGAGGAACCAGGCTCAAGGTGGGCTCAGCCCCTGGAGAATTCTCTCCAATCCCCCCAGAGCTTCACAGGGGAGCTTTGCAGGGATTTACCCAGCTGGGAATTTTGGGGTTTGGAGATCAGAGAACAAACCCAGCTGTACTGGGGGAGTGTGAAAGGGTTTTAGACAATTCCCTGCAGAGTTAAGTCAAGCCCAGCAGTGCTGCTGGTGCAGGACCCAGGATGGAGGATCCTCCCTTGGCACAATGGTGCCAGGATTTATCAGGGATTTTGGGATAACACGTTTCACCAAGATCAGGGATTTTGGGATAACACGTTTCACCAAGATCAGGGATTTTGGGGTGACACATTTCACCAAGATCAGGGATTTTGGAATAACACATTTCACCAAGATCAGGGATTTTGGGGTGACAACTTTCACCAAGATCAGGGATTTTGGGGTGACAAATTTCACCAAGATCAGGGATTTTGGAGTCACACATTTCACCAAAATCAGGGATTTTGGGGTGACACATTTCACTAAGATCAGGGATTTTGGGATAACACATTTCACCAAAATCAGGGATTTTGGGGTGACACATTTCACCAAGATCAGGGATTTTGGGGTGACATATTTCACCAAAAACTCTTGCTGCTCTTGGTCCCTCTCATCCTGCCTCCAGACAATACCAGCCCCATTCCAAACACACCAAAATGAAGGTAGGTTAAATTAAGCCATTTGACAGCACCAATTAAAAGCATCACTTTTATAGTTCAGGAAAATCAGTGTTTCTTAGAAAGGATTCAGCCCTGTTTGTTGACAAATGATGTGACCCCAGCAATTCATCCCCAGTGGGACAGGATGGGAAGTACTATAGGATTTTCTCTGCTGGGAGCTTTCAAGTTTTATTGTGTGCAATTAAAATGCAGATGAATAACACAGTAAAATAATAAAAAGCTCCTCATAAAAGTGCCCCAATGAAACAAAACTGTCAAAACACAAGAAGAAAAAAAAAACCCAACAAAAGAGCAAATATTGCTTCCTCTCAAAATATCATGGAAGTTTAAACAAACTCTGTTATCAGGAGACCCCAAAGGCAGTGGTTCAATTCCAGCTTCCTGCCTGCACATCCACAGCTCCTCAAGAGGGTCCTGTGCCCCACAGGCCCCTAAAAGTTGGGCTGCCATGCAAATCCCAGCCCCACGTCACCCCTGGGTCATCTCAACCCCATCACTACTCCAGCCACCCACTGCTGTCACCTGGGGCTGGAGGGACACCCAGACATGTCCTGCCCCACATCAGCACCCTGCTGGGGCTGGCTGCTTTTGCTAACACACCCAAAGGTTCATAGTTGTGAGCTTTTTGCATTTTTCATGTGATTTTGCTGCAGAAGGGACAGTGGAACCCTGCCAGCACTGCCTAACTGGGGAATTCTGCATTTGTGTGCTACATATAAACAGCTCTTAACAAAGTTCCTCTCAAGTTATTAAAGAAGAGGCAGAAAATAAGCCAGGCTTAGGCTGCCAATTCAGCACTGGGAAGACAGAAGATGCCAGTTTTATGATTCCCACCTAAACTGAATGTGCATAGAGAGGAGAATAAAGCCAGACACCAACTGTGATCCAGCCTGGCCTGGTGTGGCCACAGGGTGGGGACAATGTGGGGACACTCTCCTGGCAGCATCACCAACCAGAGCCTGGTCCCCAGCCTGGTAAATCCACTCCTACAGATCCGTTCATCATTCCTCCAGACCCCACCTGGACTTTTACATGAGCAGCAATAGCACAGGAAATAAAAATAAAAATAAAATATTTAATAATAATAATAATAGAAGGAGAAGGAGGAGGAGGAGGAGGAGGAGGAGGAGGAGGAGGAGGAGGAGGAGGAGGAGGAGGAGAATTTCTAATCAATAATCATGATAATAATAATTATAACAATAGGAACAATGTTTCTTTTGGGGTAACTGACAGAGCTAAACAGAAAACAGGGCCAATAACAAAACTGAAAAACAAACAAGACACAGAGCCCAGACAGCCAGAAGGAAATCAGACACTGAGGGCAAGCTCTCTGCAGGGCTCTCCTGGAGGCTTTGAGCCTCACAGCTGGGCACTCTGAGGACAAAGCAAGGGCCAGTTTGGATAACAGACCTGCACAAGGCAATCCAGGCACCTGAGCTGGCAGTGAAGCAAAGAAAAGCCCCAAACTGACACTGCTGGGAGGTGAAAGTTTCCTCCAGCCTGGTTTGTGCACTCAGGAGAGGCTGGGGTGGGTTTTGGGTGGGTTTCTAAGATGAAATTATTGTTATTGCCTGGCCTTGCACTGGCTTCATGCAGGGGCTTGGAGCAGCCCTAGTGCAGCAGGTCCCAGCTCTGCCCATCATTAACCATTAATTAACCATTAATGGCAGGGTCCCAGCCTTGCACTGACCCCTGGGGCTGCTGATTGCTCTTGTGCAGCACAAGGGAGCTGGAATCCTGAATTCTGAGCAGTAACTTGGGGTCAAGTCATGGCTGAGTCAAGAGCACCCCGTGAAGCTGCTCCCTTTGGCTGACACAATGTGCTGCCCTGCTTCTCCTGGATCTCCCTGTCACATCAGCCTCTGGGCCCTGCAGCTCCCAAGCACCAGGTGCAGCTCTCCAGATTTACAGCAGCAGAGTTTGTTCAGTGTGGAGCATCTCAGAGCAGCTCCCATCTCTTCCTCAGTGGCTCCTGCACTCACAGTTGTGATTCCTCTGCTCTTTCATGAGGCCATTGAACTCCTGTTATCTCCCTGAATTAATATTAATGGCTTCCTCTAAGCTTCTCCTTTAGCTCTCCCTTTTTCCAACAACTTTTTGATGATTTTGATTCCTCCAGACTCCTTTCTTGCCCTGCCCTCGTGCTGCTTGTCTGCTCTGATCCCAGCCTTGCCCTGAGATGGCATCGGTGGCACTCGGCCTGTGAGGGGACGTGGGCTCAGGGGCTCTGGGTGAGGGCTTGCAGGGTGGGATGAGGGGTTGGGAGTGATGCTGGGGCAGCTTTGGGGATGGCAGGGCCCTCACTGAGGATTCCAGGAGCAGATCTGAAGTGCCTTGGCCCAGTCTCACCTGCCCAGGAGCTGCTGCCCCAGCAGCGAGTGATCAAAGTTGTTCCCTTCCCTCTGTCCCTCCAAATTACAGCCAAAATACTTAAATCTGTGGGGAAATGCTGTTGTGCAGGTTGTTCTGCCCCATAAAGAAGCCTGTAGAGGCCTTTCCCAGTACCAGGGGGAGTCTGTTGCACCAGTCCTGCTGGCACTGCTCAGCAGCTCAGAGCTGTGTGCAGGCAGAGGCCAGGGTGAGGCCTGAGCTGCTCCTCAGCTGCTCCTGAGCCCTTTTTTATCACCAAAATGAGCTCATCCCATGGAGCACTAACACAGCATCTCACAGAGAGCAGCCAGTGCCCAAACCCCTGCTTGGGGCTGTCCCTGGGCCCCCTTCCTGCTGGAATGGAGCTCACACTGCTGAGCTCTCATCTGACCAAGCTGGGCTCTGATTTCTGTCCACAGTGACACAGAAACAGAGGGGGTTTTAAATTATTTTTTCAAACCATTGAGCAATACCCAAGCATGTGCAAATCAGGACTTTTGCCTCCTGCCAGAGCTCTGGGATGGAAACTGAGGATGCTGGTGGGTTTGGTCCCAATTTACAGGCTTGGCAATGCCTTTAACCCTCTGCAGCCTGCTCAGCTTCTCACCCTGCCTCTGCCCAACCTCTCTGCATTTGCTGCTGCACAAACCCACCCAAACAGGGGGCACAGCCCAGCCTCTGGGAGGTTTTTGTCCTTGTGCAGCCCAGGAGGGACGAGGCAATGCTGATCCCAGGGACTGAGTTAGTCTAAATCCATCCTTTCACTGCTCTAAAGCATTTGCTTAAGGCAGAGCCTTCTCTGGGGTCCAGGATCTCCTTCTTGCATTTTATGAGTTTTTTCCCTAATTATGGAATCTCTTTCAATCTGGCCCTCCTTTGATCACTGCTGGCCCCAGAGAGAGCTCGTCTTGTCTGGATCGACTGAGGAGAGAAAGAGATGAGAGGCAGGAGTGACCTGCCCAGGGTGACTAAGGAGATACACAGCAAAGCAAAGAGTGAGCAGCAGCTCTGCACAGCCACAGCTTCAGAGAGAGCTCAGGACAAACCCTCCTCTGTGTGACCAGTTACCACCTCCTTCCAGGTAAAGCACATTTCAAGGAGGACCCAGGGCTGAGCCATCAGTGAGAGCCTCCATGGCTGTTCTAATGGGATGAGAATGGATCATTCCTGAGGCTCCAGAGGGAACTTCTGAGCCAGGACACCCCAGTGGCACAGCAGAAAGCCATCCCAGCTCACCAGCACAGGGGAGACCCCGCTGATTCAGCTGACAGATCACTAAGGATCCTATATAACCCTTCCTATAAAACCCAGCTAAAGGAGGTTTCTTCAGAAAAAGGCTATTTTCAGTGCCACTCTGATTATTTGCCCTCTGTTGTCCTCCATAAAGGATACTGTGAAGTTAATGATCCAGCCATGGAATTTTAAATAGCTGCTTCATGACTAACAACATGTGCTCCAGATCAGCTCCAGCCTGTATTTACATATTTCCCATGATAAGTCAACATATGGTTCTTGTTTGTAACATGGAGTTGCTCTCTTCATATTATTACCTTTTTTTCCCCTTTACTTTTTTCACAATTACACGGGGAAAAACCTTTTTCTTTTAATTATTGTTAGCCAAGGCCCTGTGCAAATAAGAAGCCATTAGGGTAACCAGGAGCCTGCTAATGGCTTTCTTTTGGTTCCCACCCCATCCTGAGCTGGATTCACAGCACCACTGGATGAACAAGGTCACTCCTTCCCCCATCCTTCCCCAGGATGGGGTTTCACAACCCTTCCCTGGCAGTGGCACTCTTTGGGAAGCTTGCACTAATGGTTTGAATTTTTTCCCTTTTGAATTCACAGTTCTAAGCATGTAGAAAATTTGTACAATTTTTGGGGGGTTGGTTGGGTTTTTTTCCCCTCTGCCCCCTCTCTTTTCTTGCCCACATCAAAGCATTGGCTGCTGGCTCGATGTGAGTGTCCTAACTGCTCTCATGGCAGGGCTGGAACCACAGGAATTGGCATTTCCACCTCCTGTGCTGTTTTCCCTGCTGCTCAGCTCCCCAAACTCCCCTCTAACAATTCAGCTTCACCTATTTCCTTAGGGAGATTATTCCACACAGGAACTGGGCTCTAACTTTGAAACACTTCTCCTTCTACCCAGCCAAAAAGATTATTTCCTTTATTTAATCTCATGACTCCCATTTGAACCAGGCTCAATAATTCCCATCCTCCTGGGCTATGTCCACCCCTCTGACACTTGCAGACAGACACCATATCCCACACTGAGTCATCATTTTGCCAAGCTAAACAGATGTAACTCTTTTAATCCTTCCTCATAAATCAGCCCAGCCCTTTCATCATTTTTATTGCTCTTCTCTGAATCCCGCCCAATTTGTTGACATTGTTGTGTTCTTTAGGCGCTCAGGGGATGGATATTCCAGGTGAGATTTGCCTGGTGGTACGTTAGGAGGTTAATTAACACAGCCTCCCTCTCTGATTAGCTGCACACAGGTCACAGGACAGGCTTGGTGCTGCAGCCTTGACTGAGGAGAAGATGGACCCAGTAACATCCCTTGGGATGGTGAACATGGGATCCCAGGGCTGAGTGCCTGTAAACCCCAGTTTTGACCTGTCTGGGGAGGTCTGGTGCTCCTGTCACCCCCCAGGACCCTCAGAGGCTGATCCTGCACATGGGGCTGCCTCAGGGGAGGGATTTGGCTCAGCAATGTTCCATGCTCCAGAAAAGCCAGGCAAGAATTTGAACTGCACACTGAAAACCCATCTAACCCTCGCTTTTAGCAGGAGCAGGTCTGGGACAAAGCCCTTCCAGCCCAGGGTTCCTGGGGAGGTCTGGTTCTGTCCTTGGCCCTTACAGCCAGCACAGCTCAAGGCAACCTCAGCCCCTTTGTGGTGTCCCCAAGAGAGACCAGAGAACAGGGGAAAATCTCTTCTGCACCAAAACTTAATTTGCTGATCAGAGCTTTGCCTTCAGCTGAGGCAGAGCCATGTCCTGGGGAGCCCCATCCCAGTGCCACACTATCAGGAGTGAGATCCCACACCACCCATGGTCTCTTCTCCTCTGATGGGGGCCTGCACCCTCCACTCTCACACCAAAATCCCCAGGGTCCTGCAGCACAAAGGGAATTCTCTTTAAATCTCAGTGATGCCACCATTCATGGACTCACAGAAACATTTAGGCTGGAAAACACCTCCAATATCACCAGTCCTACCTTGGACCAAATACCACCATGGCCACTAAACCATATCACAGTGTGCCAGGTCTACCTGATTTTTGAGCACTCCCAGGGGTGGTGACTCCACTGTTTCCCTGGGGAGCCTGTTCCAATGCTTAACCACTCTACCAGTGAAGGAATTTTTCCTCATATCCAAACTGAACTTCGCCTGGTCCCACCTGGCTTAGCGTTAGACAAATAGTCCACGATAATAAATACCTCAGTGAGATCAAAAGACCCTTAAACAGCCTTGATAAAAAAAAAAATAAAAGATCAGAGTAGAGCAATTTGGTTCTGCTCTTCACCACTTCTCTCCTCTTCGGGAAGGTAACTTTTGCATTTCAAAGATCCAGGTCCCATTGTATGGAGGGAGCCAGGCTGAGCTCTTTGTGCTTCCCTGGTTTTGTCCGGTGGTTGTCCCACTAACCAACCTCCCACCAAGGGAAAGGGATTTCTCCCTTCTCCTGCTGACAGCAGCTTTGCTTTGAAAGCGAGAGTTGTCTGCTTCTTAATTAGTGCTGTCATGAGCTGGTCACTCCAGGCTGGGAGTGGGGCAGAGGAGCTCAGCTATTCACTCCCTGCGCATCCTGGGGAAGATTCCAGCTCTGCCTCAGCTGCAGCTGCCAGGAGCTCCTGGGGATTCTCCTAATGGCCCCATTCAAGCCATGAAACACAGCTCAGAAACCTTGCAAATAAAGGCAGGGCACTTTAGAGATTGATTTGTTATAAAGGAGTTTCCTTTCAGCCCCCAGGTATCCCGAGGTGCTGCACACAATGACGCGGGGACAGGGCGGATCCTGCTCTGCTCGCGAGCCCAAAGTCTGCTCAGCCACACTCACTAAAGTCATTCAGCTCTGGAGACCTCACAGCACCTGTTTGCAGAGGCACACGTGCAGTTCTGACTCTCCCCAGTGTTTGTGTGTGTTACAAACGCACCTGAGAAGAGTCCCGGGGCTGGAGTTGTGCTGTGGGATGTGCCACAAACCAGCACAAGTGATGGGACCACAAATCAGCTCCAGCCCCGAGCTCCATCACCCTCCATGAAGTCCAATAAAAGCCATTCCATCAGCCTGCACACCTTTCACAACCAGACAAGTGCTCCATAAAATTCCCACCTTTTTTTTTTTTTTTTACTCAAATAATGTTTGACCTTGAAAATATTAGCAGCAAATCAAGTTGGAGACTTTTTGACCCAACTCTGTTGCAGTCAGCCTCTCTCCATCTCCCTCAGTGCAGATCCCCAGCTGATTGCTGGGCTCAGAAACATGCATCTTTCCCTTGGTGTGTTGGTTTGAATCCACACGAAATACAGGATAAATTGCCTTTGAAGAAAGTGGGAAAGCAGTATGGCAAGGAGCCACTGAGTTACTTTCTGTAATTCATATTTTCTCTAATGAGAGGCTTTCCAGAAAGATATTCCCCTGCTCGCTCTGCAAGTCAGACAGGTACAACAACAAGTGCAGCAGGCTTGTAATCCAGAGAAGGCTTTGAACCTGCTCCCAGGACACAGAGCTCTCCTGAACTTTAAAGGTATTTAGATCCCAATCTGCATCTGGGCATTGTGGTTGACCATTTACCCCATTCCCCCATCATATTACATATATATATCTTTATTTTTTCAACAATGACCCAGATGAAAACATGAGATGGGAACAACTTTTGACCTCGAGGCAATTTGTTGGCATCTCAGTTTTTTGAGTTATGTTTGTAAAAATCAGAGGACTTCCACAAACGTGCCTAGCATATGACTTGCAGCATT
Organism: Serinus canaria; assembly: GCF_022539315.1. Taxonomy (NCBI): domain Eukaryota; kingdom Metazoa; phylum Chordata; class Aves; order Passeriformes; family Fringillidae; genus Serinus; species Serinus canaria. The sequence continues at coordinate 2,567,544 of NC_066331.1, read as the reverse complement.
TTCCTGAAAATATCACTCCATTTTGCAGATTAGCCCAGCTCAGAACAGTTAGAAAATAAAATAAAGCACAGTAGGAACACATGTAGCTTGTGTGGTTCCCATGCCAGAGCACTTTATCAAATCCTACATTTTTCCTGCTGGGATCAGCACAGTAACTTCCTCAGGCTTGAGACTGGAGATGAGACAGGACCCTGAACAAATACAGGATTCCCTGACATTACTGTGATACCTTCATGGGAAAATCAGAATTTCAATGAATTCTTCAAGAGGTTTCCAGGCCAGGAGGGAAAGTAATAAAGATCCATAATTCAGGCCAGAGCAGCTCCCTGAGTGCAGTCCAATAACTTACAGATCTCAGATGAGAACAATCCTTTTACTCTTTTAATGGCATTTCAAATTTACTGCTTTGTGGGGAGGTTTCAGATTCTTTGGGTGAGTTCTGCCCCTGTAACTCCACCTGCCCCTACTACCCACAGCCCTGGGCTCCTGCTCCTTGCCTGAATACACTTGAAAATGCTCCACCCTCGACATTTCTATGAATTAAAACAATTAGTTCCCATGAATTCATCATGGATACAACTTTGAAGTGCTTCTTTTGTGAGCACTGGGGTCATTCAGAGTCACTCACGGCAGAGACTGAGGAAAGAAATCAGGATTTGGATGGGTGGGGACAGCCAAGGAGTCAAGGTGTAATTTCTACACCTGATAATCAGCTTGGGAGAAAGTGTCCCTCAGGATTTCCTGGCATCACTTGTGCTGTTGAGATGTATTACAAGAGTGGGCAATGGCATCTCCAAAATCTGTTCTCTCTACAACTGCATTTTCAAATGGCTTTAAAAATACAAGACCTTCCATTAATTTCCTCTCTCCTCATGGCAGAAGCACCCATGAAACTCCAAGCTCAGTTTGGCCCTCGAGCTAAACCTGGTGGCTCTCACAACCTGGAAAGCCTAGGCTATGCTAACAGGGAGCAAAAAAATTCTTGGAAGAGGAACTTTTCCTTCTTTTGAAGTCAGAATGGATTTGCAAGGGTCTTAAGTGATGAGGGGACAGTTTTAAGTAGAGGGGATATGTGTATAATTTTAACCATGTAAATAGTCCTTTGCAGCCTGGGAATCTTCAGACTTTTCAAAGCTTTAAGAAGTTGGCACTGCATACTTGTTAAAATCAGTTTAACCACTTGCCAAGAGGTTTAAAGAAAGACGACACCTATTTTGCATGAATAGTAATATTACTCTGATGAATTTAGTTATACTAATGGGAGAGCTTAAAGAATATGCTCCTGCCCCTGATGGAATTTTTAAGGCAAATAATAAGGTTCTGGAGGGTGTAACCTAAAACAGACATTTCATAAAAGATTCATCCTTGAACAAAAATGTCATGAAAGCATGAAATGAAAACTAGACGACAATCAGAATTCCTCTTGAAGTGCTTTGTAGTAATTATTTTTAAAAATCCTCACAAAAGGCTCTATTCAATTGCAGAATAGCAAGTGAGGTCTGGATGGTTCAAGGCCAAATAATTTCTGCAATGGAAAAAAACAGGCTTCAGTTCTTCAGTTCTGATGTAAGGTATTTTAAATGGGCACGAGCTCCAATTATTGCTTTCTTTTCCCCAGCTTCTGTGGGACATGAATTGCCCACAGATAAACCCCCTGCTCTGCAAAGTGACCAACATCATCTGCAGCTCTGATGGCCCTGATTCCACAGCCACACTGAGCACCATGGTCTCCAGGTGAGGGTCAGGGGCTCGTGGCACCACACCTTCATCTCTTTATTCTCCCTTCTCCTGGCTCATGCAGGAAAAGGGAGCTGCCAAAACCCAGCCTTGCCCTGCTGGCTGAGCCCTCTGCAGCACAGGGGCCGAGCACAGGCTGGGTACAGCTGTGATTTCCCAGCTCCTCAGCAGGGAAAAGCCCTTTCCACCCCATGGCATGACCATTCCCATCCCAGGTGTGTGGGATGTGCCGGACACCAGCCAGTGGCCATCCCCTCCTTTGGGGGGTCACAGGGAGGATCCCTGGTGGGAAGAGGAGCAGGCAGAGCAAGACCAAGGCTTGCCATGGCTCACTGCAAGTACAGTTGGTGTTTCCAGTTCACTCCAAGCCTACCCCGTGCCTGCTTTGCCCCAAGCAGCCAGACTCGCGCCACGGCGTCCCCGAAACGTGGGTGACAGGAGAGCCATTCTTTCACCCAGACAATAGGGACTTGTTCACAGCTCGATGGCAGCCTGGTAAAACTCTGAGTTTTCAAGTGTGTTTGAGTTGGGGCTTAGCTAAACAAAACTGGTTTTCTCAGCCAGGCTGAGGGATTCTCACAGGCTCTGCACCTCCTTGTCGGCAGCTCTGACTTGCTCCCAGAATCCTTCCCCTCTTCCTTCTTGTTTGTGCTGCTCACCCCTTTGGCGATTTTAATTTAGCACTGAAAATCCTCCTGCTCCTTCTTAAACTGGGGGCTGACCTGTCTTTAAGACTGTGGTGTTTGAAGCAGAACCCATTCCCCACCAGAAGATTTTAATTTTAAGCTAAGAGCTGTGCTTTGTTTCCAGATGCTTTATTTAAAATTGCTTCAATGTGTAGCATTCTGAAAAATTATTTCCCCTATTCTGAGGCTTTTCTGGCTTTGGATTTTTCCCTCCTGATTTTTAGGCCTTCTTTTTTTTTTTCTTTCTTGATGAACTACTCCCCCCAAAACCAGATCTCCTGCAAAAGTGCCTCTGGACTTTCCTACAAATGTATAACCTCTCCATGCCTCAGTTTACATAGGTGCAAAAACCCAGGGAGCATCATTTCCCTGCCTCAGAGAAGTACAGTGAAACTCAATTAAACCAGCTAATGCCTACAAAGGGATCCCATATCCTCAGGTGGACAATCTATATGGAAAACATGCTTCTGAGAGAGTGCCACGAGCACTTCAGCATGGAGATAGAGCAACAGGAGATCACACAGGGACTTGGCTGTGCTCCTCCTCCTCCAGCAACTCCTCAGCCTGTGCATCTGTTTCCCCTGAGGGACTTGTTGGGAGCCTGCAAGGGGAGAGGATGGAGGGGAGCTGGGTGCCTGGATGTCCTCTGGAATGGGACGCAGAGAGCAGCACTGGCAGTGCCCACGTGCAAGGTTTGTGCTTGACTTTGTGGGGCTCCTGGAGGGCACAAGCAGCTCATGCAGCAGACCCTGGATCTCCCCTTCATCCTGAGCCCCTTCAAAACCTTGGAGATGACTGAGCTGCAGAGTTCCTGGGGTGTGACAGCCAGAGGAGAAGCGCTGGAGATCGAGGAGCCGGGGAACGCACAAGGTGCTCAGCCTGGGCTTGGTGCAGCTCCTGCCCCAGCATGGGAGGGGAGGGTTTGGGATGGGGCAGGTCCTGCACAGGGACTGGGGACTGTGCTGGAGGCTGATCTCTGAGCTGGAAGTGGTGACACAGCACCACAGGGCTGGACAAGCCTTGCCTGGGGGGCACATCCAGCACAGCCACAGGAGCTACCGTGCCCGGGGCTGTCAGCAGTGCCCTGCTCCACCCTGGGCATCACGGCGGGGTTCAGTCCCACCTGGAACCAGCATGGGCACTCTTGGGGTTTTATGGGGTTGGTCTGCCCTTGGGGTGGGTTTTTGGAGCAGCCTGGTGAACCTCACTCCACGGCACCACAACCTGTTGGGAGCTGCTGCCCTCTTCTTCCTCCTCCTCCTCCTCCCCATGCACCAGGAACTCTTCCCAGGGGAAGTGAACTGTGTTAATATGCATGAGCACAACCCAAAAGCCAAACCAGAGCTCCATTTTCCAAACAGACAACATGCCTGCCACCCTCTGCAGGCAAACCCGGGCTGCCTACGTGATGAACACAAAGCCATGACTCTGCAAGCACCAGGAAATGCATATTTCATCACCATGACATTCCAGCCACCTACAACCAAAATAATTAATGACTGCTTAATGGCTCCAACAGGGCTTGCTTTGTAAGGAGATGAACTTTATTCCCAGTGAAAAGAAAAAAGGTACAGATCACTTTGACCTGGAATAAAATAGATATCATATTATTCTCTGTTATGTATTTATCTAGGTCAGTAATTTCTTTATTACTTAAATAACCTTGGCTTTTTTATTTTTAATATTTTGTACAACTGTATTTTTCCTCAGTGTTTCCAGAAATGTTGTTCTGAATTTTTTCAGCCAGAAGGAAACAGTATTTTTAGTTTACAACAGTTTCGAGGGATGCCAGTGGAAATGAAGCTAAAGCAGCCCCAGGGACAGGATGTCTCTGACCATTGCCCCACACGAGCCATCAGCATCCATGGTACCTGCAGGAATCCCACTCCTGACCAGCCAAATCCTTGGAAAGAGTAGTTGGGATGCCATGGGGTGAAAAGTGTTGTTCTATGCAAAGCCTGAAGGAATTAAACTTCTTTCCTGGGTTCAGGAAACTCAGGTTTCCCGTGCTGGAGCTTTACCCTGCACTCAACACCTCCCCCTGTCCTTGAGGGGCAGCAGAACCCTTGGAGCCATGGCCTCCCTCACTGCCATTGCAGGAGAAGCAGCCACAAGAGTTTTCTCACTTTCCTTCCACATTGGCATTTTTTTTCTTAATTTGTCAGTCTGTCTCCTGTGATTTAAGCAAGATCTAGGCCAGCAGCATGGAAGGGTTTGGGAAACCCCTGCATCTCTGCCAGGGTGTCCCAGGGATTGGGATCCCAGGTAATCTGGAATATCTGAGGAGCACCAGCTATTGTTACATGCTGTAGCTTTATTGCCAAGTGTCACTACAATATTTATGAAGTGGTTGGCACTCCTGTGCTAGACTGACACATTTTGAGAAGTCATAAACAAATCATCTTTTCAAGTGGAATTTAAAGCTGTTTTGCAGCATTGTGTTTTCTCTAACAGCCCCATCACTTTTAAGGCAGAAACGTTCATAATTCAAGTCCTGCAGGTGCACTTACTACTCTTTTACTACTCCTTTACTACCATGAGCATCAGCATTAGTCAGCTGGAGAACAGGACCCATCTCACCACTGGAACCACATCCAGCCCTTTCAAAGCTCTGGTTTTTAACCAGACTGTTATTTCTCCTGACTGTCTCTGTTTGGGAAGATATTTAAGGACTTGGTCTCCCTACAACATATCCTACATTTCATCCTACATCTGCAAAATGAATTTGTGCATTTCTCCAACGATTCCTGGAGCACTTCACAGCAATGACAGTCACAACACATCCTAACCTCTCCCCATTGTGATTATGACAGTCACAACACATCCTAACCTCTCCCACTCATGATTTTTCATGATGCCTGCTCTTCCAAAGTGCATTTTACCCAATTTACTGCTCTGCCCCCAATTCCACTCTTCCCTCCAGTTCCTGCTAAGCAGGATGGAGACCTGGTGGTGCTTTGATAATTTTCAGCCAACTCCAAAACTGGACATGAACACACCCAGGGGTTCAAGCACCACTGAGCAATCCCAGCCCTCAACTCCAAATACAAGGTGAGTCTTGCTGGAAAGTTAAAGCTATCAAGAAGCTCTTAAAAGACATTTAAAACTAAAATACAAACTTCAAACAGTCACCATGGGGACAAAATATTCAAGTGACAGTTTAAGCTGTCAAACATTAACTTTTGATATTTTTATTGCCTTCCATTGGCTACCTTTGGCACATCACCCATCCCACTAATGGCTGTCCTGTTATTAAGGATGGATTTCATGGTCATTAACTTGAGTTCAGCAAGTCACAGATGACTTTATTAGGCATGACTTCAATAATCACCATTTTAATTGCACAAGCTGTCCTCTGTGCCCACCCTGAAAACACAGGCTATTTTTAAGTTGGAGCAACATTATCCTTTCCACTGGGCATCATCACACAGGGCAGCCTGCCAGAAAAAAAAACACAAACCCTAAATAAAATGATTCAGGGTAAGAGCTCACCCATTTCTGAGCTGCTTTGAGGTACAAGCCACATCTGATAAGGCAGAAATGAGGCCACAAGAACCACATTCTGCTCGAGGTTCTAATAAAAAGGCTAAAGGAGAAAGGAGGTGAGATGGGGCTCAGCTGACAGACATCAGGCTCTGTCTGCTTCAAAAACCAAAAAAAATCCTTTTACAGCAATCCTGTAATGAGTGTCTGTGTCCACCCTACAAGAGTGGCACACGCAGGTTGCACCAGGAGCAAACACCACATTGCCCTGCTGAAAATTCCCCCATCTCTCCATCACTGTGGAGCCCCAAGGTGTTTTCCATGGGCAAACCAAGTCCCTTGGCTGGGTCTGGCAGGAGAGAAGTGATGATTTAGATTTAGAACTAAATCTGAAGCAGGAGATATTGGAAGGTGGGAGGTGTCCCTGCCCCTCTCAGGGGGGCTGGAGCAGGATAATATTTAAGGCCCCTTCCAACCCATTCTATGGATTTATGATGATTCTACCCTAGTTAAGCACTTGGCCACCACCTTTGGAGCTGGTTTGTGCCTCAAGGGCAAAGCAACTTCTCCCTCTGCATCATCAGCATGAATAAAACAAATCTGTTCTCAGCACTCAGCCTCTCGGGGTAGGAGTTCTCCTCCCCTGATCAAAACCAAGCCTTTCAGACCTGGATTTCCATGGGCATAGAGGCCTGTAGGGAAAGACACCCCCCAGCACTCTGCCCTCACTCCTCATCTGGAGGGAGCCTGACCTCCTTCAGACACCAAAATTCCAAACCCAAAATTTAAACAAACAAGAGACCCACCCCAAACAAACCCCAAATAAACTCTTTTAAAGTTTATATTTTTCCTACTGCACTGTGACCAACCTGGAATAGGATTTTTTTGAAACTTCAAATTTGGAAGTGTAAGAAAAAGTGGATCAATATCCACCAAACTGGATTCTGTGCCAAGCTGGGCTGTATGGCTGGCATGGACAAATTCATTTCTGCATGAACTGTGCTAAAGCACATCCACATCCCCAGGGCATGCAAATGTGAGGTTACCATGCTGTAGCTGACAGCAGCCCTGATATAATCCTCAGCTCTCAAAAAAAAATCCAAACCCAAACCTAAGAAACCCCCAAGAACTAAAGCACAGCCATCCCAGGTCAAGAGATCCTTCCACAGGCACAGGAAGCCCTCAAGGATATTCCACAGGACCACAGCATCAGATCTCCCATTCAATCCCAGCTGTATCACTCCTGCCTTTTACAGACCCTGATAACTTTTACTGCACAGTTTAAGAACATAATAGAACATGTAATAAATAATTGTGTTAACCCTGCATCCGTGAATGGCTTTAACCCACAGCTTGTGCTCAGTAATGAATGTCAAAATATGTGTTAATAAAAAATTAAATCACCAGAGAGCAGTGTCAGGATACACATTTTGGTAACCTAATGCTGCTAAGTTTTCATGTCATGTGAGCTGCAGTGTACAGTAGCAAGGAACAGGCATTCCCATTGCCTTTGAATTGTACAGATGTTTTGTGCTCCCAGAGAATATCCTAAAGAGAGACGTATGCTCTTAGTATGTATCTATTATAACATTATTAGCCACACTCCTAATTAATCCTTAGGAATTCCAGGCATTTTTCATTTAGTTCTTAGCAGAGGAAAGGGAAAAAAAGGTGCCTGAACAACTATTTGTGTCGTAGAGTTCATAAATGAGCCCATCACCCTATACCAGAACTGCTATAATTTTATCGGAATGAAAACCATTCTCTTTGATCTCTTTTAGTTCTTAAATCCAGCAGTTGTGTATTCAAACATCAATGGAAATGTGGTTTCAAGCTTCCTCTTTCATTATCTTTCTCAAAGATAAAAAAGAGCAAAAGAGAAAAAAAAGTTCTGAGCTTTAGAGATGAGGCAATATTTTTACAGTAATTTCTTTATCTGATTTCATCCTGTTTACAGAAGCTGCTGTTTGGAAGATCTCATCCCCCCTCCCCATTTTCGAGATGGCTTTTCTTTAAATAAACGTATATTAAAAAATAGAACAGACAACAAAGTCGGCTTCCTGCTTGCTCTTTATTGTAAAGGAGATAAGGTTGCTAAATGCTGCGCTATCTGACTTTGGTTCGGTGCGTGACCTACATGGATCAAGATGGAGATTTAATGATTAAACTTAACTCCTTTATCTTCAGCAAAGGGGGAGGGGGGGAGGAAAGAGTACCCAAACAAACTACTTATGTTCTGGCGTGATAGAATTACAGTTCAACACAATAATTAACTACCTGACACATTCCTGCGAGGCTGCAGATGTCAGTAATGGCTCTGAAATGCCCCCTCTCTGTTGTCATAACCCAGCAGCCAAAACATGCACGTACTCTGCAGGATCAGGGCTGGCAAAATGCAGTTCATCCCTCCTCAGCTGATTCACACAGACCACAAGTGTGTTTCATCCTTCAGGTACCACTGAGAGACAAATTTAGGAGCAAATTCAATTAAAACAAAATGCATCCTTAATCCACCAAACCCACAAAAGCATTTTTAATCTCTTCTGTCCAAGGCCCTGGACTCCAATCTTTCTGTAAGATTCTTTACAGCTCTTGAAACATATTTCAGCCTCTCACTCCAAGACAACACAGCTCATTTCACCAACCACTGCACATCCTGTGTCTCTGAACAACCCAGAGATGGTTCCCAGTCTCCTCCTCCTGCACCCTATCAAGCTCCTCACAAGTAGATCCTAAAAATCTTGAATTAATCTGCTACACAAACTTCAAAAGGCCTGGCACTTCAGTTTGGATGGCTTGTAAAAACTACACCTACCTATGTGTGCAACACTTGTGCAAAAAAACCCACTAATGACTGGCAATGAAACCCAAAAACTCTCCAAGCCCAACATGGGTTCAGCCTGGAGGCCCTGGGTTTGGGACAGCTCAGACTGTGGATGCTGGCAGAAGGGTTTTTATGCATGAAGGCCACATGACACACAGCAAGTTTAATGAAGTTTGTTCTAAGCATTATTTCAAACCTCCAGGGCTGCTGTCACCCACGTGGATCAGAACAGCAGGATTTATTTGCATCCACTCCCACTGGAAACAACAAGCAGCAGCCATGAGCTCCAGCTCCTGCAAGATCCAGAAAAGCAACGAGCTTCCTGCAAATCCAGCAGCAAAAAGATGAGGACATCAAGGGCAGAACTCCCTCCCCACCTTGGAGCACCAAATTTCATTAAAGCAGAGAATAAATTTAGGATCTTACCTTCCAGAAAATCCCCACAGAGCTGCAAGACCAGCTGTTTCAGGGGCCAGAGGAGTTTCCCTGCCTGAAGTCCCAAGGCAGCCCCAGCAGCACTCATTGCCTCCCCTCTGGGAGCATTTACCTTCATTAACAAACCCACATGGGGCTGAGAGAGGCATTTCTGCCCCCTGCTCCCCCTGGAGGGCTGACATCAAACCTGCCTGCCCCTGCCCAGGGGGGCTGAGCAGTAATAAGGGGTTCATAGGAGAACTGGTTTTTCTCTGCCACCTCCTCCCATGTTGGAGTGGAGTGGGAAGAGTGAGGTTCTTGTGCTGCTGGTGGTACTTCCATTCTCTGATAAGCAGCTTGAGTGAAGACTGGAGTTATTTTATCACTTCCCAGAGCCTTTTTCTCCTATCTTTAATGGGCTTCCTATGTTTCCCATCTCCCCCTGACCATCTATAGCACAACATCCCAAAAATCTGACTAGGAAACCAAATGCCAGCTTCATCCTATGGACTATTCCCAAATCAAAGTGCTGGAAGGAAGCAAACACAATGCTGAGCCCTCATCCGGGGAGAGAATTTCGTCCTGGAAGGATGAAACTGAATCCCATGAATGCTGTCACAGCCAGAAACTGAGCTGCTTCCAGAAGATGCTCTGTAGCTCGAGGGGAGATGCTCAGTGAGGTTGTGTTGGCCTCTGCATCACCTGGTACTGATCATTGTCTTTTCTTGTGAGCAGGTTTAGATTCCAAAGGACAACCACCACAGCTTGACATTGGAGTGCTGAGGAATCAGTTAGCTGTGGTGGGAAAGCAAATTTTGGTATAAAAATCAAAAGAGAAAAGAAAGAGGGGACAACACCCACTGATCACTCTCTTGCTTCCATGTCTTTCTAAGGAAGTGTGGGAAGGAGAGTGGATTTAGGGGGATAGCCTGGAGGAGAGAGGCTGTGATGAACTACAGCTGTCTTGGGCTGGGGGATGGGAAATTCAGAGGATGCTCAAGTCAAACATCAGGGACTTGAGTCATACATGGAGCAGCAAACACAAACTGCTTTGGTATTTGGGGACATCTGGCCTTGAAGCTGATTCAGTTCCTAAACTTTTTAATAAGCTTCCTAAAATTGCAGCATGAGGCATTTGGCAGGGGAGAGCCAGAGCTGGAAAGCAAATCAGAAGGATTTCCATGCTGCCACACGAGCCATGTTGCTTGGCAGGCTGATGGATTGGGGCCGTTGTATGAAATAAAATGCGAAACAATTAAATGGCACGTGACTGCAGGAGGGGGTAGGTTTACTTTGCAGGATTTGCATCAACATTTTCTTTGGCTCTCATCCAGGTGGCTCAGCACCCCTTGGAGTCACTTAAACAAACCCAACTTTGAAAGCAAAGCTCTGTCAGAAGTTCTGGGTCTCGCCCAGCTCCGTGTTCCCATCAGGGGGATGGTGAATCCCACACGAGGTGGTTGAAAGGGCCCCAAATCTCCCTGAAGGTCTCTGCTCTCCTCACACACAGACTGCTCTCCTCACAGGAGTCCTCATGTGGTTTTTAAGGCTTGTAATGAAGACTCAGCACAGCCCTGTGCAGTCCAGTAGGAAGATTTCTGGTCAGGGCTCTAACAGAGAGATAACACCCAGCTTCACCTTCTGTCCTTTGGGAAGCTGAGAGGAGATGGTCAGAGCAGGGATTTTGGCCAGCACATTCTGGAGGGAGGGTTTAGGGGGACCTCCTGTTGGATCCAGATGCGCCCCCTTTCCCTGATGCCTGAGCATTCAATGGATGATCTGGGGCTTCACTTCAGACTCATGAATGACAGAAGTTTTGGTGCAGAAAATAACCTGGTGCATATCAAAACCCAGCTCCATGTTTGTTTCCAGCAGATAGTTATGATTTATCTATTTCATGGCATGGTTAGCAAGAGCAGAGCAAACTTTTTGTTCTGTAAATTTGGGAGCAAGCTGCTGGCTCACACCAATAACAACATTTGGGACCTTGTGAGTATTTTATTTAGAGCTATTTTTGCAATTAACCTCATCCCTAAAAGTCTTTCTGTTTTGATGAGGTTATTTTCATATGCTGCAAGTTGAAAGGGGGGGGGGTGTGAGACAGCTACACACATGTATTATAATCATATTTGAGCCTTTTTTGTGCTTCATCTGTTTAATGTCATCTGCACTGCCAAAGCAGCCAAGCTCCTTCAGGGCAAGCTGGGTAATGGGAGCCAGCATTCCTGATTTTCTGTCCCTGGAGCAGCTTTGGGAGCAGGGCACTGCTGGGGCAGGCTCAGCTCCCCTGTGCTCATCCCTCAGTGACTGTTACTTTTACAACCCCGTGGTAACCCCGTGGTAACCTCGTGGTAACCTCGTGGTAACCATTAACCACTGTCAGTTGCTGCATGTGTGCACGGCCTCTTCTTGGAGGGAAGAAAATCAGAATTTGGTTCTGGGTTAAAATCAGGGCTCGGGTTTGTGCAGCACTTTGGGAGAGCTATGAGCCTGTGGGCTAGAAAGTTTTATCCAGGAAATCATTGGAGTGAGGAAGAGTTTGAATAGAGGCAGGTCCTTCCTTGCTGCTGGAGTCAGACCCTTTCTTGGGAAGCAAACACCACCCCCAGGCTCCAGCTGAAGTTTCCAAGCCTGGATCCTTTTCACACATAAGTGATCAAGCTGTGGATGGGAGGCAGCTCCAGCCTTCTGGAAAAGATGCATGGAGGGGTGTGTGCAGGGGGAGTTTGCATCACATGCTCTGGTTTAGACTTTTCCACTTCTCAGTTAATAAACAAATGTAAAATGGTGCCTCCAGAAGCCCCTACACCCCAAAGTCACAACTGGTGGATGTGAAGAGGCTGGAGTTATGGGATGGGTCTCCCCTTTCTGTCCTGCTTCAGGAAGTCCTTCAGAAATTTGCTTCATCCTGAAGCTGCTTGGGGAAAGATAATTCTGTAGAGAGAGGGGACAGCATTTAATTTTGCCTCCAGACTTGTGTGAATGAGATGTGTTTGTCCCCACAGGCACTGCAAGCTCCTTTCTCATCATCTCCACCTTCCTCCTTTACTGCTAAGGCAGCGCTGACAGTTGAGCTGTTGTACTTCAAAACACGTCACCAAAATTCATTTCTCAGGTTCTTCTAATTTTTCTTCATGTTCCCTGAGTACACACAGATATTTAATGACCTAAAACTGCAATTGAAGCAATTTAACACTGAGGCAAACACAGGTGTTAGCACCCTTCCAGAGCAGCCCTTGGTGCATTTGCTTAATGCTTTTAATTACAGCTGTTAATATGACAGATTGATTAGATGTTTGACAGCTCCTGGATGTTCTGGTACCCAGCAAATGCTTGGAAGCAGCATCCTGCCCAGGACTCAGAGTTACTCAATCAAGCCATATCCCAGGGCATTGCAGCAGATTGAAATGACTTTTTTTCTTCTCTTTTCAATGGGGAGTTTTTCCTCCTTCACCTCCCAGTGTGAATGTGGATGTATGAGCAACAAACAGCAATGGGAAAGGAAATGCAGAGAAACCACACAAAGATTTACTGGGGCTTTAGCAAAATATTATCATTCTTAATGTTTGTCGACATGTGGCAATTTTCTTTGAACCGGGAATAGTTCAAATTCCTGCTTGCTTTGAAGACTTAATTTTCTCCCATAAAAATTATGGAGACTGTCTTGGATAATTTTAGGACTAAGGCACTCTATTTGCTGAGCTCAGCCATGTTTTGCACTGTGTATATTTTATTTGCCACCTGCCAGCTCATGTCCACATTTCCCCAAAACTAAGGGAAGAGATCCAGGACAAATCCTGGTCAAAACCTTGAGCTCTGGCCCACCCCTGTGCTGGAGGTGCACAGCTCAAGCACCCACACACAAAGCAGGCACAACTCCTTAAAAACATTTCCAGGGACAGTGAAAGCCCCAGCCCTGAGCACAGGGACACCAGTGAGTAACTCTGCCACAGGCCACTGTGTGACAAGGTGTCTGCCTGGCTGGTGATGCAGAAGCCCTCCAAGCTCAGTGCGTTGACAGGCAAGCAAGGTGTGAACCTAAAGATTTAGAATCATGGAATCAGTAGGGTTGGAAAACACCTCCAAAATCATCAAGTCCAACCTTCAACATATCTATTACTCTGATTAAAGTTGGGCCAGTCAGCCACTCTCTGGTTTGGCCATGGCAGAATGGACAGGTAAGATTTGGAGGGGACATCAGGAATCACATGCATCTCTGGGGATTATTACCAAGGAGAAGATGGAGATGAGGCGTGAAAAACCATGTCAGTGTAAATCACAGCTCTCTGCTTAGGAGGGGAACATGCTAAAAAGGACCAGGAGATGAAACCTGAGGCAGACAAGGTCAAAATGAAACCTGTAGACACAGCAGTCATTGTGGAGTGTTTGTGAATGGCTGTTGTGCCTGTGCTCGTGTCTGCAGACGGTTAAGTAGAAAGGGATTGTTGTCTTTACTCACACACATTCCCTCGCCCTGAGTTAACTTCCTCAGGCAGAAGAGTGCCCAGAAATAAACTGTCATAACCACCAAGTGAAACTGCCAAGGGGTGGTGAAGTGTCCAGCTCCAGTGTCTTCAATCAGGACCGGTTTTCTCCTTTGAAGATATGCTTCTGCCAAGCACAAGTTGTACCTCAGTCAGACGCCAGTTATTGCACTTGATACGGGTGAAATCTAATGGCCCACAAAATAAAGGTCAGCAGAAAAAAAGATTATTGAGTGGTTTCTTCTGGTCTCAAGTATATGAATCTGTGAAAGGTTGGCAGCTCGTACCCACCGTCATGGTGTTTTTCATGGTCTCCTTTGATAACGGGATTAGGAAGCACCAATATTAGTTCAAAAAAGCTGCTGAAAAGTCCCTGACATTTGGTCATTACCAGTCTTCAGTCACTATTGATTGGTGTCTGTGCTGGAGGCACTAATCCAGCACAGGGAGGGATCCAGGGTGGCTGCAGATAGGTCGGGATCGATACGGAGCTGCTGACGGGATACTGGCACTGCTCTCCCTGCTGCTCCTGGTGGGACCCTAACACTTGCTGTGGGTATTTCAACAAACCAACCCCGGTTTTCTTGTTTTTTAGCAGATTATCCTGCTGAGCAGTTTGGCAGCATCCTCATTTCTGCAAGCAGAGGAATCACCATTTCTCTTCTCCCAAAGCATTTGCTGTGGGAAGCAACCACCCTGCCTGGACTGGAGCTCCCAGAGCATGAATATTTCATGGGACTGGTTTTGGGGAGATTACTTATGGTTGAGTTTTCATGGCAAATAACTAGATTTTTGTGATTATCAGCACTTCTTTGGTAATTTAAAATTGACTTGAAATGGAAAAGAAGCAAACTGAGGCTGGATGGGTACAACCAAGGTCTTGTGCTCCTACAAATACCACGATAAAAGTGTATTGGTTCATAAGGATACTTTGAAATATTTAGGAGAGCATCAGCAGGAAGTATAAACACATGTATATGAATAAAACTAGCATTTCGTGAAGTGTGTGGGAAGGAGAACGTTTGGGAGTCAGCACATTTCTTACCAACCCCATTAAGTGCACCCAAGGGTGAATTTTTTATTTATTTGGGTTTTTCTTTAGAACTCCCCCCTACAGAGCTTTGGATTTCTGAACATGAAAAATAACAACAAATTTTACAAACATAAAAGTTGCAAATCCCTTCCCTACCAGTGATTCAAAGAAGGTGCTGAGCCTGCCCTGCCCCTGCCTCTGGACACAGCTGAGGGAGGCTGGTCCCAAAAAGCTGAAACCTGTCCCCAAAAGAGTCAGACCTGCCTGCACCTGATAACTGGGATGGTTGTAAGCTTTTCCTGCTCTTCCAGTAGCCATCCCACCATAACTCTCCCAGGGCAGGGAGATATTTATTTTCAAGACAAGCATTCCTATTTAATGGGAAACATCCCCTTTGTGTGGAAATCAGTTTGAAACATCCCTGGGCTTGAATGGTGCAGAAAGCTTTGACAAAATATTAGAAGTATATTTAGCTCCTTGGATATATCAGCCTTGCCAGAAATAAAACCATTTTGATAAGCTCTCATTTGGAGAAATTTCTCATCTCCCTCTTTGCTCCCCAAACAGAATAATTAATAAACCAGGAATACAGAAGACTCCACTGGCATCCCAAAGAAGCCTTTCCCTTGCTACAAGAGAGTAGATTCTCTCAGTCTCTCCTAGTGGGATTACTCCACTTTCAGAAATCAGCAAACAGCCCTTTTTTTCCAGGAACTTGAATCAGATTTGGCCTGAAAGTGCAATCCAGGAATCAGTCGCAAAACACAAGGCAAAAGCTCTGCAGGTTTTGTCCTAGGGTAGGACAGTCAAATTGCCATTTTCCCTTCCTCAGTGGTGCGTGGATGGTGCCAGTGGAGCTTCTCCTGCTGGCCAAGGAGGAGAAGTGTCACAAGAACTGGCTCCTCCTGCCTTTCCCCAGCAATCAGATCAAGCTACTTTTTCTTCCTCTCAGTCTCTCACTTTCAGGGTATTTTGCCGTCTCATTAACTGATCAGTGGCCTGGCTCAGTCTTGTCCAGGTTTGTCTCCTCTCCTTGCATCCTGTTTGGGATGGAAGCTGCTGCCTGGGCATCAAGGTCCATGGAGAGCTCACAAAAGTCACCCTGAGATCTTCCTGACCCTCGCTGTGTTTGCTCATTTCCTTCTCAGCTCTCTTTCTATTGCTTTTCAAATTAAGGTGCACAGGAAACCAGAGCAGTTTCTGATCTCTCCTCCACCTAAAAAATTAGAACATCAAAACCAGTTTTACCAGCAATAAACGAAGCTACTTTGAAAAGTGAGGCAAAGGGATCTATCTGGAGTCAGTAAGACATTGTTAGGATCTCTTTGATCGGGAGCCTTAAATGAAAATTATCAAATGGCGCTTTAAAACATACACCCTTTTGTTTGATTAGCCTGCTGCAGATAACCTTTATTAAACCTGATCTAAAATTACAGCCATGCACTGGTGGTTCTTTGATGCCTTGGCTGTTTCATTTCCTGTTTATACTATGATACACGTTGCACTAGGAGATAAAGCACTTCTGAAGGATATTAAGACATGAAAGTCCCTTGGCTATTTGCTGGCACTGTTTTGATGTTTTCTTGCTCTCTAGAAATTAGCATATCCTTTTCAAAGACTGCCTCTGATGAGAGTAATCCTTTGCCATGATGTATTTGCTAAAAGTCATAAATGATAGTATATTGTGTAAAGAAATGACACATAAAAGGGACGATGCTAGATTATTGATAATGAGGCAACTTGTGCAACTCTGCTTTTGGCTTTTATAAAACACATTTTTGACACCATAAATACATTGAGCTTATATTAATGAGGATTTAATACTTCTGAGATTTTAGAAACTTGCTTAGAACAACTTTTCAAAAGAAGGTTTTTTTGGGAAGTTTAATGTTTTCACTAATTTTGATAAGATATTCTGTTAAGCATGTTTTGCTGCCTTCATAATGAGGAATGATGGAAAGGTTTTTAGCATGGCTTTGCCAGAATTAAACTGTGCTGGAATATTTATTTTATTAATTTCTATAGTGTCTATTGCCATAGAAATGAGGTTGATTAATTATAGAAATTTTCAATAAAATGTTACTTTTCAGGGAAAAAAACCCAAACTTTGACACACATAAAAGCAAAATATAAGGATCTGGTATGTGAAGGTGTAAATAAGTATTGCTCCATGGAAGCTTTGAAGTGACATTGATTTACATCACCAAAAGATCTGTCTCCTGTTGTCACTAACAAATGACCTGAGCATTTTCACAGGAGACAAAGCCATGCCTGGATGACCTAGAAAATAAGGACTGGGGTGTTGGGATGATAGAGGGGTGAGGAAGAGCAACAAGGGCATGGGGGTTTTGACCAGCCAGTCTTCAAAGGCATTTTTTAAGGACTTTTCAGAGTGCTTTGCATGACAAGGTCTAAGTTAAAGCATACAATTTCTGTATCTGTATGAAAATCATCATAATATTCCTTGAGCTGTGTTTGCAAAAACACTCTTCCATCACACACAGGGTGGTAGCACAAGATGTGGGCTCTGATGGAGGTGGCACGTGCCAGGTGTGCTGTGGTGACTTCACAGAAGTGAGACAAAGATTTACACTTTGCAGAAGGTGCACCTTTACAGAAGGTGCTTTCTGTAGACAGACACAGAGATAATAATTTTGTATTTCCCAAACTGGGGGATCCAAGTTACACACCTGAGGCCGATGTGTAGCACCTGTGGATGAGGATTTCCCTACCTGAATTTGTAAACAAGAATTTGCAAGGACTCTGAATACCTGAACTCACCCTGCCTAAAATCCAATCCCTTATCTATGCACCTTTCAGTGGAGCCGAGTCCTCACCTTAAATACCCCAGGTTGATAATCCTGCCCTCAGGAACCAAAGATCTCATCTGATACCCACTGAAATCAATGGAACAATTGACTGTGGGTGGCTGTCCCAAGGAGCCCCGAAGGCATAAAGATCACAGCCAGCCTGGGACAGAGGCAGAGCTCTGCTGCCACCAGCTCCTCCCAGTAGGCACCAGCATGGACCAGTTGCCACCGAGCTGATGAGCCCAGAGCACTGCTCCTTGTCTCTGTGCACCTCAAGAGATTGGGGCAGGAGATGGAGTTTTATCAGTTCAGGTAAACTGGAGCAGGAGATGAGAGGAAGGAGCAGCTGGAAAGGCAGAGACAAATTATACCTCCAGTGATGAAAGCCACCTTGACTGCAGCAGGGCTAAGACACTGCCAGGATGATTGCCAGGTAAGCATGTATTAAGCAAATATCTCTCCTTCCTTCCAGCTAGGCCTCCAGTGCAATTGCCTTCTCCTACAATTTACTGGATTGAAAGTGAATTGAGTGACAAAATTACTTTTTTAACGGCTGGAAAGAAAAAAAAAAAAGAAAGAAAATCACAAACAGTTGACAATTCAAGAGAAAAAGACTTTTAAAAAATTGATAGTGTTTTTTCTGTATCCTTGTCAGAAAGGCTTTCAACTTCCCTCTTGGAAAGCAAAGATGTGAAGGAGGTACTGGGAAAAGGATTTCTGCATGGGCACCTGCTGTTATTACCGCAAGCGGTGACAGGGAGCGGAGGCATTTAGGATTAGTCCCTAAGAAATGGTGATTATAGGACTTCTTTCTGCAGGACCTTTGCTCATTGGTCTTCGTGCCAGCCAGTAACAGGATTTGCACGACTCCAGCCAGCTGCTTGGGGAATGTGTCCCATTCCAGTGCTTTACCATATGCCATGGAGCATTCACGGCAATGAGCATGACTCATGAGATCAGCTCATGCCTGCATAAGGTTTTCCACAAATTTGGGATGATTTAACTCAAATACATGCAAGGCTCATGCTGAGCTCATATTCTAACCCAAATAGAAAGGAGCGAAGAAAGGCGACGAGAAGAAATTGTGTGGTGTCCTCAAAGCCAAAGAGATTGGTCTATCTTGGAGGTCCTTGACATCCCCCTGCTGTTGGAACCATCCACAGGTCTCCATGGGTCCAAGGCAGAAGAATCCATCCCTGCCTGGCTCAAGTAGCCCAAGAGGCGGCTGTGATGAAGGCCAGACACTCCCTGCAATAACGGCTCCTTCCAAGAGCCTCCCCAGCACGGGAGCCAAGGGTGCTCCTTGCCAGGATGTCACAAGACGGTGAGTCAGGGAGGATCACAAAGTTCTCTTCTCATAATGCAGCTTAATAACAGCCAGTGTCAAGGTAAAGGCACCTGTAAATGAGGCGGCTCAGAGCTTTACAGCCTGGCAATGGCACTGCTGGGCAGCTCCTGATCACGGGGCTCTGCTTTCATTCCATCCTGTCCTCAGAGCAGCTTTTTGGTCTGTTATTGCCAGTTTGCAGACCAGTGCTGATAACGAGGCAGATGACCAGCTCCTTCCTCTCCTCAGAGTGCAGGTTCCATTGGTGGGTGACAGCCAATGTGGAGAGTGAGGAAGCCCAGCTCTGCTGCCTGGGCTACCTGCAGTGAACACACTGTATGTCAGACTGGTCCAGAGCAATGTGTCCATGGGATCCACCTGGCACTGCCATGACCCTCTGGAATCCCACAGCTGGACCACAACTGGTACCTCTGAAGAGACTATCAGGTTCAGCCCTGGTAGATAGGCAGGTGAACCCCAGTGTGCCTTGTTTGCTGGGGTGAGGAAGACAATGCTGCAGTCACCAGTGTTCCCCTCTTGGCCTGACAGTCATGGTGATTTTAAAATGTCACCTCCTTCTCTCCACTGGTGGCCTCAGTGCCCATGAGCTTTCCTGATCTCCAGCAATTCTCTGGCTGCTCTCTCAGACTGCTGTGTTCACTTCAGATCCTGTGAGGGATGTCCCCTGCCCAGCTGTATTTGACACAGTTTACCTCCTTCCATCAGCAAATCCTTCTATCCTCCCCATCCTTCCACTTTACAGCTTCAGGAAAACTCCCCTTCACTCTTCTGACATCCAGGTGACACACCCAAGTGCTGCCACGTTCACCTGGACCCTTCCAGCCAGGCAGGAGGTCCATGAACAGCAGAAAGTCATCACCAGATAACCATGGCCAAAACTGCCCATTCCAGCACCTGGGTGAAGACATCTTGACTGAAAATTTTATTGCTGATTTCCCGGAGCTGATGGTGCCCTTCACTCCTCCCTGGCATGTTCAGGGCTGCATCCTAAGCATCCAGACAGTACCCACGAGATTTGGCACAAAAGGTGACCTTTCCCTTTGGAGTTGCTCTGGAAACCCACCCAGCTCACACCTCTGCCTTTGTTTGTCTCCTGAGCATCATTAGGGTTTGATAATGATCTCAGAGGTGCTAAGCTGATAATCACCTACCTCAGCTACTCCCAACACTTTGTCAGGCAGGTCGGTAATGAAAACACAAAGTGTAAAGATATCTCCTTCCCAAGGTAATGGAAAACCTGCGTGGAGATTGACATTAGAAACAAGATAGGCAGAGGGAGAAGCCAAGTCAAAAGGAGGAACATCTGGTTCCGTTTTCCTTTGTGAAATTATCTCACACTGACCAAGCAGTACCTTCTCTGAAGTATATAAACGCTGAAGACACACACACATGGTTGTTATCAAATGGTATTGTGCAAAATTAAATTGGCTACTTTATGGTGAAATGGAGAAGGAAAGCAGGCATTTCAAACACATGCATGTCTCTCAGCGAGGTCTGGAAGCGATCACGATGCAAGGATGGCTACTTTAAAATATCTACAAATAGTTAAGGCCATTCTGCGAGATGAATAAGCTGGGGCTGAATTTAATAAAGTTATCAAGGCCATAATAACACAGGGGCCAGTGCCTGAAACTAATAAGTGGTTTGGTGAGTATGAGATAGTTCATATGTGCAGAGCATTCCTCCAGCGTTGACTTGCAGAGGTAAAACACCAGGCCAAATTCCTCTAACCTCACCCAGATGTGCTGAACGTCTGCCCTTTGGCCAGCTGGGCTGCAGGGGACATTCAGCACATTTTTGGCCAAGGGACAGTCACAAGCCCTTCGCTGAGTAGAGCTGGTGGGTGCCCACAGCAGGCACGTGTTTGCCCTCAGCACGTGTGCTCCCCATGCCAGTCGGTAGCACTTTTGTGGTTTAAGAAGAGAATCAAAAAAACCCTCACCAGAAACAATCTGTTACTGCAAATTTTTATCTGATGTTTTTCATCAGTAGCTTCAGGGAAGGTTCCTTAGGGATTCAGACTTGCTGACCATCCCCAGCCACAGCCAGGGGATCTCACTGGTCCCTGGAGCTGGGAAAGACACAGGGACACGTCTGAACATTGGGTGTGGAGAAATGTTCTCCTTCGTGTTCTCCAAAAATGATAATTTCCATGAGTGGAAAATCCCACATCTCTGGTTTTATTTTTACTTTTGTTTTTCCAATTCCGAGGAATATTTTAGATATGAGAAATTTTCTCTGGATGAGAAATTCCATTACTGCACATGTCGGGAGGAAAGTGTTTAGTTTTTCCATCAGACAGGTGGCAGAGCAGGAGAGAGAGGGCTTGATTTTCCTAAATTTCACTCTGGAGAGTGGAGTTCACCAAGCCACACAGTGACTGCAACACTTTAGTTTAGATAAACCCACTTTTCCCACAGAGCTGCAAACCTGGGCAAAGGGTGAAGTAAGAACCCTACTTATTTAATTTTTTTGGTTTTAATTTCAGTTTCAGAAGCAGAGACCCACGAGCAGTGCTGGGGCTGCGCTTCAGGGAACACAATTCTCATTCCTTTGAAAATTCTTGTTCTGCTGGTTGGGAATTTTGTTCAGCATTTCCCTTTGCAGCTGGCATCGTGGGGCTGAACTTTCTCAAGGTGTTGACTGTGTGGAAAGAAATAAAAAGAAGGGCAGATTTCATCTAGCTTGGATTTACTCGGGGAAAGATTTTCTTCCAGAGATCTTAATCTGAAACCGCTTCTTCCCCGTGGTAGTTTACAACCCCTGACGGACATGCACAGGATGGACTCTGCTGCTGGGAGCACCAATGGGGCTGTCCCAGGCTCTGGGAAGAGGTGGATTGGCATTTTGGCTCATGAGATTAAGAACCAATTCTACTCCAGCCACAGACTGTGGAAACCACAGCATTTATGTAAAATCATTTGGGCAGAACTTACTCACCTATCACCAATTTTTCCAGAGTTTAGTTGAGATTCAGGACATCTCCCAGAGCTGGTTCTGTTGTGATTAATTTTAAAAGTCCTCACTACAGCCCTGTGGAAAGGTAGGAGAGGTGGCTGCAACCACATCCTTTGGAGCAAAGGGTTATTGAGGAAACTTTCAAAGTGTCTTGAGAAACATAACTCTGAGCCCCAAGTTTCAATGGAAATGCAATGAAGAAAAGCTCAAAAAGCAAACTACAAGCTCCTCTCCCAGATTTCCTTTTCCTTTCATGGCGCAAATTAGAGAATACAAACTTAGTGGAATTGCAAGCATCTAAGAATAGCTTTGATTTTCCTAAACATTTACAATTCTGTTTTATGTACATCGTCAGAAAAGAGCAAGGAAATAGAAAATGTAAATCTTTAAATGAACCTGAATACCAAGGAGACTTTACATATCTGCTTGGAACAAATGGGATGTTGCAGCTAAATATCAAACAGGGGAATCAGAGAGTTTCAATAGCCGTGGATGTGTGGAGTATGATCAGACATGGGATGTCTCGTGTAGGGTTCTTCTCTCCCTCCCTCCCTCCCCGCCTTGCAGGTTAAGAAAATTGTTGTAACTTGCTACAAATTTTGCTGCCTGTTTGGTTTCACAGCTCCCAGAGTCAGAATCCCATCTCCATTTCAGAGAGCAGCAACTCCATGCTAAGCTGGATGTCAAAATCCTTCTGGAAAGGGGCTGGGAAGGTGCTCCATGGATACTGTCCCCATTAAATGAGCACCAGGCAAGGTCTAATGAACCCAGCAGCTGTGGATCCGAAACACCTCCTGACATGGAAGATTTGCAGGAATTCCAGAGAGCCTGTTGGGTACCTTTGATAAAAAGTCACCTTTACAACAGGGATATTGTTCTTGGTTGTACCACAGTGCTGAGAAAAAAGTTGAATTTGGGGGAAGATATTAGCCCTTTCCTCAGCAGGACAGCCCTGATAGAGCAGAGAGCATTAAGAAAGCAATTTAAAAAACATAATGCTCAGGAAGCACACAATTTTACCACCAGCTGGGTGTTAAATTAATTGTGTGCAAGTCAAATGCGACACAAGATGGAAAAGTCAGGCTTAAAATGTGTGTCCTTTTCTGAGAGCAATTTTGTTTCTTGGTTGAAAACAAGGGGCAAATCTCAAGGAAAGCATCAGGTGATCAGTGAGTGATATCCTGATGGATTAGCCCAGCACACACTTGCCTGGAAATGCTCTGGGGTCTGCAGTGGGTTATAACTCTGTCCAACACTGAGTTCTGGGCACCCTTGGTGTGTATGGAGAGGAATTTTGGGATCAGGAAGGAGGCTGCCTATGGATGGGCAGAGCCATGACTCGCCTCAGCAGGCTGAGGGAGCTGCATTAGTGAAACCTCGGAGGCTGCAAAGTGTTACCACTCCCATTTTCTCACTAGGTAAACTGAGGTCAGCAATGCTTCTTGACTTGCCCAAGGTCATGCACAAATTAGTGGTAGAGCCAGAAACAAGACCTAAAAGACCCCGTTTCCTTTCATTGCCACAGTGCTTTCCATTGCAGATGCAGAAATGTTGTGGGTCTGTTGTTCAAAAAGAACCCATTACCCGTCTGCAGGGCTGGGATCAACCTCAAGGGAGATCAAATAGCCCCGTGGTGAAAAGGCATCCCAGAACAGCTGCCTGCTGCTGACTGGTTTTTAGGCTGAGATTTCCTCAGTAGCATCGTTTCTGGTTCCCACTGAACACTTAATTCAGATTGATGGAGCCATTCTGCAAAGCAAGAAACTTTCTCTTACAGATATGCAACTTCTGCACTTGTTCAAAACAGCCAGAAATGTTATTTATACCAAATTCACAGCTCAAAGCTATCAGCTGCTAGAGCCCCTCCCTGCCTGCTCCTTCCATCTTTTTGTTCTTCTTCTTTCTTTTTTTTTTTTTTTTTTTTTTTTTTTTTTTTTGTATTTTCTGGTCAGACCCTTGTTTTGGAAATACCCCAGACTGTAATAATTTTACTTGTACTGCATTGCTTGGCTTTGTTCATCTACTGATGAAGTGCCAGCTCTGAAGTGCTGCCAGATGAGAGTAGGCATCTTGCAGCACTGAAGGGAACTTTCCTGGGATTATTTACTGGTCGAGTCACCCTGCAAGTGCTCTGAACAAGGCTCTGCCCTCATGGGGTTAAGGTGGGAAGGTGCACAGAAAATCTCATGCACTGCACCCACCAAAGCCCAGGGAAGAGGATGCAGTTTCAGCTGGAGCTGCTCTGGCCAAGTGGATGAGAAAACGAGCAGCAGCAAAATTTTAGGGGTGATTCAGGTTCCCAAGCAAGGCCATCCACAGTGTGAAGCAGCAGTGGGAACAGGGGAAATCCAGCCAGCAGCTACCCATGGTCCCACTCCAGACTTGCCTCCCAGTTGCTTTGAACTCCAAACCAGGGTTAGTTCAGTTCTCAGGCCCAGATTCACTCCAAAGATCTGAGTCTTGATGAACATTTTAACTAACTTGGCCCAAACCCCCAGTTCATAAGAGAACACAAATCCAGGCACTTTGATGTGGTCTGAGGTTTTGTAAAGAAAGGTTCAGCTGGCTCTCGAGTTGACTTTGGGTTTGGCTGCTCCTCCTGGGTCACTCCAGCCTGCAAGGGCTGGTGTGGGCTGGCCCAGGGCTGCTGTCACTGTCACAGCTGGGGACAGACCAGCTCTTGTCACTGCCATTAAGGATGCCATTAACTCTTTGCAGGCTGCACTGTGATCTGCCACAAGGCCTTCTAGAATTTCATCCCCTGATGGCTTTCTACAAAGAACCCACCCTCTGCAACAACAGAATTTAAACAAGCAGATCATCTTACGTGCTTTTCTTGGGTTTGAGTAATTTTAACAGTTTAACTTGCCTCTTGGTAAGATCTACTGGACTATTACTGCAAAAATCAGAATGTCACAGTTCTCCCTCATTATTCTCCCCTGCACAGATTTCAGGGTGTAGGTGCAATATCTTAGCAAAGAAGAAGGATTTTTTTTTTTTTCCCTGGGAAAACGTGATGGACAGCAAGTGAAAATGAGCTCCTGGGGAGTGAAGTCCTTTGGGTACTTGTGGATGTCACTGCAGTGGCACCCCAGCTCACTGACCAGTAACTAGCTTGGTTGAAGTCTGGCTCAGCAGATCCAACTACAAAGACTTGCAGTTTTGAAGGACTCCTTTCTTGCAAGAATATATAAGAATCCTTTCTAAGTGCAACTGCTTAAGTCCCTCCTGTGATCTCCCACAGTAGACCTAAAAAGTAGATTAAGAAAAGTAATAAGCTAAAGGAAAAAAAAACAGTGCTTTGCTCATTTATTTTATACATTAAGGGGAACACTGACCTTCGAGATCTCTTTTTTCCCTAGAATTCATGGTGATGAATAGAATGTATTCTGACTTTAAATGAAACAGAGTGCTTTGAAAAGACAGAAAATTAGCAACATATGGGCCAAAGGACCCAAAGAGATGAGAAAAAAGGAGGGGGAAGAAAATGAAGGGAAGTTTCAGATGTCGCTGTGATCCTGCAGCAGAATATTTTAATGTTTGTGCTATGAGGGGAGGTCAGGCCCCCTTTGGACATCCCCTGGTGTTGTGATGAGGCCTTTCTGTGTGCAAGGCAAATAGAAATTGCACTTCCTCCACTGCAAATGCTCCTTTAGACCGAACCAGAGGATGCCACAGAGGAAAAGGACAGCAGGATCTTACAGACAAGGTGATTTTCCCTTCCTTATCCCCTCTCTGCTGTCACCCAGACATGGCTGATTGTGTGTGATACAATATCCCCTTCCAGATTCCACAAAAACCTTGGAGTCCTGGGGTTTGGTCCTGGTTCTTAGTCCTAGGCTCAAATGTGCTCTGCCCACAGGAGGACTTGGGCATGAGGCAGGAGAATGGATGTCTTTGGGTGTCCCTGAGTGTCCCTGGGTGTCCCTGGATGTCCTTGAGTGTCCCTGGGTGTCCTTGGGTGTCCCTGAGTGTCCCTGGGTGTCCCTGGTTGTCCTTGGGTATCCCTGACTGTCCCTGAGTGTCCCTGGATGTCCCCAGATGTCCTTGGGTGTTCCTGGGTGTCCCTGGATGTCCCTGGACATCTTCACACTGCAGAACAGCCACCACCAGCTTCCCCACAGGGAGCTGTAGTGGGTCAGCTCCAAAGGGTCACCAGTCCTATTAGCTGGCCACCAGCAGTGCTCACAATCCCATTTTCCACAGCCCCTTTTTCCATAGCCCAGCACTTCCTCAAGTATTTGCCCTATCCACAACACCCCTGACACTTGCACCAGGGACAGGCCCTGCTTTGAACTCACCACTGACACAAGCATTTGCTGATTTTTATTCAATTAAGTCAATTTTTAAAAAATCATATTGCCAATTATATTCCTACTCTAACTGTTCCTTAACTTGCTTTTTTTGGAGGGTCAATTTCCATGTTTTTCTCAAAAGTATGTTTGAAATATTCCATTTCTACAGGAGCAGGCAGCAGACTCTGTAAGGGGTGGTTGGTTAAAAATGGCTTATGAGCCAATCAAATGCTAATTACCTGAGCCTTTGGCATGGCTGGGAATCTTCATCCAGTCAGGAGTTAACTAAAGCAGGAGCTGCAGAATCAAACTCCTCACAGTTAACTTTGTGTAATCACTTAAGTGTCTTATTAATTGAGTCAATATTCTTAATCAAATTAAAAAGCACTCCCATTTTAATTAAGGTTTGATTGAAGCCAACCAGAGCAAGGGAACTTGGAGTGAAGGCTCCCAGCTTCACCCCTGATGCTGCTGCAGCACATGTGCTTGGAGAGGCCTCGTGCTGATAGGAAATCTCCCCAGTGGAAGGGAATTAGTGCAGAAAAATCCAACCTGGCCATTCCTGTCACTGCTGTGGTGACACTGGCAAGTGCCACATTTATACATTATGCAGACAACTATGAGAAACTAAATGTTATTATTTTTTCCCCAAGTGAAACCAAATCTGGGTAAAATTAACATTCTATCCTGTGAGTACATTTAGTCCAGATCCAAGTCTGCTTATTTTTTCCATTCTGCCTCTGTCATTTTATCTCATTTGTCTCTCAGCTGAAAAAAAAAAAAAAAAAAGTGTGTGGGGGGAACTTCCCTGCTGTTGCACAAGCATGAAAATTGTTCTGTGCTCCCCAAAACACCCCTAAGTCCAGGTTACTCCTTCATATACAGTAATATATATATATATACACACAACACTTAGGTATTTGCACAGACCTGCCATCATTTTGCTTCCCCCCATATATTTTGGAGTGTCTGGTTAAAAATTACTAAATTACTTTGGGCTTTGCTTCTCCTCTTGACCATTGTGAAGCTTTGCCTTTGCACAGGATGCACAAATATTACTATAAAAGTCTCTTTTCTTAATTTTTTTTTTTTTGCAAATGCTGCTCCTTCCTTCCAGAGCAGCATGTGCTTAAATCAGCAGAGTGTTAAAGCAGTGAAGTAAATAGGAAGCTTGTGAGTGAAATGCTTGATCCAAGAGCTCTTGCAGTAATAGCATAAACCCCTTTTGGCATTAACTGTGGCCCACTTTGGGGAAGGACAGGAGAGAAATTAAACCCCTCTGGGCTTTGGCTTCTGTGCCAGGCCTGCCTGTTAAGGTCCTGCTTTGTGTGAGGTTGTTAATGGCTCATGGATTATGGAAATCCTTTAGCAAATGGGCTCTCTGAGCAGGTCTTGGGTGTTTTTCAAAGAGGAAGTCAAAGTCCTGGGACGGGGTTGAAAATTACAAATGCCAGGCCCTGCCCAGCACAAACTCCTCCAGATGTTGGTGGGATAAGTCATGATTTGAACACTGCTGTCTCTTACAGAACTAAAAGTTGCTTCTCAGTGTTTTGTCTGGTCCAAGCTCCACCTGCCTCCTGCAGTGTGGAAAGAAAACCCACCTCAGCCCCTTGTCCAAACTCACCTGGATATCCACGCCTAGGATAAAACAAGTGAGGCAAGCAGCACCCTGAGGTCACGTTGTGTCACCCAGGTCGAGGGCTCCTGGTCCCAGCTGATTCCAGCAGGAGGACACTGGCAGCCTGGGGACACCAAGCCATAAATGTGACCACAAAGTGACATCCTGGGCCCTGTGACTCGGCCTGTCAGCAATGGCAGCCCCTGAGCCTCTCCCGGGGTGCTGTTGGACAATTTATTTGCAGATGGGCTCATTTTCAATGAGGTGCTGGCTCTTCCCACAGCCCAGTTCACCCTGCCTCACCCAGATCTGCAGGTGACCAGAGAAGAGACCTTAAAGCTCATCCAGTTCCACCTCCCTGCCTTGGGACACCTTCTACCCCAGGCTGTGCAAGCCCCATCCAGCCTGGCCTTGGACACTTCCAGGGATGGGGCAGCCACAGCTTCCCCGGGCCTGATTTTCCCCTCAGGCTCCCTCACAGAACCCGAGCACTGGGATTTCAGCTCTATCTGCTCTCCACCACTTTCTCCTCTGCCTGTCAGGTCCTGCCTTGTGGGCCAGGAGGGCTTTGGGCCCAAGTGCAATGGTGCCCTCACCCAGCTGAAGCTCCTGTGGGACAAATATCCCCAGCCAAGCCTCCTCCTCACCTTCATCCCCACACCAAGCACTCCAGGAGCAGAGGACACCAACCCCAGCTGGCCTGGGATGTGGTTATGTATCCCCTCTAAGAAGGGAGGCCCCACAGGAGCTTTTTTCCACTGGCTGCCTTCCCAGCTCCCCCCAGCCTTTCCACACCATGCAGCACATGGAACATGGAGCCCTGAGGGCCATGCCCTCAGATAATGAATTTTAGGGTCAGACAAACTCTGCCTTTTGCTTCCCCTTTGCACCACGAGGACCCCAGAGCCAAGAGTGGGGCCAAGAACACCAGCCAGAATCTCCCAGCCATGGAATTGAAGTGACATCATGACTTTGTCTGGGGTTTTTTTTGTTTTGCTTTGGTTTTTTTTCCCCAAAGGAGATCTTTCCAAGCTCACCTCTCGTGGTTCCTTGCACTGATGTTGCTGGAAGAGATAAGGCTGGGTTTTGGCCAGAGTCCAGCTCAACTGTTGATGGAGCCGTGCAGTTCAGCGCCAAGCTGCAGGACTCTTCCTCCAGAATAAAGGCTCCTTTTCAGTTTATAGACACAAATACGTGAATAAAAGCATATTTCATGCGTGATGTCTAAGTGTATCAATCAGATAACTGGAACTGGTGTGCGTGTGGAGAAATTTCTGACGTAATACAACTTGTACAAAGAAGAAAGGCGCTTTCATTAATCTGCTGCTTGGAATGTCACTTGTACACCAACGAGTGATTCAGTAAGAACTTGGAAAAACAAATGAAGCCATCGCTTTCAAATATGCAGGAGCCTCCCATATTACAAGAATGACTGAGTGTACAGGATTCACAAGCAGGAAGAGACTCCCAGATCCCAGAAAGGTCCAGAAAAATAACTGGAAAATGCAGAGCAGGTAGGCATAAATGATGCGGATGTGTCCAAGAGAAAATAAATCAGTTCATATTGTTCTCTCTTTTTTCAGGAAAGGAGGAAATCACCACAAAAAATAAGATCCTGAGGAACAGAGTTTGCAACAATCCTCATGCAAATTGCCTTTGTAGTGTGAGTACAGAGGGGACTTGAGGACTCCTGCCAAGATTAAGAGTCTCCTGCATTCAGATCCCATGTCCTGTTGAGATTTACAGCTTGTCTGTAAGATGAGGACAGTCTTCCATCATGTCCTTGGAGCCCCAAGAATGCACAATATTCAAGACTCATTGGGACCAGCTCACACAGATACAGGTGGATCCACACTGCCAAATTCAGCTCTGGATATGGATTTAAATGCCCTGAAGAATGGCGAGTTTGGATTTACTAGGAAGCACTACATTAAACTTATATGGAAGGTTTTATTTGAATTTTTTTTAGATGGAAATTCCACCATCAAAAATTTCTGCAGTGTGTTTCAGTGTTTTGTCACCTACAGATGGGTAAATATTGTCCTGTCCTTGGACATCTCCACTCTATCCTAAGCGACTTTTGTGTAGGCACAAGATTATATTTAATAATATTATTTAATCTTAAGTGAGAAACAGCTTCTTTTCTCTGAGAATGAATGATTTCCTATCATCTTTTTTTATTCCTCACAGGTATTTATAAGGTGTCTGTCACACAGGTAGCCAAGTGCCAGGTTTTTTTCTTGTAAAGAAAAGTGAAATTCTTTGATTATTTTTTTAAAGGTAATATCATACCATGCAAATGAAGCTTTCATTTAAGAGGTATTAAAGGAATAGTTGTAATAAAAGGAGGAAACACCTCTCCAGGGATAATGAGAAAACTGTATCTGATTTACAGCTGTTATGACCCATTCCAGTATCTTCCCAAATGTGGTCTTGCACCACTGATGATCCATGGAATATTTGCTGGAGCAAATCTTGGCAGATCTCGGCTCTCTTTTCCATTTTCAGCTCCTGAAATAAATATATATATATACATACACTATAAAATTAAAAATACACATTATTCCTTCCTAATGCAGCTTTCCACTCCAGCATCTTGACAGAGGGAAGTCTGTTGGTCCTAGTGGGGCAGGCATGCAGTCAGTTCTACTACAGGAAAGGAAGAAAAGGGCAAGGAAATCTGGAATTTAAGAGATAACTGGGGGTAATGGACATTTCCCCCACGACAGGTTGCTGTCCATACAGGAAAATGAAGCTGTCCCATTATTGGGGTCTGGTGGCACCATTGGCTCTTGGAGGTGATAAGAGAAAGGGACACACCCAACATGAGCTCAGAGTGTCCCATTGGAAAGTGGCATTTGCCCACAAAAAGGAAAAGAAACTCTTGAGTGCCTCCCCTGTTTTGCAGGGTAGGTGCAGAAAACGGGGCTCCAGCTACCAAAACCATCCTTGGTGCTGCATCCTTCTCCAATGAGGTGTGGAGTAGCAGTGACAGGATAAAGGAGTGCTGAGATAAAGGGAGCCGGTCAGCAAAGGGTTAATCTCCCAAAGACCAGCGCAAGCGATAACAGCACCCTGCTAATGATAGTGCTGGGATAGCAACTGATAACAGCGACACTGGCCATCCAAAAATATGTCAAACCTGTCGGTGCTTTGGGGTAAATTAACTGATTGTAGGGCTGCACCTCACACGTGGATAATGTTTTGGTGACTTTTACGCCATAGAGAGGGGAGCAGAGGAGAGGGGAGTTTGCAGCTTTAGTGCAGCCTTTCTTTTCCCAGGGAGGATGGAATCTCAGTCTGCCAGGGGCATGGATGGAGCAGCAGCTCTGGAGCCTCACCTCTCCCTCAGTCCCTGGTTCTGATCAATGCCACCGCAGAGAACAGTTTCCAGCCAAACCCTCCCATATAAAGGTTTAGCTCAAGCCCTGTGTGGTGTTGATAAACATCTCAGAGTCACTTGGGGCATCTGCATGGAGGAGGGGACATTTCCCTGCTGCTGCTCTGGGTTTGCACAGGCTGAGTGTGGAGTGCCCAAGGACCAGCCCAGCATCCCCACAGATTTATCCTGCCCGTGCCATTTTGTCCCCATTCACAGAGTAGTGACATCCAAAAAACCTCTGCCCATTCCAAATGGAAAGGTTAACAATCATGTTCAGCTAATCATATCCTGATAAAAACACCAGCCTCATTATTCCATCCCAGTTCATATTTTCACATCTAACTTCTGTTTATTCAAAGTAAACACCCTCAAATTATTATTATTATTATTATGCTTTCTTAAAATACAAAACACCCCAACCTTATTTTCAGGGATACATGTACATTAGAGATAAGGTGATTTTAAAAAAAAAGTCATTTTATACTGTTAATTGTAAGCAGAAAACAATAAGGTCCCCATGAAAATGCACAAATAAAGCAACACACAGGCCTCAAATGCTAGAAGTTCAGTAATTGCTTTTCTGATAAAATGTTTTCAACTTCTTAATATTATTTTTATGGCTGGAAAACTCAGTTTCAGACAATGGGCTAGGAGCTGGCATTCCCCACATGTTTTAGACAAATAATGCACTCCTGATCGAATGCAATGGAAGAATTGCTCCTGCCTTGTGGGTATTATATTTTTTAATCTACCAATACGTTTGGTTTTTCTTTCATTTTTTTTTTTTAGTTTTACGGAAAGTAATTCCAAACTGTAAGCCACGACTGACCTAACTACTTATTAAAAATGCTAATATGCTTTTGTGCTTTGATGTCTGGTGAACAATAAAAGGGAGAGAGTTACTCTGGGACACTGTAATCCTTTATTTGTCACTAAGTTATGACACCCAGCAGAGCTGTGTGACAGTCCAAATCAATCATCCCCCGTGCACTGCAGGCCTTCTCTGCCTCCTGCAGAGTCTATGCAGTTTAATTAGCTTTTTTTCACACTAGCATAATGTACATCTGCAGCTTCAGCAAGAAAAAGAAATGGAGGATAGTTCACTGGGATACGGTGCCTTAAAAAAAGTTCATATAAAAAAAAAAAGTCTGAAAGAAGAAACATCACAATCCTTTGTAGTTTACTTCAGAGGAGTTTGCGGTAGAAATCTACAGGACTGGGTACTCTATATTGTTAAATGTAGATTTTTTTTTTTAACCTAATAAAGGGCTTTTCAGCTAAAATCTCAGATGGCATTTAAAGCCTTGTTCTTTTCTAATGGTCTATATCTTTTATACCTTCTTCTCGCCGTTGATCATGCAGCAGCTCATTATCTGCTCCTCTCCCCCTCCCCACGGTGGGCTGGCACAATGGAGGCTTCAAACTGATATTTGCTGGTTAGAACTCACTGCCCCATTGCTGGCTGAAGGAGGCAAAGCCCTGCTCCCTCCCACCAGCACCGACCCCATGGCCAGAGCCCGCTGCATGTGCTGGATCCACAGTAAATAAGAATTCCCCACAATCAGCCCATGGGAGCGTGGGTGGAGAGGGGCAGTCGGGGGCTGAGCCCGCCTGGCATCCCCTCAGCCGCCCTGCCCGAGAGCAAGCGATGTCAGGGGAGAGAAAACCTTCAGATAAATGGGATTCCGTCGTCCCAAGGAAATATTTCTGGCCTTAGGCTCTTGGTCGGATCTGATGACTCTTGGTCGGATCTGATTGACATTCAATCAAATGAAACCGACTCAGGCTCTGCCTCCTTTCAGAAGGGCAGTATCCCTTTCCAGCCATTCCAGCTGAGCTGATAGAAGCTGGTAAATGATGGTGCAGGCTAAACTGCCTGGCTTTTATTTGTCTTTTCTCCCCTCCATGTACGCCAAGGAAGTTTAAAGGCCGGAGGGACCCTTCCTCGTGTTGTTCCTCCGAGCGTGGCCACAAAGGAGTCACCTGCAGGACTTGGCAGTTGCTTTATACAAATGCTAGATTACATTACCAGAGGCTTGTCACTCCTAATAACCTCCCAGCAGAGAAATGCATCTGAGGAGACGACGGGTTGGGTTCAAACGGGAGCGCTCCACAAGAGCCAGCGCTTCCCATCCGCGGTTTGAGGAGCTGGGCCGCGGTGGGAGCGCCTCACAAAGGCTGTGCCTGCGCATGGATGAGGGCCAGTGGGTCACCCTGGTGGAGACCACCACAAAGGCTGGGGAGCAGTCAAAGACATTTACCAGCCTCTTGATTTTGAAGCAGAACTCTGCCTTCAAATAGGAGCAATTTGCTTAAGATCTCTTCGGACTGCTGATGTTCCCCTCCAGCGCCTTCGCTCCTGAAATGCAGACGTGATGCACCAGTTCTGGGCTCTAATGAAAGAACAAGAGCACTGGCCAGACCTACTGTCAAAGACCCTTTCAGAGCTGTACCTGAAACTGTCTTTTTAGCAGCACCTCTCTAATCCTTCAGTGCAAAAATACTTTATCCTCTTGTGGGAATTATACATATTTCCCAGTTCAAAGAGGTATAAAATATAAATGTACGTCTGTACAATTCAGCATTAAGAAGAGTAAATAGTGTACAGTGCCTTTTCATCTTTAGATTTCAAGTTGCTTAAGCATTTAGAGACTACAGTTGGCATTTCTTGCTGTGCTGCTTCTTGGTCTAATGCTATTATTGAAAATACTTTTATCCTGGGCCTTGGCTGGGGTAATTCCTTTGAAAAATCTTATTCCACACTTACGCCAGCAATTCTCCTCTTTTTCCCCCTTCTAAAACAGATAATTCATTAAAACCATAATATGCAGTTTTAACATATTTCCAGTTTAATGTTTTATGGAGTGTTCCAGTTTGGGGTCTGGTGGACAAAAGCACTGGATTTCTTGCTCAGAAATGAAACATTTTGAAATTATGACAATAACCCAACTGAGCTCCCCTCTGTGAAGAGCACAGAGCAGCCATGGTCTTCATGAGAGAGTTTTTTCCCACAGGGCCCTCTCCTGGGTGTTTCAGTGCAAGAAACCTCTTCCCTCCCTCAGCATCCCAAAGATGGATCTTCAAGGACTTGGAGAAAGACAAGCAGAGGAGCAGCCCATGTCTCATCAGCCACGCTCTCAGCAGACCAGAGCACATTGGGCTCCTCAGAAACACGACCAGAAGGAGACACACACTCCTCCTGCTCTTTATCCACACACCAGGGGACTTGCAGGGACAATTCATCAGCCAAAACCTTTCTCCTGGCCCGTGTGCCCAAACCACTGCACTCCCAGCTCCTCTTCCCAGGGAGAGCCTGCGGGTTTTTCTTTTCATTTCCACCCCCATCCTTCCTGGCCAGAGGACAACCCTCACCCCAGAACACGCTCCAAGACAGGTAGTGCAGGGTGCCAGGGAGTGTTGTTTGATTAGAGGAAAGGATGAAAAGTGAGATGAAACCTCACTCCTTCCTGTTTCTTACGCCTTGTTAGTGGAAATCTTTTGGGGATGAGGAAAACTGAGAGCTTTAAGGCTTCCCTGGAAGAGAGAATTTAGAGCAGAAAAGAATTTTTCCTTGTATTTCAGCAGGTTATACATTGAAGTGAAAGAGTTCCTAATCAAATAATAAAAAATAATTTGTGAGCCATCTAATGCCTTGCCTTTTGCAGGAGAAGCATTGCTTTGGTGAAGAACAGCCTGAGGAAGAGGAGCAGAGGCTGGTTCTGGGAAGAAGATGAAGAGATTGATTCTGTTTTTGAGAAAGGGGAGGGTGGTTGAAAGCACTGCACTTCCACTGGAAGATGCCCCAATTACACATTGAAGACAAATCATGGTATTTCCCTCATTTGCCACACCATCATCTTCTTCAGGGAGATCCAAAAAGCAGAATTTTCCTTGTTAGGGCCTCAGCAGGTGGGATCTGCAAGAGCTTTCAATGCTGCTACTGCCCCATTCTCACCTTGCCCTGCCCCTGCAAGATGTTCCTGCTCCTGTGGCACAGGGGAATCAGAGGCTCAGCCCTGCAAAATCTGGGAGAAAACCCTCCCTCCCTCCCTCTCCGTGGAGCTGCTGGGCTTCCCCTGGAGAGCTCATGGTGCCAGCACAGCTTTACCCTTCCAGCTCTGCAGGGGAGGGTGGGCAGGGGTAGGACAGAGGGAAGGGGAAGTGGGGGTGTGATAACATCTGCAACCACCCCAGCAGATTTGCTGGGATTCACCTGCCAGCCCCTGAGTCAGACAGGAGGTCAGTGGGATCCATCTCAGTGGTTGGGTGATTGCCTCCAGCAAAGCCAGGACCTGCTGTTCCAGTGAGGGAGCAGCACAGGGATCCCACCCCGGGCCTGATTTTGGAGCTCTCAGTTTGCTGACACTGGAAAGGCATCAGAGAAGATAGGAGGATACTTATGCAAAGACTTCTATCAATGGGGAGGCCCATCTTCAAAGCTTTGATTTTACCAGGTGCTGGCACCCCTTCTGAGAGCTCTTCTTGCTTGGGGGGATTCCATCTCAAAGTCTTCACATCACAGGAAGGGGAGCCCGGCTTTGAAGAGCCTCACCAGCAATGGGCCAAACCTCCTATTTGCATTTCATTTTTGGCTGTGTGAAGCTGGTTGGCACCAAACAAGCATTTTGCAACCTTTTTAAAGCAACAAGGAGCAGTGTTTGCTGACACAACTCAACACCAGGACTTGTACATGTGCATACAAATGGGAAAGTCACCAGCAGTCTGGGCAGGTGTAGATGAGCGAATTAGAGCTAGAACAAAGCAGTGGTGCACTTGGAGTATGCCCATCAAGTTGCAACAAGCTGAAGTTAATGTTAAATTAAGGGATGTACTTCCAGCATTTGCACTTGGCAGCTGGTTTGATTTCTGAAGTGAAGCCATGAAGAGAACTTTAAATTGAGTTTATTTTAAGGCTGTCTTGTTTGAGTGGCTTTGCTGATGGTCCTGGGAATCTGTGTCACATTGGACTCCAGCAGAATTTCTGCTGGATGCTCAGCACAGCCAGTGGGGCCTGCCTGGGCAGGGAGCAGCATCTTGCAGTATTTCAGAAGCACAAAAGGCATTGCCAAAGGCCACTCAAACTTGTTTTTAACTTCAACTTTACAACTTTATCCAACTCAGAGATTCTTTAATTTCCTAAAGGTTCTTAGAATATAGGGCAGCACTGACATAATCAAAGCAGCCAAGTCTCCTGGCTCAGACACAGTCTTTGACCTTTCCGTGGTTCATTTTCCCTCTGTCACTTACTTTTCAGTGGAATTGCAGAGCTTCACCCTCTAGTGTCTGAGGAGGAGTTTGGAAGGCATTTAAGAAATGAAGGTCATTAGACCTTACCTTTCCTGCTGCAAGCCCTTGCATGATGCACAGAGAGGATTATTATGCCCTTGCCCTTTGGTGTAAACAAACCTTGGAGCTGTTCTCTGCCATGTAACCAGAACAAAGCCCTTTGCATCGTTAAACCTCCAACATGAGAGACTCAAGGAAAGCCTATTTACCATGCAGAACACAAGAAAGGTTCCCAAATAATCCAAGACAAAACGTCTGTGCTGGGAAAGTACAGAGGTGGGACTGCTGGTTTTCCTTTTATGAGGATCCCCATATTCCCCAGCTCCCCGCTGGGCTGGCACAAAGAACCTGGAGCTGCTGGTCCTCCCTGCTCTGCTCCCTGTCCACAGAGGACTTCAAGAAGATGCAGCAAATCTTACGTCATGCTCAAAAATACTTTGTGTAGTGGGTGATCTCTTGGTGCCTGGGGACAGGTTGACAAAAAAGAGGGTTCCCAGGGAGGCAGAGCTTTACACTGAACCCTTAAGACATAAGAAACTACTTTGAACTGTGTGTGACTTGGGTTCTGCTGCAGCACAGATTGTCTGGTTGGGCTGAGGTTGAAGCCAAGGACTTGGTTCAGGTCAACATACCCATGGAGGGGGTCAGAGCCAGCTCAGCTTCCCACAGGGAAGCCAAGGCCAGAATGTGGCTGCTGTGCCAGCAGGACTTTGGGAACTTTCCAGCCTAATGCTCATCCCAGCACCCTTTTCGTGCGCAGCAGTTGTAAGCACAGAGGTACAAACCAGAGCTCCTTTTGCCATTTCCCCAATCCTTCCCCTTGGCCATCCAAGCAGAGCTTGGCTGTGTGGGAGCACGAGGAGGCAGCTCTGTTTGGCTGGGTGTGGGATGTGGCTGGCAGGGACTTTGCAGGGCTGCTGCTCTCCCCATCACACGCGTGGCAATCAAAGCCCCGCGCTCAAAGCCCCGCGCTCGGCTGAGGTGCTGCCCGCAGGGTCTGCAAGGGCAGCTCTCCTGCTTCTTTGTTTAAATGCTGGCCCATTTGTTGACTCGGAGGCACCCACTCCTTAGCAGAGGCAGCAGCTCTGAAATCGTGGCTCGCTCTAATGAGCGTCCCTTCAATAACCATTGCCCTGATTTTTGATACCTGGAGAGAAGATGCACCAGCTAGGGAAGAATTTATCAAAAACACGCCACTGACTAGACATCAGAGGGAACCTCAAAGGGACAGTGAACTAGAACAAAGAACAAAAACATTTACAGAAGTGCTACGCTGAAAAAAAGGGAAAGGGAAAAACCGTACTAACAACAGTAACAAGGTCAGCTATAAAACCAGAATTAAAAGGCACTGCTGGGGAAAAGACGACGACTCAAAAAAGCACCAAGAACTAAGAACACAGCTTGCCAATCAGATCTACACAGATTCCCCTTGATATCTTCCCACTAACAGGCTTTCCTGCAGGACAAGTAAAAAGTTTAAGCGGCCGGCTCTGTGAAGGTGGGCTGGAAGCAGGAAAGCAGATTCACAGCTTTTAACACAGATTCAGGTTCTCCATCAATGGGATGGCTCAGAGGCTCAGGGGCTTGGCAAGTGGAGCTGTGCAGTGGCCAGGAATGTGAGCAGCCCTCCAGCAAAGCCCATTTAGGGCAGTTGGAAAATTTGAATAATTATTAATGGAGGTTGACACCTGAATGGATGAATGGACTGGCTGGTGCTGCCTCTGCCACTCACAGCCCAGGGCTGGGGGGACACTGCTGTAAATCAGTACAAATACAGGTCCAGCCCTGAGCTCCACTAAACTGGGACCAAAATTAGGATGGGTTGAAATCCTGCAAAAAAAAAAAAAAAAAGCACTTCCTGCAGAAACTGAAGTTTTCTACTCCACTGCAAAATTATTTAATTTCTTTTTTAAATTTCAGTCTCTGGTAATATGAAAGTTTTCCAGGAAAATACCCAGGGGCTTTTCTACACAGAAAGGTCTTTGCACAGCTGCTCTCTTTGTCTCCTGTCCAGATGCACTCATGCCACCTTCAGTGCATCCAACCAATGCCATCCAAAGGGAGGGCATTTCTCTCCCTCCCACCCTTATTGGTACCACAGAGAAACTCTGGTTCCCTATGGGATATTCCCAGGTATGCCCCACATTAAAACCAGTGGAAGAAAATCAGCTTGGGATTTCAATCCTGAATTTTCCCATTCTCTCGTTGCTGAAGGGATCAAAAAAGATTCATGGCCAATACAGGCACCAAATTGTGAATATATGAGCACAGATAACAGAAACTTTCAGAGCTGGATCAGCTTCTCAGTCTGGACCTGTACTCTGGAATCCTGAATGCTGCCTACAGAAATTTCAAGAAAACTGAGTGACCTTCCCCCAGAAACAAGAGATTTTCAGTCTTCCAAGGCCAGATGTGTCTCCATCACATCCTGCCAGCTCGTCCCAGCTGGGGTGGAGCTGTGCTTGCACAGAGATGAGCAGATGGAGCCCTTATAAGCCCTGGGGCACTTCCCTGACCTCTGCACACTCCACGTCCCACCAGCTGCTGTTGCACCCACCAGGCTGGGCAGATCTCCTGAGTGACCTGAGGAGTCCAGAATGGCACGAAACATCTACACTGAGGTCACAGAACAGCTCAGGAGATCACAGAGCTTGAACTGTCTTCCACAGGGGTGCTCACTGCACAATCAGGGGAGCTGGTTACCCAGGCTGATCAGTGGGGATGGACAGGTTCCTCTGGAGGAGAATGAGAGCAGGACCTGACCTCCATCCACTGCTCCTAAAGGAACCCCTCTCTCCCTGGGAAGCTCTGAACACCAAGACCAAACATCAGGCACTGTGAACACCCTTTAATCATATGCCTCCCACCAAGAGCTCTCCAAAATCAGAACGGCTTCTATGGGCTGGGCACTAATATTCCATTTTTAAAGCAGGTCCTGGCTGCTTTTTTCCCAGTCCCTTCCCTGTGAAGCTGTGCTTGTTAGTGAAAGTGAAGAGACTTTTGATTTCTAAAGCCAATGTTAGAATGAGCATTTCCCCGTGAGAGCACCTGGTTCTCATGTTTAATGAGTAAACACAAGGAAACACAGGCTTGAAGAATGATTGTTCCCAACATCATTACTTCTGAACCCGACATTAAAGCAAAGTAAAAGACAACAGCACAGCAGTTCTTTGTTTTTCCACCACTCTCCCTAAAAAATATCTTTAATGAGACACATTTGAAGTCTAACATGGGGCCGTTCTCCTAGATTATAATTGATAAATCTTCCAAATTGGTGTGGGGGGAAAGTATTGTGTAATAATTACTTGTTCCTTTTGAGGAAATAAATAAAATATGAAAAATGTAATTACTAACTGGCGAAATGCAGCGAGCGGGTTTCCCGCGGCTCCGCCGACCAGAGAGCGCAGAGCCGGGATTTCAAAATCTCTCTGCGAGTGCAGCATGACACACAAGGATGTTGCTGCTGCTCGTGTTTGTTTTCCAAGTGCCAACTTCTCCAGTTGGAGTCACTGGCTCCTTTGAAGTCCTCGCATTTACTCCTGTGCCACAATTAATTTCTCTTTAAAAGGGAACAAATTGCTGCTCTTGTCGGGCGGGTGGTGCAGAGCGCGTGGGGAGGGCTCTCCCGGCTGCCAGGGAGGGGACAGGGACGGTGTGCCTGGGCTTCCTGGGCATGTGGAGGTGCCAGGGCCCTGTTCCCCTGGCACGGTGGGAGATGTGAATCCCACTGTGCTCAACAGACACATGGTTTTCCCGTCATGCCAGCTCCTCCTTACTCCACTCCCTGCACAGCCCATTATTTCAAATTTTCGTGTAAAACCACATTGATTTCACCTAAAACCACCTCCAGCATGTCTCATCTGGGGCAGTCCCCCATCCTGCTGTGTGTTTTGGGGGCTTAATCCCTGATCTTGCCCTGGGAGAGATGTGCCCACCCACTCAAAGCCCATAACAGCAGCTGCCAGAAATGGTTTTCAGGTCCTTGTTTTTGCGCCTCTCCGTGAGGCAGCAGAGACCTGCTGGTCTTGGCAAGGTCACCATCTCCCTCTCCTTTCCCTGGAGCATAATTCTTGCTCCACCTGTTTAGAGAGAGGCAAAATTTACTGCAAAGGTGCCTAAAGACACCTAGACCTGAGAAATTCGCTGTTTCTCGTGAGACAAAAAGATTTTCCTTGAACTTTGAGCAAAGTGGATTCACTGCCTCGTCTCTGGCTCAACTGCATCCAGTATCTTCTGGGAATGACCCTCTTCTTCCCTCTGCAGCCTGGAAAGTTCATGCTCTGCCGCAGTCATTAATCATTCAGAAATTCTCAGCCAACCCACAGATAAAAGTTTCGTTCAGCCCTAAATTAGTTCAAGTTCCAGACTTCTGATTCTCAGATAAAGCTGTCAAATATATATTCAAATATCTATATTCATGCCTCCTAGACCTTTTTCTTTTCTTGCTTTTTTAACCATTGCTTTGAACAACAACATGAAAATTTAATGGATTTAGAAGATTTCAAGCCAATTCTCCCCTTCCTAATTTTGTAAAATGTTATCATAAATGTTTAATGATGTTTAAAAAAAAAATAAATCGCTCCTTAAAGTAACAATTTGAATTTTTCATGCACAATGAAGACCTTTATCTTATTCACAGTTGTCATTTTCTGTTTAGCATCACAACACAATACTAATAAAAAAATGCATTTGGATTGCCTTAAGCAGTTTTGCTGGTTTTAATGTATGGTACAGCCTTGTTCATGTTATTCCTTTCTATAGAGCATCCTTAGATCTTTGTTCTCCAAGCACATAATTTATTGGTTTTTAGGGAGGGCAGGTTACCTACAGAGCGTGCTTTTCCTACAAAATAAAGAATTTAAAAAAAAAAAAAAAAGGTGACTTTTTGATTCAAATACTAAGTGGTAAAATTCTAGCAAAGACAACCATCAGCACATTACTGTCATTTTCTGAATTATAATCATTCAGTTTGGTCATGAGCCTGCAAACTCCAGCCTGATTAATACCCAAGAGCAATTTTCAGCAAAGTGGTAGAAAGTATTTCACTACAAACCTAAAATATTTCACTACAAACCCAAAATATTTCACTGTAAACTCACTGCTGGCCTGACATGCTGTCAGCAAAGCAAACTGCTCTTGATTGATGTCCCTCCTCATCTGTTGGTCAAGAGTGTTTGTCCATGAATAAAGGTGGAAAGGCCCAGAAAACTCCTAATTTAAACCTGAACTGGAGGTGAATTAATCCTGGAGTGCCCTGAACACAGGGCAGGGTGAGCAGCACACCTGGCATCAGCCTCAGCATCCCAAATCCCCCTGCGGGGCTGAAGGGAAGGAACAGATCTGTTGGGTCTCCCCACTGAATAGATTTGCAGCTTTCCAGGCTCTGGGCTCAAAAGTGCAGCTCTTTCAAGTTCCCAGGCAGCAGATTTTTCTCTCCATCTTTTGCTTTTGAGAATTCTAGGAGCATCTTCCATTAAACACGAAGATGTTTAGCCTTTTAACCCTCTAAACGCGATACCACGGGCTCGAGTGATCTATTGTCAGTTAAATTCACCCTCTACACTCTCTACTCCAGCCTCTCTCTTGTATTTTCCTCCCTGCTGTGTGCTCTTATCCCTGCATTGAAAATATGCTTTTAAACTAACACACACTATTAGTTATTTTTAGGTATCAAAGACATTTTTCTCAAGATCTTTCTTCATTAATTCACTAATTCACTTTTTTTTTGTCTTGATCCCGTTTGCCCCATGTTCTTTATTGTCTCTTAACCCTGGTGCTCAAAAGGCATCAGCACAGATTAACAGGGAGCCTGAGAGCTTCTGGAGAGCAGCATTTCATGTTCTCCTGCATCCTTTTAATCAGGTTTAAACTCTTGTGGCCTTCTGTTTAAGTTCAGTTTGAAAACGGCTAGCAAGCCTCAAATGAAAGACCAAATAAAACACATCAGCATCCCTTTTTGTTCTATTTTGACACACATTCCAAATACACAGCAATGTAATGGGAGCCAGGAAAAAAAAATGTAATGAGAAAGTTTTGCCCTTTCTATTAGACCTGCAAATAATTTTGCTTGAGCTGGTCAATAAGAGGGAGGTATCATAATGCTATGACAGAGAAAATCCTCCTGTCTCTCCTCCTGAATGGTAAAATAAATACTGAGGGCAAGAGATAAGTGCTGCAGAAGATGTGCTGTAGACCTCTGGAACAGACATCTCTGGGAATCCACAGTAATAGATCCCAAACCTCAAACTGAAATGCTCCTCTGCTCAAACGCTTCTCCACACTGGGGTTTTCAGTATTCAATCCCAGCAGTGCCTCTGAATCTGCAGCCTGAGTCCATCTCAAATGGCAACCCGGTCCTAAATAATACATTATTGCAAAAACTGTAACTCTATCCCCCACAGACTGCCTGCCCCAGTAATAGCTTCTTATTCCCAATTGCTTTTCCCATACCAGAATGAGGAAAGGCTGAGCTGGCAGTTAAAGCAGGGGATTGTGAGCTGGGGGTCTGGGGTCTAATCCCTGCTCAGCTCCTCATACACTTTGGGAGAACACTTTACTTTTCTGACCTGAAAAATAAGGTGGCACTTCTTTATGCTGGGACTTAGTTCACCAAACTTTGCAAATGGATTTGAAATCCATAACTGAATAATACTCTAAAAGGTCAGAGTATAATTAGGAAATAGCTAATAACCTCTTCTCATTTTCTATTGCTGGGTCTGGCATAAGAAAAATAATTTAGATTAAAACCTCAGGGATCTCAGAAGACCCATGAAAAGCCTGAACTGGCACAAGTTTTTTCCCTATGGATGTCCCAGCAATTGACTTGGACTGGTGCAGTTACCTCCTTTAGAGTTCCAGGATGTTTCCCAAGGCAGGGAGAATGAAGAGATTGATGTGAAGTGGCTTTGCCTTTAGGAAAGGGACCAGCAATGGAAGAGATGTGCAGCCTTGGGAAGAGAGGAAATTTCAAAGGGAACTTCTGCCATTATTGCCTGTTCTGAGCAGGGCCTTGGTAGTGATGGCAACAGATCTGAGCAGACTCTGAAGCAGAAGGAGGCAGGAGGCACTCCGGTCAGCCTGGGGTCTGTGATCTGGCGGTCAGTGCACAGAGCCAAGGACATGCCCGGGCTGCAGGGAAAACGTGTCCTCAGAAAGCACCAGCAGCCTGTTGGAGCAATGGAGACCAGGAGTGACTTCATCCTCAAGCTCAGGGCTGAGCACTTTGGGAAGGCCTTGCTCCAGTGGGGT
The DNA here is from genome assembly GCF_022539315.1 of Serinus canaria. Taxonomy (NCBI): domain Eukaryota; kingdom Metazoa; phylum Chordata; class Aves; order Passeriformes; family Fringillidae; genus Serinus; species Serinus canaria. Next base: position 2,523,938 of record NC_066331.1, on the reverse strand, counting down.
GAGAGAGGCAGAGACCTGCTGCAGCCCCGCTGTCCTCCCCGAGCCGCCGCCCCAGCTGCCGCTGCAGCTGGTTTGTTGGTATCCAAAAAAAACAGAAGAAAAAGTCTCAGATTATGCTAAGCAGCAGATCCTTGTCACCCCACCTCTGCCAATCACCAGATAAAAGGAATCATTATTTTAAGACCCCTGCAGATGTCTGTCTGTCTTTTGTAATGAACCCATGAGCAGCCGCGATCGCCGTGGCACCGTTAATTGGAGCACCCACGGTGCCGGCTGCTGGAAGGCTCCTGTTTGTGTCACACGAGTGATTCCTCCTCCTCCAGCAGCTCTGCTTTACAGGCAGGCACATGTCTGCACACATTTGGATCCACGGTGGCTCCTGAAAGCCAGACCAGGCTCCTTTGGGAGGGCAATGTCTTCCAGAAACCTGCTCTGTGCCTCCTCCGGGAGCTGCTGGAGACAAGGTGTCCTGTTGGCTTTATGGAAACCAGTGCAACTGGCCACCCAAGCACTCAGCTCCTGACTGCTGCCACCTGCAGCAATAAACTCCATCAGGTATTTAATCCCAGCCTTTGCTACCTGCACTACTAGATCTGCTACAAAGAAGACGGTTTTGTTACTTTTTAAAGAGCTTTCATGTGGTTACTGGGGCTTGTGGAAAAAAAAATAAAAATCCTCACTGCCCCCCTACAGCAGTCTGTACAAGTTCCTTTGTATTTTCCTCCCCCCATACCCCCTTCCACGACTTTGGGGCTTTCAAGTCATGTAATGTTTCAATGTGGCACTGGGAGAACAGTGCAAGAGCAGAATCATCACAAGGATGTTTGAAAACTCTACAAAACTCTTCAGCAGCAGGGCAAGGTTAGTTAGCAGCTTTGTTTAGTTCAGTTTCATTGTGGAATTTATTTACCAGAGAAAATTCAGGCTCAAGATGCCACATCTGCTTTTCCAGTGAGGGTGTTCCAGCATTTTTTCCTTTTCCAAGAAGCAAGGAAAAGGAAAAAGCCCAAACCTGTGGTTGTCCAGAGGGAGCTTTACATGGCAGCTGGCCTAGGTTACACATCCAGCCAGTGGCTTAGTATTAAATCAGAAAAATAAGAGTTTTCCTCACCCCATTTCCATCACTACTTTGCCCCTTTCTTCCACCTCAATCCCTGGGCCATCCAGTGCTCTTCTTGGAGAGCAGCAAGGCAAGAATTCAGAGATTTCCTTTCTGTTTAGGCCATGTGGTCTACTATTTCCTACCAGCCTTTGTGAGACCCTTAGAGATGTCTATTTAACAGGTAACTGATAACTCAGGGGCTTGGGGGACCTTCAAAGAGCTAAGCTGGACTCGAGACAGCCTCCTGTGTCCTGCTGGCCCACATGGACACAGCTCCTGGACACCTGGATCCCCTGTGGGATGGGGACTGGGGGACCTTTCTCTCATGCTGCAGCACTGAGCACACACCAGGCCAGGGAAAATGAATGGAAAGGTTCTGCTGCTGGCCCTGCTGCTGGCCACGCTTGTCTGCATCCAACACACTCTGAGCAGTGGCTTTAAATCCAGCCCAGGCCCCAGGACACTGTGCTGGGATCTCCCTCCAAGTGCAGGGACCTCAGAGTCTGGGAAAGCCAATGCCTGTGATAGAACTGAGATCTTGAACTGGAATATCCTCATTAATTATGACTTTGCAGGGACGTTGCCAATGGGAAAGAATTTCACAGATGCAAGAGCTGTATCTTACTCCATCCCTTCCTTTTATGCTTCAAAAGATAGGCCAAATGATCTGGTAGCATATGAAACTTCTAATTATTCCCAAAGCCCTTGGCTCTGCCTGCATAACGGGCCAGAGTTAAATTCTCCCTGGAAAGGTAACAGAGCATGGATCCTGGCATGAAAACTGCCAAGAATGCAGGATGTTTGGAGTCTGTGAGAAAGGCCTGAGACCCTGTATGTCAATATTTAGAAGTCCATCCAAAATCCTGACTTCTAAGCTTAGCTCCAAACATAGCACATCCAGATCTGGATCTGTTTTGTTGCTGGCAAAATACATGTCCTGCAAATTTTTATTATTTATTCATCTCATTTGTTTTCCTTGGTCGTAGGATGGGAATTATTTTTCAGACAGGATTCTGGGTAGATGCAATTAGGCTTTTATCATTACAGGAAAAGGGTGTTCTGAAAAAGGGAGATTTGGAGAGAGGATATGAAGGCTTCCCAAGGCAGCCTTGGCATTCAACTCTGGCTGAGCAGCAGCTCCCCAGTGTGAGGGGACAAAGCTCTGGACCTGCCCAGTACAGTGAGTGTAGAATTTCTGAGGTGAGACAGGATTTTGGAGGCTGGCAGCTCTGGGATCAGGTCCTTGTCACCTGCACAACACAGCTGCAGAGTGGTGGATGCTGGACAGCCCACACAGAACACAGTCTACTTCTCTAACATGGCATTTTCACAGGATTTGCTGCTTTAACTCTGGTTTTCAGGAGTTCTATGGTTCTATCCCATGGATTTGATCACTGCAGACATCTGCCCAATGGACTGATGTCTTCCAGGATGTTTGGGAAGCACAAGCCTTGTCAAATACCAACTCAAGACATCTCTTCTCTGCCCGTTATCCTTTGATTTCTTCAGCACCAGAATCAAGCAAACTTTGACCTGAGAGCAAAGAATGACCTCAAAGCTCCACTAAATCTTCCCAAAGAGAGGCTGGGCTGCTCCAAGGACTTGCTGGAGAAGGGGAAAGGACAAACACTGAATGTTGGTGGCTGCTTGCCCGGGTGCATCCAGAATAGCCCACAGCTGGGCAGATGCTCTGCCCAGGGGTGTGATGGAATTACAGGAGTGGCCACACCAGCCAGAGCACAGCCCAAAGCAGACAAGGAAAAATAATCTGGGCTCTGGTGGCTGAGGAAACCAACAGAGATCCCAGGATCCAGCCCAAATACAGACACAAGAGGAAATCCCACTGTCAGGGAGCAGGGGCTGTGCCACAGAGCACGGCCAGCATTGACAGCCATGGGCTGGACAGCCCAGCAGCTCCTGCTCTGCTGGCAACTTGTCTTTTCCCAGGCCTTTGGTACGAGGAGAGCAAGGGCTTGGTTCTGTTTTACAGTTCCCATGATATCAGGAGTTAATTGTAACCAGCACATTCCCTCTCCCAGTGCCTCCAAGGGCCCGAGCCAGGGCAGGGAGCGCGCTCGCCTCTCTTGGCTTCACGTTCCCAATGTGCCTCTGAAAGTATTTGCATTTCAGAATTTCTGTGCTCTGTTTGCTGGTGATGAGCTCAGCTCACAGACACCATGGGTCCAGGGCAGAGAGGGGAAGGAAGTCCTGGTGTGGTCACCAGGAAAAGCAAGAAAGCTGAGCCCAGTGTGCTCGAAACCACCCAAACCCAGGATGGGATAAAAGTGTCAACATACATTTGTGTCAGGAAAAAGTTTGCACTCAACACATAAAACTGATGAGATCCATTCAACAGCCACACATTCAGCATGGAAAATGTGGTGCTTTCAAGAGCTGCTGGTTAAAGCAAGTGGCCCATCCCATCAGATTGCAAGGACAGCTCTTCTGAGCCTTCAGCTCAAGGGGGAATGGAGCTGATAGGAGGTTGATGGACTAATATTTGTAATTCCTTTGAGAGTCTCAGATCATGAGTACCACTAGAGGAGGGCAAAACATTATATTAGCAAGAGCAGTTGTAATCCCTTTCTCTTGTGCTCTCTTGCAGGTGATGGCTGCTCCATGGATGGGCTCTTCCTGCTGCTCAGTATTTGGTTTCCTTTGGCTTTTACCCTGACTGAAATCTGGAGGCTGGAAATGCCAAGTGCCTGCATACAGAGGGATCCACTTCCCTGCTCAGCAGAGGCAGCGTCAACCTTCCCCACATCTCCTCCCTGCTCCCTTGTCAGTGAGCTCTACCTGCTTTAATACAGGCACAAGAAAGGGAAGAGCCTTGAGCTGGAGCACGAGTTCAGTCCAACACTTAGATCCTGAGAATGGAAAACTCACAGTCCCTCAAGAGGAGAGAGGCTGGGTTGTGGTTTCTGGAGGCAGAAATTTAATACAAGCTTGAAGAGTAAATAAACTGCAACCTCATCCCTACGTCTGGTGTGTGAGAACCTTTGGGCCAGGCAGAGGGAAAGAAACCCTGTCCCAAATGGAGCTGGAGTGAGGAGCAAAGTGAAAGCAGATGCAAGGCTGGGATGGGCCCAGGCTGGTGGGCATGAAGGGCACTGCCCCTGCCCAGGGACTGGCTGTGCTCTGCTGGCTGCTGCCCTCTGCTAACCCTGGAACAGGGAATGGAATAGGGAATGAGATGGGGAAGGGGATGGGGAACGGGATGGGCAATGGGACAGGGAATGGGAGGGCAATGGGATGGGCAATGGGATAGGGACAATGGAATGGGATGGGCAGTGGGATGGGCAATGGGATGGACAATAGGATGGACAGTGGGATGGGCAATGGAATAGGGATGAGTCTTTCCATGCTGTCCCCTGCCAGTGGGATCTGACCCTGGTGATCACTGTGGGTGGGGCAGCAGGCAGCTCAGAGGGGCAGGGACAGGAAATTTCCTAAACCCTCTTTTAATCACAAGGACACTCAAGTGTCACAGAGCAAGGATCAGCCTGCAGAGCATCATTGTTAACTTTCAAAATACCCACCACAAACTTCCCCAGCTAGAGAGGACTGAGCTGAAGTCATCTCAGAAGACCAGAGTTTTAAGTTGGTGGCCAGCTCTGTCAACTGCTGGTCCTGGGTTTAAATTTCCTGAAGTGTCTCATTTCTCTCCCCCACCAAAGGGAGCTGGAAAAAAAATCCTCTTTCTCCCTTTCTTTCCTCCCTCTTCACAGTTGCTCTTTGAGTAGGGCCATACCTAACAATTATTCAGGAAAACATTATGTTGACATTACTGCTTAGAAAATAAAAAGGGGTTTTTAAAGCTAGAGAGTAACATCGTGACCATATAGCACTAGTGAATGATTAAAAATTTAGATGACTGCCTTTGAAACAATAAAAAGCTTTCGAAGCTTCTTAATGAGCAGCTATCAGAAATAAAGCATTTAAAACTTCAGAAAGTGCCTCTGTGGAAATTTCATTGTCTTTGATGCTGTAAAATAACTGCAGGGTGGATTCATTTCAAGTTCTTTTTAGCATACTGGTCGTTTAGAAATATTGGGAGATATCTTTCTTAGCAATATGTGGGGAAAACAATGTCTTGGTCGCTTTCATTTATCTGCAATTTGACAGGAGTGCAGTTTATTAACTTGAAAAGAGACAGATACATTATCTGAAACACAGAGAGTATAGTGGGTATTGCCTCCTTTTTATACCAGTGGGAGTCCATGACACTTTGAACTTGCTCACCATTAAACGCCTTCCTGAGTTGTTGAAGAGGCCTTTAAAAAGGGAGCCTGTGCATTTATGATGTAAATTCGTTATTTTGACAGTCTTTGAAATCTGTCATATTCACGTCCAATTTAATGCACCGCAAAAATTCTTTTCTTTTAAAATACTTTTCTTTTAAGATTTCAAAGCCATTTTCATGTAGAAAACTATTGTTATACCTAATATATCCTGAAAGTGTTTTAGCAAAGGAACTTATATGATTCTGTTTTAAGTCATGTCAGGTTTTAAAACATGTCATTTCTTCAAATAAGCTTTGACCACACCATCTTTTTTTTTTTTTTCATTAGTTAAAGTGCACTTGATTTCCATGGATACAATTAGTCAGAATATCTGCTATAGGATCATCATTGGATCAAACAGGGTCCTTTCAGGCTGTATTCCACGGAGCAATTGCCCACATATCTGAGATCAATACAGCCCAGCACATGGGTAGGGAGATGCAGGGAGCTGAGGGCTGCTTGGGAAAGTGGAGGATTGTACTGAAGCACAGCACATTTAACGAGAACCTGGGCCAGTGGGAAAATTAAACAGCTCCTTTTAAAATGATGAGCTCTGAGTATTTACTCTGAATGTGGAGTGGGGCGAGGAGGAGCAGGACGGGAGGGGGCCAGGAGGCATCTGATGAAATCCAAGTTCAGTTTATTTCTGGTCAAACCCAAGCCTCACGCATTTCAACTCCATCTTCAATCCAAACAAACCTCCTTAGGCTTGCTAATCCTCATTACACAGTGGATTTTAGCTGTACCTGCACTTCTTTATCAGTTTGCAAGATATTTTCAGCCGGTACAGAGGTCTTCATGCAGCTCTGCTTCAAAGCCCTGTACAGAGGAGGTTCTGTGCACAGTTTCAGAGAGTATTTTCATTTACAGATGCCTTATCACTTTGGGAGAGGGGGTTGGTGGGCAGGGGAAACACATTCCTCCAAAGCTGCCCAGAATCATCCTAATCTAGGGAAACGATCAAATAAGAGTTTCAAAGATCTCCTACTACAAAGGAAGGCATTAAGCTCACTCCTTGCCTGCCCAGACTCCAGGGCTGTTTTGGAATACATGGAAATATCTCTGTAGCATGAAGGAACCTTCCACTGATGGTTTAAGCACCGTTTCACATGTCCCCAGTGGCTGGGTTTAAAATGCAGTGCACCATGAGGGAGATAAACCAGGAGAATCATTACTTCAGTGGCATTTAACCCTATAATTGGGTGGTTTTTTTGGGCCCTGATTTTATAAGGTCACCCTGTTATTTCCTTTGCTGGCTGGCTTGTGATGGTGCTCTCACATGTTATTACTCTCTTCCATCACAAGGAATGATATTTCAGGACTGAAAGGGCGAAAGATTTGTAAGGACTGTCCTTTCCCACACTGTGATTGTCTGAAAGCTTCAAACAGCCAAAGGCTGAGTGGAAATGTGCTTTAGATGGTGTCTCTGGGGTAGAAATCCCACCTGGTCTAGGGGTAGAAAAGAACTGTAAGGATCTGATTATTTCATGGTTAGATCGCCTCGTTCCCCTGCAAAGGGAGGATATCCTTTCCTGATAGAGCTTGTATCAGATATTAAACCAATACTACACTTGATCTCAGCAAAAAGGCCATTAAATCTCACAACTTGAAAAAGGCATCTTGCTCCTTGAAGCAGGGAATCCTGCAGTGCCTGCTGCCTGCTAACCCGATGGCCCGGCAGAATTCATTTCTGCTGTCATTTCCCCCGGTCTCGGGTTTCACTGGCACGAGCAAAACCTTGGGCTGCATGAGAAAATACTTTGAAATGGTGCCTAATTGACTTGGGCCTGGTTCAGGATATAGTACACCACACAAACCACCATAACATCAATCAGAGGCACAGAGGATGTCCCCATGTTTGGCTTAAACTACAGGGTATTTCCTTTGCCGAAAGCATTTTAATCACACTTAAGTATAGGTTTGCCGTGGCAAAAAAGACAGACCTATTCCAGTCCTTGATTTTTCCCACAGAAGGAAACTTCTGTCAGGCACCCCAGGAAACGGCCCTGGGTTCATTGCACCAACTGCACTGACTTCACCAGCCTTATCGTGCCTCTCCTCTTCTCACTCCCACAAAAAGTCCTGTTTCTGTGCTCTGCAAGAGGAATATTTCCATCCAAGTCTGATGGCATTAAGCTTAGCCTCTGGGATCTACTCTCCCCCATTTTCCTCCTGGGTTTTGTGCCCTTTGCCCTCACTCCCCCTCTCCAATTAGTGCTCTGATAGTGCCTCTCTGGTAGAGGAGAAACAGGAGCCAGTTGTTGAGGATATTAAAAAAGTTATTTCAAGGAGGCTACTGAAAACAGGCAAAGCCTGTGGTTCTCCTGGGCATGACTGCCCTGCTCAGCAGAGCTGGTCTGCACCCAAAATTACGGCATTTTCATGCCTCAGCACTGTCACAGATGAACTAATCACTTCTTGAACAACTATCTGTGTCAGACACGACTGCTGGGTTTAAATATTTCAGCTTTTGGTCATGCAAATGTCCACACTGAATATTTTCACTAAGCCTTGAGTAACCTCTGTGAAAACCTAATCTAAAGAATCACAAACTGTGTTTGGAAATCCAAACTGATGGGCTAGAAATAAACCAAGGGCTTGATCCCCTTTAGAGCAGCAACTCAGGGACAGCAGCACCTGTGTTTGGGCAGGTTCCAGGAGAAGTGAGGCTGTGGACTGTGCTACCAGAGAGCATTGCCAGAGCTGGAACTAGCAAGAAATTAAAGTCATGCCTGGGCATGCTGGGAACAATCATTAACAGCCATTTCAGTCACCATCTCCATTGCTCAGTGCACACAACAACCTCCTTCTTTATCTTTGACTTCATGTAAAACGGGCCAGATTTCCTTACAAATATCAGCAAGAGACAGAGGAGGAAAAAAGGGGGAACAAGCCCATGTTGAACCACTCTGAGAAATCAGACATACAGCAGGGGAAAGGATGAGATGGTGCATGAGAATAAAAGCAGCACTCTCTGAGAAAGCCCTCTGAAACCCAGTCCTGACAAGCTGTAACTCATTGTCTTGCACTGGTGTGCAGGGAGCAGAGCAAGCACATAAATGCCAATTAACATCACCAGCCTCCATTTCTGACCCACTGAGATGCCACCTTTGGGAATAGTCATGAAATCAGCGTTTTATTGGAAAGAGGGTTGAGGGGTAATTCCAGCTGGACAAAGCTGGCAAGTGAATCACACACACATGTCAAAGGGGGGAAGGACACTGCCCTGGCAGCTTCAGCCCCTGTTTCTGCTCTGCTGGCACAAGGGGGCTGGGCTCATATGGGAGGGCTCCACGGCATCCAGGACAACAGGAGCTGATCCTCACATGCCTGTCACAGACATATATAATGAAAAATTCTTTCGTTAGCATCTTTTCTCCTGAGAAGCTGAGAAGCTTCAGCTTCCCCATGTTTTGCTGCTATAGAATGTGATTTGGAGAATTGTTTACCCAACATGTGAAATTGTTTTTACTTGATGACCAATGACAGCCACCTGTGTCAAGGCTGTGGGGAGTCACAAGATTTTATTATCATTCCTTTCTATTCCTTTCAAGCCTTCTGCTGTCTCCTTTCTTCTATTCTTTAGTGTTGTTTTAATATATCATTTTCTTTTAATATAATATATGTCATAAAATAATAAATCAGCCTTCTGAAACATGGAGTGAAGATTCTCATCTCTCCCCTTCTCCTGAGACCCTTGTGAACACCAGCACACACGCCCAGCTCCAGGCTGGCTGGGATTGAGGAGCTAAACCCACTGCCCTCAGTACTGCATGAGCCTGCAAGTGCAGAGCCCTGCAGAGCTGTGACAAGAAGCCCTGCTCAGGAGGCAGGCCTGAATCCTGCCCTCCATTTCCAAATGGCCTCAGGCACAGCCAGTGCCCTGTCCTGAAGGGAAAACCAGCTGCTTCCAGGGACAAGCACAGGGCACAAACGTTCTGCTGTGGCCCTCTGTCCCAGACTCGCGGCCGTGTGTCCCCACACAGAGCCCAGGGACACAGGGCACTCCTGGGAATGGAAGGAACAACCACTGGCCCTCATCTGGGAGAGAACAGCTCAGCTCCATGCAAGTATTTCCCAATTATGTGAAAGGGCTCAGTGCCTCGGACGCACGGCTGCAATTCCTGAAAGAATCCAAGCCAGGCAAGATCAAGGAGTCCTGGTCTGTTGGGCAACATCAGCCAGAGAACAAACCCAAGGAGTCACTGAGGAGCACCACGGCACTGGGACACTCCAGGACATCCTGGTGGAGCAGCTTAACTGTGCCTAAGGGCAATGGTGGCAGAGAGGAAGCTGTGGAATGGCCTTGCACACACTTGCCACAGCTTTGTGCTCCTCTGTTTCCTGATCCCCACCTTCACCTGCACAAGGATGCACGTGCCCAAGCCAGCTGAGATGGTTTTGGTTCAGCCAGGCTCCCCCAACATCCCTTCTGCTAAAACTCACTTGATATTTTTGCTATTTATTTGTCATCTGGGGGCTTTTTAATGTCCCCTGAAACAGTCTGCAAATGTAAATCCTGCTGTTAGGATTGTTGAAAGAAATCAAAATAAAAAAGTAAAAAAAAAAAAATAAAGAAAAATCAGAAGGAAAGCATAAAAAGTAAGAGGCAACGAAATATCTCCCAGACGGAAAGGGAAGAGTAAAACTGTAACAGTGGGTTGCAAAAGCAAAATCCATTGAACTTCACAATCCTAGCAACACATCCCTTTGTTTATGAACCATCTGAAGCAAGTTCTACCCTGCAAACTCCATGGGGAACCTTGATTTCTCTAGCCAAATTAACTAATTTTCCTAACACACACTAAAATCTGCCCATTTGATCTGTCACTCAAAGCCTGTCCTCCAAGTACATAAAAACACCCCGGAGTTTTGATGCCACAGCAGCCCAGAAGGACAGTGACAGCATCCCCAGCAAACTGGGCCCTACCAGGTGTGTTCCCCACCTCTCTTCCAGGAGGGGCACCAAGAGCTCAACTGTGCAGGAAATTAAACACATTAAAATATACATTTAATTACAGTAAATTCAATTAAATACATTAAAATAAAAATTTAAATTTAAATAAATTAAAATTACATAAATAAACCCATTTTTATATATTAAACAGATTATATCTTTATACCATATATAAAAGAATTGTCATTTAAAGTCTCAAGTAGACTGAGGGGTAGAGTGGGACTTCACTTCCTTCACCCTGGAACCCCTGTGGCACCCAGGTGCTGTTTCTTCCTCTGCCCCCAGGTACTGAATAACTTCAGCTACAGCTGGAAAAACCCACACAAATGGTCATGAACACAGGCTGTGCCAGGGGTTTACATGCAGCAAAATCTGGCTGTAAATATCATGGAACCACAGACTCATCTAGGCTGGAAAAGACCTTTAAGGTCATCGAGTCCAGCTGTAAATCCAGCACTGCCAAGGATGGACTTCAGAGGCACAGGAACCCCACAGGTCTCACAGGATAAGGTCAACTCAAAGATAATTTCCCCCCCATTTTTCCTACCCAGTGTCTATTTACTAACCTTTGAGAATTTCACTTCTTTGATTCCAGATAAATGCTGTGCATCCCTGAGCTGCCCCAAACTGCCCAAAATAGCCCATGGAACCCACCCTGGGATAAGGGCTGCTATGGGGAGGAGGTAACCTCCATCCTCTGCCCCAAGGGGGAAAACCCTGGGCTATTCCTGCTCCACAGACTCAGAGCAGCCTTCATCCAGCTCCTCCCTGTATCCCCTCACGAGTGAGAGATTCAGAACTTCAATTTGATGCCCCACTGGGCAGGCTCCATCCCATTGCTTCACAAAAAATAAGGGAAAAAACCTGCAGAAAGAAGAAATGATGCTTTGGGGGGTCCAATGCAGCAGAATGACTTAGTGACACGAGAATTATGGTCCAATTTGTGTTTTATGGGATCTGAAATTCAACAGGTTCAGAGCTGCTTTCCCATTCTCACATGAGGCCCCCAACAGCTGTGAAGCTGCTGCTGGAGGTGTTTGCTTTCTCTAGGAAAGCTTTTGTCCACCAAGACCAGATGGAGATCCCAAACCTCACTTGCAATGAAGATAAAATGCCAGAGACAACAAAAAGCAATAACCTAAATGGAAATGCTGATGATGGTTTAAGTTTTAAATATTCACAACATCACTGCTGTCACTTCATTGTCAAAGTCTGCAGGCCCAGACAGACAGACAGACAGGGAGTACAGAGCTGTGAGAGAGCCTGGCACATTTTTTATTTTATAATTTCCAATTGGGTTTATAATGTTTCAATTGTTCATGAATTATTTTTATACCAGTGTTTCCCCAGCTCCTAAGACATGACTAACTACAGAAGAGGCCTGACAAAAGCTGCATTATTTTGATATTAGGAAAAAAATTGTCCCTGTAAGGGTGGTGAGGTCCTGGCACAGAGATTCTGTGGCTGCCCCTGGATCCCTGGCAGTGCCCAAGGCCAGGCTGGACAGGGCTGGGAGCAGCCTGGGACAGTGGAAGGTGTCCCTGCCATGGCTGGGGTGCTGGAATCAGATGATTTTAAGGTCCCTTCCACCCAAACCATTGCATGATTCTGGGCAGACTGGGGAATGCTTTGCTGCATTCACCCATCTTTGGGTGCTCTTAAATTTTGGATTAAATAAAATTAGATTAAATTTATGTAGATTTAATCCAAAAAATGCACAAAAATTCTGCCAGCTTTAAAGAGCAGTTCCCAGCTCTGCCTCTCACAGGGGCAGCTCAGCACAGCTCCCCTCTCCAGAGTCTGGGTGGGAGGCTCCCTAATACATTTTACAGCTTCATGATTGTTTAATGATGATTATTTTATGGGCTTTTAGGTAAAGCTGCTGCTCACCTGTTTGAAAGCCCTGCCTGTGACACACCCCAGGTGCCTGGTGGCAGAACCTTGCAGCCACTGAGTGCCACCAGCCCAGACAGTGTCCCCTGCTCCTGGCTGAGCCCCTGTGCCCTGCTGGCACCACAGCATGGAAAACTCCCCAGGCACAACTCCTGGGAGAGCTGCTCTGCTTTCTGCTTGTGGGGCCTCTGCTGCACAAACACACCAGCTGAGCTGGTGAACAAAGAGATCATTAGAAACAAGAGGAGGTGAACAGGCTCCTGCTTGCACAGCCCCAAGGAGCAGCCTGGGGTGGGCAGGTGCTGTCCCTCACAGCCACCCCAGCCTGCCCGAGCTCAACAGGCACAGAGGAGAAGTGGAGGCTGCAAATCCCTTCCAGTTCTGAATGGTCATGAATATAAATTCTCATTTCTGCTAAAGGCTCCTTAGCTTGGCAAAGTGATCAAAGAGGGGGGCAGTGGAAGGGGTAATCATGCTCATACTTTGCTGATCAGAGCAGGTGAGCTCATAGCAGGTTGTTTCTCTGCAGGACTGTGATCCTGCACAGGCTACCAAAGTTGGGAGCTGCCAACCCTGTTCTGTTAATTCTCTGGTGTTGGACTTCTGGTCACTGAGAATTCCAGACTTTCTGTGCTGCCAGGCACTGACCCCCAGAGAACACTGCACTGACCTGAGGCTGTGGAGAGGCTTCCAAAATGGAATGGCAGAACTGGGATTGTGGGTGTGGAGTTTGAATAGAAGTGTGTGATATCACAGGGTGGGAAACTCAGAGTTGAAGGGTTTAGAATATTGTAAAGATGGAGGTTTAAGGGTAAAGGCTGGTCCTTTTTCTTCACCTTCTTCTCCATGGGTTTGGGTGGTTTTGTGTCATTGGATTAAAAAGTCCCCATTGCAGGGCATGGGTGGTTGGTTGTTGAGTTAAAAGGAAATATAATTTAGGTGTCATTTCTTAATTGGACAGTTGATCCTTAAAAGGCCTTGCAGAGAGAGAGATGGGGCTCCATTTTTAGTTTGTTGGAGTGAAGTGCTGTAGAACTCAGGGTTTGTGAGACTGTCACATAGATCAGAACTAATAAACATCTGAGTCCCAACAAGAAATACCCTCCAGCACATTTAATCCCAACCCTGGCATAAAGAAGCAAAGAATCCTCCCTCTGGGAGCCACAGCCAAGGCACGATGCAGGTGCCTCCTTACAGGAGCAGCACCCTCCCAGAGCAGTGGGCAGAGCAATCCTCACTTTGCTCTTCCCCAGACAAGTGGAATGGATCATTTACTTCAGTACTGGGCAGTTATTCCAGTTACTCCATTTTATTCTATATAAGCAAAATTGTTTTCCTCAGTTCTGATGGTGCACCTGTGCTCTGCTGTCCCCACCCTGTGTCACACCTGGCTCTGCTCTCTCTTCTCCCCCTGCCTTTCTCTCCAGGTGTCTCAGGGGCTCCTCTCCTATGTGACACAAAGGGAAATGTGCAGCTCTGGGGACCCAGGGCACTCAGATCAGGAAGCTGCTCGTGTGCAGGTTGAAAAGGCAAAGGAGCAGTGCTGGTGGTGCAGACACAGCTCACAGCAGGGAATCACAGCTCCAAAGCCAACAGCACTGATCCAGCACAGCCCCAAGAGCAGCTCCTGCTCCCTCACTGCACCTACAGCCCCTTCCCTGAGCTCTGAGGGTGCTACAAAGCCAGAGGCATCAGCTGAGAGCAGGGACAGATTTCCAAAGGTGGCATTTCCCTGGGCAGGGGACAGCCCAAGGTTGTGACACTCGTGGCCAGGAGCTTGGGGAAGCCATGCCCTGCTCCAGAACAGCAAACAGGACCTGGGCATCCTGGGGACCAAAGGGTTTCACTGGCAAAACCAGGCATTATCAACCATTATCTATCCTTGCCATACAAACAATTGCATTTTCTCCCACTCCCAGAGCTCCAATGAGCCCCTCAGAGCAGCTCCTGTTTGATTCCAGTGTCACCTCCCAGTCTTATCCTTATTCCCTCTGAGCAATATTCAGGCACACAGTGTCCCAGCTTGCTCCCCTGTAATGCAATTTTATTTAAAACCTGCAGGTTTCACCTTGCCCTGGAGCAGGGACAAGCTGAGGTTCTGTCCCATCATTACCCCCAGCTTTTCTCAGGGGCCATGCACAGCCTTCTCCCTCCCATGGGCATGGATTTGGGAATTTTACAGCAGGCATGAAGGTACACAGCAAAAAAAAAAAAAAGAAGCAAAAAGAAAAATTGGATTTCCCTTTGCAAGGTCTCCCTCTCACCCTGCCTTTGCCAGGATCTGCTGAGATTCAGCCTCTGAGGTTTTCTTGTGGAAGGCATGAGGGAAGCATTTCTTTCCCAGTTCCAGATTTCCTCCTGCACTTACATGTTTGTCCATGAAAAAAAAAGTCCTCTATTGTAAAACTTGTCAAATGAGACCACCCAAGTGGCCAGAGGGAGGGAATTGGGAAGGAGGAAGAAATGCCTTGAAAACCATTTTCTTTTTGATGGTTTAGAAAGGGAATTGAATGTTATTGTCTCACTTTAAATATGTTCTTTATGAGGAGGTCATGTAGCAGGCACATAATTTTCTAATTACAACCATGCAGATAACATGGAAACAAAATATATGGAGATTTTCCAAAACAGGGGACGCTTTTTCAAACAAAATACTGTACAGTTCATCTTCCAAGGCCCAAAATAAAGCAGAGAGCTTTGCTCAGGAGGAACTAGATACAGTTGTAAGCTGCTAATCACTTCCTTTTACCCACTGTTTTATTGTCAGCAGAAAACCCAAACTCAGTCAGCCACCAGATAATAACTGGAAAGTGCTGTCTGAGCTCTGGTGGAGGTTTCTGAGGATGTGCTGGTGCCATCCTGGAGGAGCCTCCCTAACCCCACTCACAGCAGAGGAGGAATTCAGCCCCACTGTAACCCCTCCAAAACCCAGAGAGCTTCCCCAGCAAAACTTGCATGAAGGGAATTGCAGGATCACATCCCGTTAAATGGGCAGGAAATGAGGCTTAAGTGAAAATTGCTGTTCCTTTTCAATCATCTCTGGGAAAGGGTCCTGGGGCTCTGAGGTGGATCCAGGTGGGATCAGCAGCTCCTGCAATCCCCTCCCTCCGGCTGCAGGACACCCCAGCTCCTCCCAGGGGTGCTGAGATTTCTGGCCCTAGCTGGGGGTGAGGTGGCTCTGATAAAGTGATTTCAGCATTTATTATAAAAAAGAAAAGCTTAAATCAAGGGGGCCCGTGGGCCGAGCAGGAGCCATCCCGTCGAGGATGGAGCAGCGCCAGCACTGGGGCTGCTCAGCAGAGATGGCCCCAATGATGTCCTCGATGTCCCCTAATGTCCCAGATGGAGTGGCACAGCTTCCCTGGGTCAGGAGCCCCTTTTTATCCTATTTTTTGTCCCTCTGGATTGGTTTCTTTTGGGATCCTTCATTTGTGTGAAGGTTTAAGGCGCTTGATTGGCCCATGACAGCCCTGTCCAGGCTGGCTGATTTCACTTGGGGGAGGTCCTGGGTTCCTCCCGGACAGGTTCCCATGCTTTGGTAGTGGGAGTGTGCTCTCATAAAAATGAGAGCACACTCCCAGTACCAAAGGCGAGGATGGAGCAGCAGAGCTGCTGACCAGCCCGGGACTGCAGCATCCCCAGGGCACGGCACGGTGACAGCGGGTTTGTCACTCACAGCTCTCCAGCACACGTTTTCCCAGCAGACAAAAACCTTCAAGGGCCACTCTGGCTCCATCCAGCTGGATTTGACCATCATGAAGATCAGGGTTTTGCAAAGAGGGTAATTTCAATGTGTTTGCACTGCCAGAACCCCCCCTGCTTTGTTTGCCCAAGATGCTGGGGATAAGGGGATGTGTCTCTGGTCTCCTTGTAGTTGAAGGAACACAGTAGTAGATAATTGAGTGGATCACTTCTGGCCTAAACTGTCCTGCTTGCAACCCTGGATAAAGATAAATTAGCATGGAGTAAAAGGGACGAGGGTGGCCTGGATTTCCAGCTCCCTACCCTGGAAACAATCTCATTTTGGGAGCTGCCTCTCAGTTTCTTTACTCTGTAAAAAGCAAATCCATCCTTCTCCTTCCCCACATCTGTTCCTGATGCTCAGGCCTGCAAATTTAATATACACAACAGTCGAAGCAGCTGGGGACCAAGTACAAAATAACCCTTTACAGCCCGTAGTAACCAACCTACCTGGAGCAGCCAGTGCCCCACAGCTCTTGCTGGTTCCAGTTACAGCCCTGAGTAAAGCCCAAGCAACCTGAGTTTCCTTGTAACCTTTTCTTTTCTTTAGAAATTTTCACCAGGAATATGATTTCATAAGTTTGCTCCAGGATGAAAAATTTTAAAAACCAAAAAAACAAATGAACAAAAAAAAAAAAAACCAAAAAAAAAGGGGGTGGGGATGACCCACACTGAATGAAGTAAAAGGAACCCACGTGGAATAAGGAAATAAAAAGAGCAGCAAAGGACAGAGGGGGAAAGGCAGGAGTGACCCCAAAGCAAACCACTCCTTTTGTTTAATTGTTTTCTGTCCCAGCCTGCCCAGCAAGAAATGTCCCTTTTGAAAGGAGCAGGGCTGGAATTCACACCTGGGAGCTGGACCTGCTGCTCCTGCCTTGGGGAAGGCCACAAAGGCCGAGTCAGCTCGGATCAGTGTCAGTGCAGAGGGGCAATAAAGGGACCTGAGCCCTTCCCTTTCCACTGCAGTGCTCCAGAAGAAAGCTGTGTTTGTTCGAGGTGGGCTGGATGGGATTTGGGGGGAGTGGTTTCTTTGTTTTGGGGTTTTGGGTTCTTTTGTGGCTTTTTTATGTTTTGGGGGGATTTTGTTTCTGTTGTGGTTTTTGTTTGTTTTTGTTTTGGGTTTTGTTCGGGTTTTTTTTTAAGTATCCACTTTGTATCTATTTCTATCCCCAAAAGGGAGAGGAATTCTGCAAATCCACATGAAAGCTTCCCTGGGAAGCTGTGAGGAGCTGTGCTGAGAGAGGGGCCCAGCCCCCTTGGGCAGGAGCACAACCCACCAGGGTGCTCCAGCAAACCCATGCCCAAAAATCAGCTTCACCAGCTGCTGCCTGACCCAACCCCGAGCTCTCTGATCCCTCACAGGCACCACCAACCTGCTGGCTGCAACCTTCCTAGCCTGGGGGTGGAACCATGCCTGATGCTCCATTTCACATTTCAGTGCCCTCTTCGGGCTCAATCCTGGTCCCCATCTCAAGTTCAGAGCCAGGCACACAGAGAAAACAGGTGATTTTCAGGGATCCACCAAGCTGGAACCCCTCAAGGGTGAGTTATCAGGTGCACCCCACGGCAGGGTGTGTCTCAGGATCTATTTCCTCCTGATCCTGTACAGAACACAACAAGACCCCCCCAGATCCCATCCAGAGGCACTTTGAGTGGAGTCATTGTCCCAGCCCTAATCAGCTGCAGGAATTAATGACCCATCCATGCTGTAATGCCCGTCCTTAGCTTGGGACATTTCAAGCCCAGCATCTTCCTCATTCTGCACATTTCCTTCCACCACAAGCAATTCTAATGAGGTCAAAAATTATTTTCCTTCCTTTGCTCTAATCTCCTGGAAGAACAAAAAGAAGTATGAAAAGAAAACACAATATTTATTGTAAATCAGTGACTTCTGCATTAAAATGATCAAAGTGTGTTTGCTGCACACTTGAAGTTCAGATGCAAAGGGATTTCCAACTTAAATAAATAAAAGATTGTTTTTCTGTAATGCAAATTGTGAGGCACAGAGTCGTCAGACACGCTCTGCACAAGGCCTGGCCCGCTCCTGCACCCCACATATTTTGCATGGATGATGCTCTTCATCTTTTCAAAAGCTCCACCACTCCACCAGGGCATGCTAATGTGAGCCAAGGGGGGAACTGGACTCTACTTGATGTCTGATTACAATGTGCAGCTTAATAATATAATTTCTCAGCTCAGATATTGA
Source organism: Serinus canaria (assembly GCF_022539315.1). Taxonomy (NCBI): domain Eukaryota; kingdom Metazoa; phylum Chordata; class Aves; order Passeriformes; family Fringillidae; genus Serinus; species Serinus canaria. The sequence continues at coordinate 2,505,756 of NC_066331.1, read as the reverse complement.
TCCTTGGGAGCGAAGCAGTGTTGGGAATAGAGCAGAGCAGGGGGTGGAGAAATCTCTGCTGCCTGTTTTCTCATCTAACAACTCCCCAAAGAGACAGAGCCTTGCCCATCCCACATAGCCAGGCATGACAAGAGATCAAAACCCACTGGGGACACGCTCTGTGCCTTTCAGGTAACTTATACTATTATTAATGATCATAAAAGAAGCTATCAAGGTATTTTACATTCCTTTCATCTGGCAAGCCTGTGAGCACGTTTATTAATTGAGGAAGCCTCACTTTTCTGCAAGGTAGACTTTAATATTTCTTCACTACAAGCAGGAAGCAGCAGCACGGGGGTGGCTCTGCCCCCAGGCAGGGCACAGCAGAGCCACCACAGGGTGACATCAGCCTCTTGGAGCAGGAACAGGGACTGTCCTGCCCCCCAGATCAGGGACAACATCCTGCTCTGTGCACCCAAAGCACACCTGAACCCAGGCAGGAGAGCACACCTGAAGCCAGCCTGCTCAGGTGCCAGGCTGGGCTGGTGAGAGCCGAACAGAGCTGCTAGAATTTGGAAAATAATCCATATTCCTGAATAAAAGAGGCCTTGTGCCACCTGGCAGTGCCCTCCCTCAGGTGCCACCCTGCTGCACAGCCAGCAGCCAAGGCACAGGGGTGCAGTTCCCCAGGACTGTTCACTCCTCAAGCACAGCCAGCCACAGCTGGGAATGTTTCCCACGTGGCAGTGGCACTCCAGCCACGGTGATGTTTTCCCCTTTGTGTGTTTTCAGAAGCTGTTCTGGTTAACCCCATGACCAACACAGCTACTTGTGTGTCAGGAGCACTCAGTCATCTCCAGGAGACATCTGGACCCTGGAATCACCAGGGAAAATCCCCACTGGAGATTAGGGACATTCAGAGATCCAGGTGTCCAGGGGCAGGAAGGGGATTAGAGCATCAAAGTGACTGATTAGGGCAGTTGCTGGAAGAAGAGCAGCTCCAGTTCGAGGGATGTGAAAATGGAAGCTAAACTCTTTGTGGCAGCCTCTTGGAGGCTGTGAGAAGCAGCACATGTTTGGCTGTGTGTGAGTGAGCACTCCTGCTAAGTGTGGGAGGCAGAACGTGTGCTTGAGTGTTTGCAGAGTGCAGAACTGAATCTGAAGCTGGTGGGGTCAAAATCTGAGGGGAGTGAGTTCACTCACCCTGCACAGCTTCAAGTGAACCAAGATCCACCAAGGAAAGGCAAAGTTCAGCTCAAGCTCACCTGTACAAGCCCAAACTTTGTCAGAACTACACCAGGCTTTTAGCTCCTTGCCAAAACCAGGAGAAGGCCAGCACAGCTCCAGGCCCTGGCCAAGGAACTCTCTGCAGAACTTGGATCCAGACTAAAACTCCTCCAGATTTCAGGAGTCCTGTGTGGTTCAGAGCTCCACAGCAGCCTTGCACTGACCTGCACAGTCTGTGACAGCCTTGAGGTGTGTTGTGTGCTCCCTTTTTAGGTGACCAACTCAAGCTGAGCATTTTTAAGTCAGCTACAGCATCACCTGCTGAGTTCCAGCTGGCAGGATCAGCATGGACTCGGCTCAGCAGGATGCTGTTTGTTTAGCTGGAAGTCCTGAAAACATCTTCTACTCATGGATCTGGGTAAATGGCTGTATTAAAGTTCAATTTTTCTCAAACAGAACAAAAATAGACACTCATATACAAATTAGCCATTGCTTTATGTATATTGTGTACCCCGTAATTAGCAGGTAATATTCAGTCTTTAATTGAAGAAAAAAAAATTGTTATGCTAAATAGGAGGATTTTTGCTAAATTACAAGCTAATCCTATTTCCTCAGAACATGTGATATTTTCTTATCTCCCCAACTGGAAAGGCACAGTTGAATGGGGGTATGCTTGTGTTCCATCCCATGCCCCACAGATTCCAAGGGATCTCCATTTTCTGTGGGGCTGGAAAGCAGGAGGGCAAGCTCTGAATCCTTCCAGCTCCTGGGGAAAAGAGGCACCTTGGCTTGGCCAGTTGTGTCCCTCAAGGTCCCCTCTGAGGCACCCAGGGTTGGCATCTTCAGCCCAGGCACACACAGGGAGTCCAGGCAGCCACAGAGGATTTTCATGGACACCTCCACTACACCTTAAGGTAAAACAAACATCCTGCTCAATGTCCTTTATTGCTCCAAAGGCACTGGGAATTCTACCTAAACCTGACAAAGCGAGGCTGGGAGTGCTGAGGTGCCAAAAAATGGGTGAGAGGAAGCAAGGCCCAGAGAAGCCAAGCCCCAAACCCCGTGCAGGATCAGCAGAGGGGCTGAAAACAACGCCCAGCCCCGGCTGCCACCACTGGACTCTGGTGGCTTTTGTGTTTCTCTTTCCATTATGCATACCCTTCCCTTTTCCCTTAATGATTTAGTGATGTTTGTTCCCTCACACTGCGTGCAGACCTTGCAGATCAAAATAGCCAGTCATCTAAAAAAAATTCCTTCTCCTTTGTTCTTCAAAGAAACCAAATAATCTCAATCCTTTGAGAGAACTCAAAGGGTGAAGGCAAAGCATCAGGACTGATGAGAACAATAGCAGAGCATCCCCTGACGGACCAGCATCTCCAGTGCTGTGTGGTTATTAAAAAAAAAAAATCATAATTCCTCCTAGTGAAAATGCTTGGGTCAATTACTTGTTGCCACAGGGAGATTTCCTAGGAATTTTATTGTTATTATCAGCGTTGGGTGATTATCTGTAGCAAAACAAAGGTGAATTTTGATGTGAGGAGATGCAACGTTTGGTAAATCTTAAACAGCAGAAAGTAGAAGGGGGTGGAGTGATGGCAGATCAAAGTCCCTGTGATTCCTGTAAGGTTTTGGAGCCAGTGCTGGACATCCACTGCTGCTTTCAGGGCTCTGAAGTGTTTTTTCCTTACTTTGGAAGGTTAAACAGTGAGAAAGAGGAATTGGCCATATAACCACAGCCTTTAATGACAGTGCAGGGTCTCACTGCCCATTCCTCACTCCTGGAGGTGGGAAAGGAAAACCCTTTAGTCCCCAGGGGACATGAAAATCACAGTTTTCCAAAGCACACCCCAGACTCATTTTGGGAAGGACACACATCTCTCTTGGCCCAGGACCCCATTTCAGAGCATCACTTTCCTCCAGCTTGGCTTTTGCCCACCACATTTTGGACCCCTTCACCCTCCAGTGATGGGAGAGGCTGTGCCCACACCTCAGACCTCAGCTCCAGCTCCCAGAAAAACAGGAACAAATGCAAAGAGAAGTGGGAGATGCTCCTGCAGATCGATTCCCCCTCAGCAGAGAGAGCCTTTTGGATCCAAATACAAACCACCTACAATTAATTCCCTTTTCCTACAGGTTTGCACACAGGGAGCAGCTTCCTCCAGGATGTGGCAGGGGCAGAGGCTGATTTGCTTTTTCTTTGTGACCAAAGGCAAAAGGAAATGTCAGAGAGGGACAAGGCTGAAGCACTTCCCACACACTGGATTGGTGCCTTCCTTCGACAAAAGTAGAACAGTAATTCCAGCTGTCTTTTTAAAAATGAAAAACAATATAAAACCCACCATCTTCCCCCCTCTGGTGTGAATTGCTGTGGATTTTCTGAATTGCTCTGGGTTTCCCAATAAGAAATGTTCACACCTGAGATCTGCATGAAGGGCCATGCCTGACTCAAAGCACTTCTGACAACCCCACTGAAGGGTTTGAGGGTCCCAACCCCCCTGGTCTGATGGACAGCCAGGCCTGTTCTGCTCCTCTGCTCAGCATTGCCCCACCACACAGAGATGGACAATTTGTGCTCCCCCCACAGCTGGCAGGAGTTTGGGGGTTTGCTCTGTTGGTGCTGCCACCACACAGGACTAACACTTTTCCCAGTAACTCCATCCTAATCCCCCACTCCTGCTCAGAACAGAATTTACACATCTGAGTGACATCCCAGGGGATCCTGGGGTGCCTGCAGTTACTCACAGAAGCAGAGGCACTGCCATGGCAAGCTGGAAGAAGGAATGGCTCCCACTGAACTGGCTGCCTGGAGAGAATTAATCCAGTAAATGCATGTTCTGGAAAAGATACCCTGATAGGAAATGCTACCTGGGTATCCAACAGGAGGCTGAAATGTGTCTATCAAGCCAGTGCTCTTTGATCAGCAGCAGTCACTGGTCATTTACACATCACAGGAGGATGCTCAGCTCCACAAGGTGCAGTCAGCCCAAAAGGAAGGAGGATCAGCTGAGTGTTTGTGTCTTAAAGATGTGCAGTGATTAAATAAATACCAAAAAATAGCCCAGTCAGCTTCCCAAGGGCAGCAGCACCTTCCACTCAGACAACTCACAGATCTTACACAGCTTTCAGCCCCACTGCTCACCAGCGCTCTTTTCATCCCTCATGTCAGAGCAATCTCACTCCCAGTTCCTCTTCCAAACCCATCCAGGATCTCTCCTGTGCAGTTCACAGCAGGACAGAGCTGTGGAGACAAACTCTGGGTCCAGGGATGGTATCCTCACCATTCAACCCACACTTCAGCAGCACAAGCACCTGCAGCTCACAGACCAGGACCCAGACTGGGGCTGTGGGGAGGAGAAGCTTTCCTGCTCCTCCCCAGTGCCAGGACAGCCAGGGAAGGGTGTGAAACACAGATTTGCTTTGCTTACACACCCAGAACTCGGTGCCAGGGGTGGGATTTTTAGAGTATGTGGTTAAAACCACCCTTAGAGCAACATAATTTAGGTTCCATCAAGGAGCAGGTGACTCAGAGGAGGGCAGAGCCCTCGGGCTGCTCTTGCACCAGTGCCTGGCACAGCAGCTGCTCTGGGCACACAACCATGGAACAGGCTGGGCTGGGAGGGACCTTGAGAGGTCATTTAGTCCCATGGGCAGGGACACCTCCCACTGTCCCAGGTGCTCCAAGCCCCATCCAGCCTGGCCTTGGGCACTGCCAGGGATCCAGGGTCAGCCACAGCTGCTCTGGGCACCTGTGCCAGGGCCTGTCCACCCTTCCAGGAAGGATTTCTCCCCAAAATCCCATCCAAACCTACTCTCTGTCAGCTTGAAGCCATTCCCCTTGTCCTGTCTCTTGTCCAAAATCCCTCCCCATCTCTCTCAGAGCCCCTTTTATGTGTTGGGAAATGTCCAATATGAAATCCTGGGCTCTCTTGGATCCTTGCAAGTCCAGAGCTCAGCTGAGCTGTTCCCAAAACCTTTTGCTTACGTTTTCAACCCCCTTGAGCAAACCTGGTCCCAATTTGAGTTGATTTGAACTCCATTTGAGCTGATTTATAGTTCAGCATTAAACAACAACAACAACAACAACAACAACAGCTCTTTAAAATGGCAACTTTGGCCATAATTCATGTGAGGCCAGATGGAACTTGTTGTTTTCAATTAAGTTTCAGCTGGATTTTGTAATTTTAGGGGCTTTTTTGTTCAGAGCAAAACATGAAAGAAGGAATGGAAAACATCAATTAATTCACACCAAACTTAATGGGAGGGTAGTTCTACAAATGTCTGGGAGCAGAGCAGTGTCCTTCCAGGTACATCCAGCTGCAAATGGAACTCAGCAGTCCCTGGATTTCTCTCCCAATGCCAGACCTGACTCTGTAGTCCCTTGGATCAAGTGTGCCATACACAATGCTGCATCCAAGACATTTTAGCACCATCTTGTAGCTACTTTCCTTGAGATCCTGGTATTTTAATAGCCAGGATTAGCTCACAGCAAAAGCTGAACCTTTGACATTTCTTCCTTGCAAGCAACTCACAAATTGATGCTAATATTTGGCTGTGCTCAGCAGAGACCCAGTCAATACTTACAAAACTCCCTCCTCCCTGAGGTTCCAAGGCTGGGTATTTTGGTTTTGTTTTGGTTTTTGTTTTTTTTTTTTTTTTTTTTACAGGGGGGAATATCTGGAACCTTTTAATGGATTAAAAATAAGTTGCAGTTGATCATTTGTTTGCGAGACAGAAAAGGCTTCAAAGATGCACAAGCGGATTAGGCGGGAGCGGCGGGATGATTCACAAGCTGATCCAGGCCACCAGGCAGGAAGCGTCTCAAATGACTTGTTCCTTTGTGCCCGCTTCAAAGCACCCCCGAATGACTGGCAGCCCCTCTCCGGGGACACCGAGGTGGCAGCAGTGACAGTGCCAGCAGCGAGGTGTGTGTGCTTTGGGGAGGAAGAAGGGCATTTGCCTCTCCGCTCGCCCCGCTGCGCTGCGCCTGCAGTTTCTGGGGAAGCTGGTGCCAAAATGTGTTTTACAGCCATAACCTTCCCCTCGTGCTGTTTTCCTGCCTTGCTTTTCTTTCTTTGTCTTCTCATCCCTGCTTTATCTTCTCTTTTTTTTGGGCTGGGCAGAGGAAGAGTCTGTGTGTCAGAGCCTGCAGCCTGACCGAGTGTTCCCTCTTGTCCCTGCCCTGTGCCCAGGCTCCTGAGCCAAGGAATGCCATCCCAGAGGGACCAGGGGTGCCTGGTGCTGAGGGAGAGGGCAGCTGAGGGTCACCTGCAGGATTTATGGCCCACTAAAGACAATGGGAAGAACACCCCTGACAGAACTGGGCTGTGCATGAAGCCTTGGGCTGACCCATGCCGGAAAATCTGAGTAAAGGGCTGGAAGAGACAATTAAGAGTTGTAAAATTGCAGCTGGACCCACAATTGCCCCCCTTTTCTACCTTTTTACTCTTATTCTGAAGATTCTAGGGGGTAAAAAGGAGCTGTCTGCAGCACCAGTCCTCCAAACCTGGGTGGGGCTGAGCAATAGTGAAGGTGTGGGATAATTCCCAATTGCAGCTGCCCAGGAGCAGGGCCAGCCTCGGCAGCTGTGGCTCAGGAGAGGGTCCTGGCACTCCAAGGGACACCTCCTGCCTCAGTGCTCTGAGTCTCTGGGAGCTGGCATTTCAAAACCTGAAGGGAGGTCCAACTTCCCATCACTTGAATTTTCCCAAACACATCTCTTCCCTGGAAATATTCAAGGCCAGGCTGGATGGGACTCTGGGCAACCTCTTCTAGTGGAAGATGTCCCTGCACGTGGCATGGGGGTGGAACAAATGATCTTTAAGGTCCACCCCAACCCAAACCAGTCTGTAATTCTATGAAACTTTTACTCAAAGGCTGCCAAGGAAAAGATGGACCACAGGGCAAGAGGCAGAGAGCTCAGTAGATCCTGGAGGCCAAGGATTAAGCCCATTGATCTTTGCAGAAAGGCTGCAGGAGATGAAGGCTGCCCACATTAATTCCAGGCAGATACACAGGCAGCAGCCACATGCACCATGTGGCAGCAAAACCTCCAGAGTTCATGGCAAAGGCTGGCAAGGATTTAAGGGAGTAAACTGTGAAATTAGCTGGGAAAACTCTGCATAAAGGGAGGAGAGATATTGCATATTCACGTGTGGGATCATTATATTACAGAGATTTTCAACGCCATCTCATAAGGAACACTGAAAAAGACCTTACAAGAGACTAAAAAAAAATCCCACACCTCTTAACATCCTGCACTTTTAACCAAAGGCTTAACTTGCACAGAAAGCACTGCTTTTCATATTTAAATCCCATCAGCACGATGGCAGGCCAGGAGGAAATGTATCCAGGCTTTGGAGCCCAGCTCTGAAGGGGAAACATATGAAAATGGGGTCAGCTGGGAAAAGAGGCTGACAGACATCCCAGGGTGGCCACCAGTGGAGTGTCTGGCTGTGAAAGGCAGAAGTCACTCTGCTTTACTGAGTGTCCTTCGTCCTGACCTGGTGCTGCTGCTCCAGATGCCCCATGGAAGAGCAGGAGCTGCTCCCACACCCCCAGGAGAGGCAGACCCCGAGCCCTGGGCTTTCAGATGCTTTGTGGCACAGCTGGGTGCATCTGTAAAAGTGATGGGAGGTCCTGGAGCGCTGGGAATGTGGTCTCCTCTGCCATCCCAAGGGATTTCTGCCCCAGACAGGGCACACCAGGGGGCTGTGGTCTCAGTGCCTGCCCCTCCTGCTGCCCTGGTGAAGGTGCCCGTGCAAAGCCAGCACAGGAGCCAGCAGGTCCCTGTGCCTGTCCCTCTTGGATCCTTATCCCAGGGTTCTCCTGCATTTTGGCACTCCATCCCTGCTTGGATCCCTGCTCCCAGTGTTCTCCTGCATTTTGGCACTCCATCCCTGCTTGGATCCCTGCTCCCAGTGTTCTCCTGGATTTTGGCACTCCATCCCTGCTTGGATCCCTGCTCTCAATGATCCCTCCTGTATTTTGGCACTCCATCCCTGCTCCTCTTGGATTTTTATCCCAGTGCTCTCCTGTGTTTTGGCACTCCATCCCTGCTCCTCTTGGATTTTTATCCCAGTGCTCTCCTGTGTTTTGGCACTCCAGCACACAGGCAGCTTCCAGCTACTGGAGCTGTGGCTGCTTTCATTTGCTGCCAGAGAAAACTCAGAGCCCGCAGCCCTGACCAACCACCAGGCCTGCAGCTCCCAGCCCTCAGAGGCCTTTCAAAGCAGCTCTTTCTTTTGAGTTTGGGGGAAACCACTGGCTTTGGTGAGATCTGCTGCTTCCCTTTGGGTCTGGGGTGTTTCCTCACGTGTGCACAGCCCCTCTGCCCGTGCAGATGGACTCACAAGTCCCCCCTTTGCAGGGAGGTGGGAGAGGGCTGTCCCAGCCCCAGCCCTGCTTTGGGGCTCTCCTCAGCAGGTTTCTCACAGCCAGGAGGGTGGCCAGGCTGGAGATGGACACAGCTCTGCTCACATCCTGCCTCAGCTCTCACACACAGACTGGCACACAGCTCCCTCCCCCAGTCAGCAAGGGGACCTGTCTCCAACATGTCTCCAAAGTTTACCTTTCCTAACAAGGCTGAAAGGATGGCATCTTAATTAGATGGGAAAAGTACATCAAGCTCATTAACTAATTATGAGGGAAAGTCCCTACAGCAGATGCCTGGATTGCCTAAAGTACTGCTTACTCTTAACTGCTAACTTTGAAAAGGATTCTGCTATTAAAGCATTATTTTGTTCCAAAAGCACAACAAAGTCATTTATTTTTTATCGTGCCTCTCCAAACTAATCCCTCACAGCTTCTACGCAGCATTGTGTGAGAGAGACAGCGGCTGGGGGCACGGGAAATCATCCTCAGAGATTGCTGGGACCCTCCCCAGGGGCACCAGCTGCCTTTGGAGGGACAATCCTGTGCCTGGCATTTCAGCTGCCTTCAACTGGTGCCTCTACAGCCCTGTCAGGAGCAAAATATTAAATGACCAGAGGGATGAGGGCTGGACTTATCAAGCAGCCAGGAATAAACTCAGCCAATAACCTCCCTGTGATCAGCAGGAGACTGTGCTCCTTTCCTTTCTAGTGGGAGCTGATAAAGCAGGAGAAGGAGATGGATCTTGTGGCTACTCCTCATTGCACCAGATAAGGACATGAACCAGAAATGCCATTTCTATCTCTGAGCACCCATCCCTGCTCCTGCAGCAGCTGGAGGCACTGCTGGGGTGCTGGGCTGCACTTAGAGGTGGGATATGGGGGAGAAATCCTTCCCTGGGAGGGTGGGCAGGCCCTGGCACAGGTGCCCAGAGCAGCTGTGGCTGTCCCTGGATCCCTGGCAGTGCCCAAGGCCAGGCTGGACAGGACTAGGAGCACCCTGGGACAGTGGGAGGTGTCCCTGCCATGGATCTTTAAGGTCCCCTCCATCCCAAACCCTTCACCCCAATGACATTTCCTCCCCACTAACTCCCAATGAGAACCAAAGAAATTTCAGAGGACTGCAAAAAGGGACACAAATCTTGCAACAGCCCAAGCCAAGCTTCCCAAAGCCTGAGGAACCCCAAATTGTCCCTGAGGAGCAGCAGCTGGAGCTCAGCAGCACCCCTTGGGAAGGAGGCAGTGCTCCCCATGACCACCCCTACACAGGAGAGCTCTCCAGGTGTCTGCTCCCCAAACTACAGACAGCAAACCCTAAATATCTTCCCTCCTCCCCTCTGGAGGCTGAAGGAATGCCTCAAAACATTTCTAATTGTGCAACCTCAGCTGTCACACGACCTCAGCAACAGAACATGGCCAGATTCAGAGGAAATTCTTTGCCTAAACCTCTCATTAACTCTTCCCCCCACACCCCCCGACCCATTTTAAACAAACAAACAAACGAAAGACCCTGCAGCCCTGTAGGGGTGTTGCTGTTGTTTTCCTTTCCCTGGAAAGCCCGAGGATTTCATGGCCAGGGGAGCCCAGCTCTCTGAGGGTGCTGTGGCAGCCACCCTGCCCCATCCCTGTGCTCCCTCCCTGAGCATTGTCAGCCTGCAGAGCCATAAATCGCCTGCAGGACAGGAACCTGGAGACCAAAGCCCTGTAACTCAAACAGGCTCAAAGCAAAGGATCCCTTTAGTGTGAGGGTGGTCTGTGTAAAGTTAGGAGACACCTGCTAGCAAGCCCTGAGACACAAGCATCTGTGTAAACTTGCCCCCTCCCTGCGGCCACAGCCCTTAGAAGGTGTTGAATGAAGCAGTTTTCATGAAAAAGGCTCTGTTTGGGGCAGCTCTGAGGCTGCCATGCACCTCAGCCAAACAGAGGCAGGGCTGTGCAGCCCTGGGTGGATTACCAGGGAGCACAGGGAGGTCTATTAATGCTGGTGACACGCTGATCTGGGGCTTGGGCTGGGAGTTGGGGTGATAAGAGCCCGCTCTGTGAGAGGGGCTGGGGCAGCACAACAAAACCCAGGGGATCTGGGGAAACCAGAGAGGGAGGGGGAGCCCCAGTGAGCAGATCCTGAGGGCTCAGAGCTTGGGGGGGTCAGCCTCACAGCCCTGCACATCCCTGGGCCAGGAGTGGGTTGGCAGCACAGATTTTTGCCATCCCAGCTGTGGTCCTTCACCCCCTCAGATCAGCAGCCAGCAGGATTTGAGCACTGATTTATTTTTAATTGGGAAGCAAAAGCTAAACAGTGAACCCTCTATACACAAGGCCATCACACCTTCTTATGAATTAAACAGTGGAAATGCTTGAGCACTGGCAAAGCTGAAATCTGGAAATACCAATATTTCACCAAAGAGGTTTTTAATATGCAGAAGTGTCATACACATTGCTCTGAAGTTCCTAGCTGTAGGTGAAATCTTCTCATCATCAACTCTCAATATAATATGTGCTTATCTTAAAGGACATTTACTTTCCTGTGCTTACAGCCTGTATTTGAATTGTCAAATGACACTTTGCTGAAATTATTAAAACCTAGAGGTCACAGGGAGCCCAACTTGAAAGCAGGAACACACATTCTTTGGTCTGAGCAAAAGTGCATATTTGGAATTTTAAATGCAAATTTTTTTTTGGAGGAAGAATCGCTTTTCTGGCAGCCAAGCACAGATGGAACATTTGAAAGAAGGTTCTGCTTTAATTTTTGACAAGTGCTGTGAATAGACATCCTGCTCTCCTGGGAGAGGGGAGGGATGGGGCAGAGCCCCAGCCCCAACAGGAGCCTGGTGGGGCTGAGTGGGGGTCTCACCCTCACCCAGCCCTCTCTGGTGGGTGTTTTACAGCAGGTTAGAGCACACCAGACTGCAGCTGAGCTGGCAGCTTGGTGCCTTGGGGAGAGAGGCACAACAGGGAGGGCTCTGAGGGTGCTGGGTGCTCTCCCCCCCAGACTCCAGCCTCTGGCTCTTGTCCCTTCCCCAGCAGAGAGCAAGGCTCTGGCTGCTGGGATGTTCAGGTTGCTGGGATGTTCAGGCTGCTGGGGTATCCAGGCTCTGGATTCTGGGCTCTGGATTCTGGGGTACCCAGGTTCTGGATTCTGGGGCACCCAGGTTCTGGATTTTGGGATATCCAGGCTCTGGATTCTGGGGTACCCAGGCTCTGGATTCTGGGGTTACCCAGGCTCTGGATTTTTGGTAGCCAGGCTCACCTGGATTCTGGGATCCGGACTCTGGATTCCTGGGGGTACCACCCAGGTTCTGGATTCTGGGGTACCCAGGCTCAGATGCTGGGATATCCAGCTCTGGATTCCTGGGTAACCCAGGCTCTTGTTTTGGCTATCCAGGCTCTATATTCTGGTATCCAGGCACAACAGGCTCTGGATTCTGGGATATCCAGGCTCTGGATTTTGGGATATCCAGGCTCTGGATTTTGGGGTACCCAGGCTCTGGATTCTGGGATATCCAGGCTCTGGATTTTGGGATATCCAGGCTCTGGATTCTGGGATATCCAGGCTCTGGATTCTGGGGTACCCAGGCTCTGAATTCTGGGATGTCCAGGCTCTGGATTTTGGGATATCCAGGCTCTGGATTTTGGGGTACCCAGGCTCTGGATTCTGGGATATCCAGGCTCTGATGCTGGTAGAATCCAGGCTCTGGATTCTGGTGTACCCGGGCTCTGGATTCTGGGATATCCAGGCTCTGGATTTTGGGATTCCAGGCTCTGGATTCTGGGTTACCCAGGCTCTGGATTTTGGGATATCCAGGCTCTGGATTCTGGGGTACCCAGGCTCTGGCTGCTGGAATCCCTGCACAGTTCAAGCTGAAGGAAGGCAGGCAATGTCTGGCTGATATACCCTGACTCCAGGAATGTTTTCTTTCTGAGGGATAAGGCTTATCTGTTCCCCTTGCTCCTACTTCCTTTTAGGGTGTTCCATGAACAGATAGCAAGGGGAAGTGAAGATGTTCAACACCTCTCTCAAAAAAATCTCCCAGTCAAGCACCTCACGTGTTTTGCAGAGTAACCATAACCTCCCTGTTGTGCAGAGGCTCTCCTGAGGGTGGGCCATGGTGCATTCCAGGACATGCCTTCCTGTGAGGCCAGGCCATGCCAAAAATACTCAGGCAAGGAGCAGGGAGGTGGCAGCTAGAGAGGGGAAGAGAAGCCACCGTGCCCAGGTGCAGAGCCAGGTGGGTGCCTCTGTGGGGAGCTCACCCTGCCCGAGCTGTGAGGATCTGGAAACAAAATCCCCTGGGGCTTTGCAGGGCAGAGCCTTCCTGACAGCTCTCAGCTACCCCTGGGCTGGATTTTGGTCCATATTGCACCAAAGCTTCAGAAAATGCTTTTATTCTGCAGAGCTGCAGGAAGAGCAGGAGCAGTAACACAGGGATGATCCTGACCCTCCACCAACCTCCTGCCCATCCTGGAGCTCCCTTTGCCCTGAGGGAACACTGGGGTGGGAAGAGCTTCCACAGGGCAGCCCATGCAGGGCTTGGCCCGTGGTCACCAGCTGCGAGCAGCAAGGCCAGACCAGCAGGAGCCAGCAGCCCCCTGAAGCCTGAAGTGCCTCCCTGCCTGATCAACCAGATCCCATCTGCAGGGTCATCCCTGCCTGTCCTCTCCTGGGTGAAGGTGCTTGGAATTTGAGCTGGGCTTAGCTAAACATCTGATGAAAAGGACTCAGCTTCCTACAGCCCTGAGATGAATCTGGTGCTTCTACTCCTCACTGACAGGATCCATGAGGGGAGCTCAGTGACAAAAACCTGCTGCAACCCCAACCCCAGCACCTGGAGGTGAACAGCAGCAATGCAGAGGTCACTCTGAGGAGGAGGGGGTGGAGGAAACTGCACCTGCTGGCAGAGCAGGGAAGAAATTTCCTTCCATGAAGGGCTCTTGTCTGTTTTGCCTTTCCAGCACAAACAGAGGGTTGAGGTGTGCAGGCTCACAGCTGGTGGCTCCATCCTGGTGCCTGCCCAGAGAGGGGGACACTGCCTGGCAGCTCCTCAACCCCCTCTCTATCAGCACAGCTCCTCAGCCTCTTCCCATCCCTCCTGGAGAGCTCCTTGGTGCTGATCTGAAGTTTGGATGCAGTGTTGTTTTTATATATAAATGACATTATGACAAATGATGAAGGATTAAATTACACTTCAATCAAATCATGCCAAACCAGTAGGGATTGAGGTCCCAGTGGAAAGTATACATGGAGTTCCTCAGCTTCCTGATTTGAATGACTTTGTTCTTCTTCCAGAGAAAAGGGGAGGGGGGGGACGAAGGAGAAGAGAGGGAAAAGGGAGAGGAAGGGGGGATTTGGCCTAAAATGAAACATTTTCCTTTTAAGTTGAACATTTGAAAATGGCTGGGAGGAAAGAGCTGAAACACTGTAATGGCTGATACTGAAGAACAGCCTGGGACTTTTGCTTTTCGAGAACAGAAGCCAGGGAGAGAGCTGTGGTGTGAAAAAGGCAACGCTGTGTGCCTTGAAGGGGAAGGTGTTTGCAGCAGCCCACCTCCTGCAGACACTGAGAGCCCCCTGCAAGGCTCTAACCCAATTAGCTTTGCTAGAGCTGTGCCGTGCAAAGGCAAAGGACTGACAGTGGTTTTGGTAAAGGCTAAAGACAGCTTCCCTCTGCCTTGCACTCCATCGGAGGCGCTTTGTTAGCTTTGTGCTACCACATCTTGCAAAGGTTGGCTCCAGAGCCTCCAGCTCTGCAGCTCTGTCCAGCCAGAACCTCTCTCCTCAGCACTGTTGTGAAGAAATCCTGCAGAAACAGCCACTCCAAGGATGAGTTTGCCTGGAGAGAGACAGACAGACAGATGGACAGCCAGGCAGACACTGCGCTCTTGGGTTTGCTTTAAGCACTTTGCCCTGAAAGCTGCATTCAATACAACCCACCTCAAGCTGATTTCTGGGTGCAAATTCACAGAATTCACAGAATTCACACCAATCTTGGGTGTTGTGTCAAACAGAGCCTGTCGGTGATCAGCCATGAGGATATTAGGCTCAGGGAAGTGGTGGAGCCACCACGGAAGTGCTCAAGAGGCATCTGGGTGCACTTGGGGTTATGGCTGAGCTGCTGGGTGATGGTGGGACTGGATGATCTTGGTGTGTTGTGTCCAACAGAGCCCATCAGTAGTCAGGCATTGGGATGAGCTGCCCAGGGAGGTGGTGGAGCCACCATGGAAGTGCTCAAGAGGCAACTGGGTGCACTTGGGGTTATGGTTGAGGCGCTGGGTGATGGTGGGACTGGATGATCCTGAAGGTCTCTTCCCACTGTGATGATTCTGCAATAGTGGAAGCCCAAATAAGTCAAGCAGAAGACACCAGAGTCCCCCTTGGATTGATAGTTGCCACAGAGGAACAATGGGGTTGATTCAGGTGCGACACAGTCCAAGCTGGCATCAGTCTGATGAGCTCAGGGCAGCTCAAAGCCACCCCAGCAGAGAAGAACAACATTCCTGTGAGTCCTGAGGGCTGTGGCTCCATGCCTCCATAGCTCCAGAGCCTGTGAACTACAGGGCCAAAGAGGGTACAAGACCTTTTCCCACCTCCCCATTGGATTATTTCTGTCCTCAAACAACACACATGACCTGCACGTGGTGTCTGTGATGGACAATTCCTCTCTGGTCACATTATTACATTATTGCAATAATCTAATCTTGCCAAAATTAAAGGCAAAGAGAGCACTCCAGCAGGTCTAAAATACCACCCTGAAGGCAGGACAAGGAAAATTCCACAGAGAAAAGAGCAGAGCCCACAAAAGCACACATGTGCACACTTCTACAAGCATGCTCAGGCACACACTTGCACCTGAACAGGATAAAATCAGATCATCCCTTTCCCAAAGTCCTTTTGCTATGATTTTTCTCCTCATAGTAAAAGGCTTTGCAAAGTATTTTAAAGAACAATCCAGCAATAATTCCCAGGAAACCATTTGTTACCTGTGGTTAATGTCCAATCTGCTCACATGGCAGCTCAACTTTCTGACACAGAAATCCAGGAGAACACTTGGAGAAATCAAGACCCAAATTGGTTCAGCCTCTGAGGATAATAACGACTTAGAAATATGTATAAATTTAAGTGGTTTTGAATAAGGACAGCGTTTCAAAAAGCACTCGAATTGTTACTTTGAAATAAGCCATTATTTTCTGCTTTTTTAAATTCCAGTCTTTAATAGGGGATAAGATCCAGACTGCCAAGAACCAAGGAGAGTTTTTGATGCAAATGAAAAGCGGCATTTAAGAAGTGCAAGTATCCCATAATAGAGCCCACACCCCATTGCCAGCTCCCAGGCCTGCCTGGAGCATCCAGGGATCCATCCAGCCTGGGACACCAGAGCAGGGGGGCTTAGAGGCCCCCTGACCTCATGGCTGACCTGGTTTGTGCTGGTGAGGCCTCAGGGCTCACACCACAGCCACACATTCAACTGTTTCCAGTTAAAAACACAGGAATTCCAACCTGGAGTCAGATCCAGACACTCACAGGCAGATGTGGCCATGCAGGGAAGGGATGAGCTCCTGAAGGCTCCTTGGACTGGATTTATTGATCCTACCCCTGCCCAATGTGGGTAGGCTCTGTGTTTCAGTGGGAATGAGAAGGAAGGGCCATACTTGGAGAAAAAATCCTCTGGCAAAGAATGATCTGGGACCATCACTGGGATGAACACAAGTGATTCACACACCAACCAAGGAGCTGGGGATCTCCACACTCAAATCCCCCATGGACACCCACTCCTGGCAGTGCCAGAGCTCCCCAAGCCACTGCCTGGTGGATGAGAGGAGAAGAAGCAGTTCTTGGAGAAGGCAGCAGCAGGAGCCAGGTGCTCCCTGTCCTCCCCACACAGAGGGAAAGGAGCAGGACGTGCCTTCCTCAGCCCCAGCCGTGCCAGAGGCTCCTCCTGGGTGCCCAGGACACAGTTCTGCCCTGGCAGGAGCTGAGCTGCTGGCAATGAGATGGCAGACAGGGGGTGAACCATGGAATCATGAAGGTTGGAGAGACCTTCAGGGTCATCAAGTCCCCATGACCCAGAACCACCACTAACACAGGTGCCACATCCATGTGGTTTTTGAACACTTCCAGGGGTGGTGACTCCATCAGTGACTCTGTGGTGACTCTGCCTCCAGGGGTGGTCACTGTCTACCTTGGGTTCCAGGCTGTTCCATGCTTTACAACCCTTCCCATGACATATTTTTGTAAATCTCCAACCTAATCCCACCCTGGTGCATCGCCAGAGGATGAGGCTGCCCCTCATGCCAGGGGCAAGTGGGAGGGGGGAAGGTGGGAGCAGGGAGGGGCCTGGCACAACGGGGGAGTGACAGAGCAGGAGCTGGCCCTGGACAAAAGGCCCAATTAAAGCGTTCTCCTGCAAACAAACATCCCCACAGCCCAACTTTTTCAAAGATGGCTCAGGAAAGAAAAGGGCCACGGGATCGGCGGGATCAGCCTAAGTCATGTACATCTATTTAACAAGAAAACTCATTGATAAGCAAACCACCTGATGCTTGCACAGCAGAAAAGAAAACACCTGGTTCTGCCTGTGGGTTGATAAGCCAATATCTTTAATCTTTTTTTTTTTCTCTTGATGACTGAAGTACACACTCTGTGCGGCCCTATGCTCCAGCCACATTGGTAATAGTAACAAAGCTTTGATGTCCCCCTCATTCAACAGAATGTTGTTTAGTTCAAAGCGAAGAACAGAGGCAATTCTTTGCTTTTAAATTATTAGCTCCCTAAGTCTTCTGTAATGATATAGTTTGACTGAAGTGTGCAGTTTATTAACTACATAAAGACGATATTATTAGAGCGGAGAAAGGCAGCCGAAAGTTTTGCCTTTCAGCTCAGCAGCAGGGGTTTTTGATACTTTGATCTCAATCAATGCTAAATGTCTTTGTGAGATAGAGGGAGCAGCAGAAATTACCTTTGGCACCATGACTACATCAATTATTTAGTTCTTTTTCTTATAAATTAAAGTGTTCTTCAACTTTTACCCCAATTTTTTCTTCCTCTTCCTCCTCTTCTTTTTTTTTTTCCTTTTCCCTTCAGTTATTGGTGTGTGGGGGAGAAGCTGACTGGGAGAAGTCTGGCTGTGAGTATTAATATAAATTCCACTGACCTTTCCCAGTCCTGGTCTGGGAGGGTCTTCTCTGTGTGAGGAGGTGGATTAATGGGAGCAACAACAGCAGAAGGGGGACTCAGGGTAATGTGCTGTTTAATCAAATGACTGTGTAGGCTCTTATTCCAAATTTGTCTATATTTAGCCTAATTTCCTTTTTTTGTTGTTGTTTTTGTTTTCCCCTTGGTCTTTTCCAGTATTGGACAATGGGATACCTGACAAGAAAGGTGGAGGGAGACTATTTGAGCAAGTGGTAGCAGGACAAAGGGAATGGCTTCCCACTGCCAGAGGGCAGGGTTAGATGGATAGTGGGAAAATATCCTTCCCTGTGAGGGTGGGGATGCCTTGGCACAGGTTTTCCAGAGAAGCTGAGGCTGCCCCATTCCTGGAAGTGTCCAAGGCCAGGTTGGAGCACCCTGGGACAGTGGAAGGTGTCCCTGTGGGACTGGATGGGCTTGAAGGTCCCTTCCACCCCAAACCATTCCATGATTCCAGGACTCCTGAGGCTGAAAGCAGAGCTTGCAGAGAGCCAGACCTCAGCCCCTGGGGCTGCAGCAGCTGCCTGCACTCTGGTGCTGGATGCAGGAACTCTCATTAAGGCCACTGGTGTCAGGTGATCCCACCCAGAGCTGTCACCAAACCCTACCCACACAGAACTCTTGTCCAGCCTGGAGCTCATCCCCTAAAGCCAAAAATAAACCATTCCCACAGCTGATTCATCCCATCCCAAGAGGGGTGACAGACTCCTTCCCTGGGACAGAGGGAATCCAGCATGATGGGACTGGAGGTGAGCAAGGATAACATAGCTTCCCTTGGATAACAACAAATGAGTGGATGTTTCAGTGGCATTTTTGCTCCTTTGGTACTTCAGGACAGAGGCTGGAGCAGAGCCAAGGGAGGAGGGTATCCCTGCAATCTTGGGGACAGCAGCTGGTGGCTAGGCTCAGCACTGTGGTGCACCAGAGTGTGTTAGAAACCACTGGAACCAGAACCTTGGCTGGGAACACGAGCAGCAGGACCACAGAGGTGCTGAGGAGATGCCTTTAAACCAAGATTCAAAACACTGACCTCTGGCCAGAGAAATTCTTTGTGAGTAAGAAATAAAAGAGGTCTTTGCAGAGGTGTTGAGGCATGAACTATGGGAACTTCAACATATTTATGTATAGAATGTGTTGGAGAACAACATAATTCTGTTTTCATGGTGATCAAAGTTTTGCAAGAAGGAGGACTTGAGACAGTGTGCTGAGCTGCTATGGCAACATGAATTTTAAAAAATAAACTGACTTGCAAGAGCTTATCTTTTCCTCTTTAGTGTGGTGCAGAACAGATCTGGGAACCCTCTACCTGAAAGGGATCCTGTGAGGTGCTCACCTCTGCTTCTGGGTCATGTGTATTGCAAAATGCATAAAACATATCCCTCGTGGCAAGGTGAAAATAATCATTCCATGGCTGGGTTTGCACCCCAAAGAGCCAAGTCACGGTGATTCTGTCACTGGGTGTTTATCACAGCTCAGATACTCAGATGTTGGGGTGGATGCAGCAGGAAGCACTTGGGCTGTGCTGGCATCCTATTCTGGGAGCAGGGTGGGCTGCCAGGCGCTGCTCAGGGGTGAATTCCACCCACGGCAGGCGTTTCCAAGAGCGCCATGACGTGGGCTCGGCTTACAGCTCGGCTTTCAAGCCACCCGCACAAAATGTAGAGGCAGCGGTGTCAGGAACCCTTCCTGACAGCTCCTTTCAGGAGGGGATGCTGTGAGGAGCTGTCACGCTCTGAGTCAGCTGTTCTTCCAGGGCTGGCATTCCAGGCAGGAAGAGCCTGCTTGAAGAACCATCCCAACCACGCCGCCTGCCAAAACCACACTGGGAATCCCATGGGAACCAGCCCTCTCCCGAGCCAGCTGGTACTTCCTGCTCCCGAGGCCTGATCCTGCTGGATGCTGAGCATTCTTTGTTCCATTTTTAAATTAATGAGGCTCGAGCAATGCACGGTCCCAGAGCCCAGGGAAGAAACAGCCCCTCGGTGTTTTCAGCACTTTGGCCGTGTGGCCCAGCTGGAGAGGAGAGGGAAATGTCAGGCTTGACGGGAGATATGAGAGATGCCTGGAGAACAGATCCATAACCTGGAGATTTTAGCCAGGTTCTCTGAGCTGGACATGCTCCCACACACAGCTCTCCTCCCCAGCGCAGGCTGTGACTCCCAAAACTGGCAGCCCCATCTCTCCAGAGAAGGATGAGGATCACCAGTGTGAGATTTGCTCCCATCCTATCCCAACAGTGTCCCCTTGAGGCTGGTGGCTGAGGCAGCCTGGGAAGAGCTCTCAAGGAGCTGCAGGGGAACCCCAGAAGCTGCTCCAAACAACAAATCCCAGCAGCTGTGGATCAGCCTGAGTGAAGGATCTGGAGGAGCCCACCCCACAGTGGGTGTGGGACCTCCACACTTGGGAGTGGAGCACTTGGAGAACCACTCAGGTAAGAATCTCCTTCCAGCTTCACTCTGTGAATATCCAAAGCTGGACCACTGCAGCCCATCTAGCAGCACCTGCGGCGTGGGAGCTCCTCCAGCACTGAGGAGACAGAGTGGGAGGGTCTGTGCAGCCATGGGAGGCTGGAGAGAGGAGCCTCTGCAGAGGACACGAGGCTCCCTCGCCGCCGCCGCCGCTGCTGCTGGAATCTCCTTTCTTCTGGCAGCCAAGCAGCAGGGAGTTTTCTGAGAAACTGCCCACAGGGAGCGATCACTTTTTCCAGTCATTAACCTTCCACATCCCTCACATTACAGGAATACCTTGGATGTCTAAGTTGCTGCAGCGAGCTAATTCCTCCAGGTGACTCCAGGCAGCGATAAGTGGGCTCCTGCACAGCGAGGGGTTTGAAGTGCCAGAGCTGAAAGCGCTCCCAACTCCGGCACGCCAGGCCTCCAGCAGGGGACACAGCCTCAGATGTCACAGCACGGGGGCAGGAGGGGCCCAGAGCCTCTGGAGCTGTCATTTGCAACCTGCATTTCCAACCAGGGGAGCCAAGGCAAAGGGAGGAGGACCAGGCACAGGCTTGAGATGCCCAGTGCCCCCAGGGAAAAGGGCTCTGCTTGAAGGATACTGGGGGAAAAGATAATTAGAAGATATTGGGGAATAAAAATCAGTGCCCTGAAGGGATAAATGTTGGGAACTGCCAGTGCTGGCCTCTGGGAGAGGTGTGTACCTGGCTGCACTGTGTGTCCCAGCCCTAGCAGAGCAGCAGATTTGCATCTGAACTCTTTCCTCTGGTGTGGAAGATGAGCACGAGGAGTATTCAAAGGCAAGGAGGTGCCCAAGAGAAGCCTAAAACCAATGACTGAAGCATTTACAGTCGGATGGCTCTTATCATATATACATAATATTAAATATAATATTCTTTTCTCTAACAAATCACAATGTGTTCCTGTTGTGTTTCCTGGATTACACATCACTAGCATCCTACCAGGAGTGGCTGAGTAACAATACTCACACAAAAAATTGCAGAAGACGCCAGATTTGTCTCTTATCAATAACAGATGCCCCTGTCAGTGACAGAAGAGCAGGACCAGGTCCCTCTGACAGAGCAAAGCCACTGAGAGCCATTGTGTAATTGTACAAGAGGAGCACCATGGCAGTGAGGGCCAGCAGCCTGGGAAAGACTTTTTGGAGACAGAAGCAGCCTTCTGATTTTCCCAAATTGCCCTGTGATGGGAAGTGTCAGCCAGACCTGGAGGAAACAGGGAGCACTGAGTGTGTGTGAGGACAGATTTAAAATCCACAGCAGAACTGAGCACGTGGAGCCACATCAGCCAGACAGGAAAGACTCCATTTATAATCAGAAAGTACAAAACAGCAGCATCAGAAGTCACAGGTCATGGCCAAGGTACAGAATAGGGACCTACAGCACACACACACTGAGGAAACTCGTCCAAGGAATAAAACAACCACCTTCAAACACTGACACAGGGAAGGCAACAATCCAACACTCAATATCAGCACTGCCTGTGGCAACACATCAATCCCAGCTTGGAGGGGCCCAAAACACCAACAGGGATTTGGCTTGGATCTCCCCAGGTGTTCCCAGGTCGAGCCATGGCTTCAAACCCATGCACTGGGAAGCTGGAGCAGGAGAGCTCTGCACTCCTTGATGCCTCTGGGATTATGTTTGGTTTGGATGAAGGAATGATGCTTTGCCACTCAGCACACAGCATCTCATGAGGGACACCCCATTTTCCCCAGCCTCTTAATCAGCACGCTTTGAAATTAAAAAATTGTAATTAATAGGAGGTGGGCCCAGGCTGGGGACACAAACAAGCCCCAGTTTTGGCACTGAAACCTGAGTCCTGCCCTGCCAGCCCCTCCAGCCCTGCTCCAGCTGTGCTGTGTTCAGTGTGCTGACACCTCATGGCCAAGGCAGAAACTCCGATAAGAGCCCGTTTCCCAGGACATCACCCACACATCCTCCATCTGCTCCAAGGCATGAAACCAGGCTCGTTTATCGACGAGTTTGTCATGAGCAGAACTGAACACACCAAAGACAGGAAAGAAAACCAATCCAGAGAGGCTTGGAGCTCTTGGGTCACAAACAGCTGGGCACACCAGGGGCTGTTATCCGGAGCTGTGGTGGTCTGGGTGTCCCTGGTGCTGGAGGATGGCTCCAACATGTGCTGGGCCATGCATGGCAAACACTGCGGTCTCAGGCAGGAGCGTCTGTGTCGGGGTTACCCCGCTCTCCCCTGCCCTGTGGGGGTCTCCCAGGGGCAGATCAGCTCCTTTGCAGAGTCCTTCCGAGCCCGGGGCTGCCTGTCCTCTCCCTGCCCGGAGCTCCCGGGGCAGGCTGGGCTCTCCGGAGGCGCGGCCGTTCTGACTTGGAAGAAGCTGCGTTGGGAAACACAAACTCATCACACACACACGGCGCGTTTTGATGTGCTCCGAGGCAGCCAGTGAGCTTGGCTTTGAGATTTCCACCATTCCAGCCCCAAATCCCAAAGCAAAACTCCCAAGCCCGAGCCCACGGAGAGGGAGGACGAAGGGAATGTGCGCTGCCGCTGCTTTGAAGCTGCATGGCCGTGTGACAGAGCTCCGGAGCACGGAGCCAGGTAGAGCAGGAGCCCTCAGGTTTGCGCTTTGGAATTTATAATGTAGACTCATCCACTCGGCCAGCAGCAGAGGTGGGTTAAATGGGATCAGAGACATGCTGCTCCTGGTGAGGGACATGGCCAGGGTTTGGTTCCTGCAGGGGCAGCCTTTCCAGGCAAAAATCCCCCATCTCTGCCCTGGAACGACAAACACTTGGCGACTCTCGACTCTCACTCAAGATTTCCCCTCCCTCGTCACTTCTGATTCTCCTCTGACTTGAAATCACTAAACCAAACTGAAGTCAGTGCTCAAGTACACTGAGGTTTTCAAAATTCAGGGAGTAAAAGTAAAACCTGGGGTTTTGCACCCTGAACAGGAGGTGTGACAATAGCAGAGGCACTGCCAGCACGGGCTCCTGGACTGCTCCCATTGGAAAACCGAAGGAATGGAGACAGGGAAAAGCCTGGGGTTTGGGGCAAGGGTGGCAAAGGTGACTCTCAGACAGGTTCTCAGGGAGCTCTCCCTCTACCTAATCCCAAACCGAACTGGCCCCGGAGCCGAGCCCTCTCCATGCGGGTGTCCGCGTGTCCGTGCGCTGCTCACCTGCTGACCGTCCTGCTGTCCGGCCGCAGCCGCCGCTCCCGCCCGCCCAGCGGCTGCACCTTGCCGTGGGGCACGGCCGGGCACCGGGCCGGCAGCGAGGCCAGGCTGGCCGGGCTCCTGCAGCCCCTCCGGAGGAAGCGCGCCCAGGCCCGGGCGGCCAGGCGGGATCTGCGGCCGCCGGACGGGAAGGGGCCGGGGCCGGCAGCCCGCGGGTCCGGCCGGGTGCCAGCGGCGCTGCCCAGGGCCCGGCCCATGGCTGAGGGACAGGCTGGGTCCCGGGGCAGGGCCGGGGGCCCGGGGGACACGGGAGGCACAGCCTGGGGCAATGCCGGGGTGCCGGGGCCAGCGTGGGCAGCCGGGCCAGGGGAGCAGGAGGCCAGGTGGGCTGGCTGTGGGGAGGAAAAGGAGAAAGGCTCGGTCAGGTCTGGGAGTGACACCCAGGGCTCCCCTGGCTTCTTCATGAGGAGAATCCCGCTCCTCCTTTGGTGCTGCCAGGAGAGAAGGGCTCAGCTGGGAGGCAGGTTGGCCACCCCAGCCATGCCTGTGCCCCTGTCCCTCTGTCCTGCAGCTCTGTCCCCCCAGCCATGCCTGTGCCCATGTCCCTCTGTCCTGCAGCTCTGTCCCCCCTTGGCCATGCCTGTGCTGGTGTCCCTCTGTCCTGCAGCTCTGTCCCCCCAGCCATGCCTGTGTCCATGTCCCTCTGTCCTGCAGCTCTGTCCCCCCAGCCATGCCTGTGCCCGTGTCCCTCTGTCCTGCAGCTCTGTCCCCCCAGCCATGCCTGTGCTGGTGTCCCTCTGTCCTGCAGCTCTGTCCCCCCAGCCATGCCTGTGCCCATGTTCCTCTGTCCTACAGCTCTGTCCCCCCAGCCATGCCTGTGTCCATGTCCCTCTGTCCTGCAGCTCTGTCCCCCCTGGCCATGCCTGTGCCGGTGTCCCTCTGTCACGCAGCTCTGTCCCATTCCCTGCCCTCCCACTGACAGAGCACTGGGGTGTCACAACTTGCCTGCAGGGTCACTGTTGCCACCACAGCCCCAGTGGGTGCTGACAGATCAGCCCCACACCCACTGGGATGCTGGAGGAGACCCCTGCGGTGTCAGTCCCCCACCCACCGGGTCCTGCACCACCTGTGTCATTCCTCACCACATTAGCTGCAGGCACGGAGGAGGCTGTTCATACTGGGAATGTGATCTTGGTTATGAGCAGCACCACCATGTCACACCCACGGCACCACAAGGGCTGGGAACAGACCCCTAGTACCAATGACATCTCCTGCTGGAACCCCAGTGTCCCTGGCTGGGGCTGGGGAGGCACCACGCACAAGGGCTGGGAACAGACCCCTAGTACCAATGACATCTCCTGCTGGAACCCCAGTGTCCCTGGCTGGGGCTGGGGAGGCTCCAGCACAGCTCAGCCAGCCCTCAGGACAAGCCCAAGCACAGACTGGACAGGACAAGGACAGCACATGCTGCATGCCACGTCCCCTCCCATTTCTCAAGGACTTAGTCCCAGCTAAATGAAATGCAGCTCAAGTGTCCAGGGAGAGGAGCTGAGAGCAGTGTCACACACAGGACATGCACACACACATGCAGAGATGGCACAGAGAAGGATGAACACACTGAGACACGACAGAGAAGGATGAACTCGGCTCTTTTTTTGTTTTCACATTTATTTTTATTAGACACATGAATGCATGGAAGCCATGGCCAAAAAAAATTAAACAACACATGGAAACAAGCAATTTCTTGGCTGGCACAAAGTGAAGTTCAGCTTGTACCAGACAACTTTTCTCTTCAGGGACTGAGCAGCAGAGGACGAGGAGGCTGGGCTGTGACAGCTCCATCAGCCTGTGGCAGGGCAAAGACAGCTCCTGCCTGGGTGTGAAGGATGGCTGCTTGTTCCACAAGCACTGACTGGTGTTCCACATGCAAAAACCAGTGTTCCACACGCAGTACCTGGTGTTCCACACGGTAACTGGTGTTCCACAAGCACTAACTGGTGTTCCACACACAATACCTGGTGTTTCACAAGCACTGACTGGTGTTCCACAAGCACTAACTGATGTTCCACATCAGTTCCACAAGCACAGTGACTCTGGAGCATGCAGCACAACCCATGGCAGGGGAGCAGTGATGCCAAGCAGAGATGATAAAAAATCAGAGAAAGGCATGGATACAGAGAACATAACAAGCAAAGCAGCAGACAAAATAGGAGTAGAATCAGAGGGACTGACGGGAACACACAGATTTGTTATTTATTATTTATACCCTGACTTGATCTTCCACATGTTACTACATACTGGCAATCCCAACTTGCTCAGTGCCCCATGTTACACAAACTCTGCAAGAGAGCATCATCACAGAGCCCAGGGGCTTTGGGCCAACCCTGCCAGGTTCTGGACAGTCTTCCTGTGCTCTGATGTCTAAGTATGCTGAGGGTGCTCAGCACCTGATGTAACAAAGCCTTGGGGTTTAAATTTGAAAAAAGGCAGCCTGAGCCTGCTCCCCTGTCCAGCAGTGCAGAATGTGCCTGTGCTTCCACAGGAGTGAGAACAGACTCAACACAGACATCAGATCAGAGGGAAGGCCTGGGGTGACTCAGTTTGAATTCCTCTGAGGAGCTTTATCACTGATGGGGTAAGGAAGGGCAAGACAACCTCCCTGGCTCAGCCACACCAGATCAGAATGTCCAGCCCTGATCCTGCCATGGGGAGGGCCAGGGTAACTATTGGGGACACAGTGACAGCATGACTGTCCCCTGTTCACAGGGAGTTGCCCTGCAAGGACCTCAGGGCTCCAGGGGCCTGCATGCACCCCACTATCTGAGGGCTCCCATTCCCTGCCAGCTCTCCAGAAGCTGCCCCATCCCTGGGGGTGTCCAAGGCCAGGCTGGATGTGGCTCTGAGCACCCTGGGATAGTGGAAGGGGTCCCTGCCCATGGCAGGGGGTGGAATGAGATGAGCTTTAAGATCCCTTTGAATCCAAACCATTCTGGGATTCTATGATCTCCTATTTCCTGTAAAGTCCTACCACTATTAAAAAGGGGTGAACAATGTGAACAGGAGAGAGACAGCTTCCCAGACCTCAGTGCTTCCACCCAGTTCCTTTGCTTCCCCAAAATTTTAACAAACAAGGAAGCTTTTTTGTCCCTTCAATTCCCTTTACTGGGCTTTGCAGGAATCCTCACACTTCTGGTAACCATTGGCCTGCTCCAGGCACACTGGGCTTTTCCAGCAAGGCCTGGAATCTCCCTGAGCTCTTTAGCACTAGTGTGGTATTTCAGCTTGCCTTATTCTACAGAGCAAAAGAGACAGAGCAAATGAAAAAGAAAATACCACCTAAAGTTGAAATCTGCTCTTAACACCTCTACCCTGTTCTCCCTTGCCTCTGGGCTACAAGCCAGAGACAACTGCAGCTACCTCCTGTTGGATTTTTAACAACAGAAAATAGAAGAGCAGGAAAAAGACAAGACAAGAGGTGTGAAGGATTGGATAAAATCTCTCTTGGCTCTGGCAAGGGGCAGCTCTCTGCACCTGCACACCCAACTCACAGCACAGGAGTCACAGGGAGAGCAGAGCAGAGCTTCCTGCTGATCATCTCCAGCATGCCAGGGGATGTGGGAGCCATTCAAAATCAGAAGGTCAGCTAAACCTTCAGAAATGCTCCTGATACTGCTGCCACAAGCAGCTCTTCTGCCTGTGGTGCTGGCTGGAGGTGCAGGACTCTTGGAGTGGGGGTCTGCTCCTCTCAGGGGGTACCAGGTGCACCCCCTGGGAGGGTGCAGAGCCCCCGTGGGGATGGAGGCCAGCAGGGACACTCTGGGCTGGGTCACCTTACCCTGCTCCCCGCGGGCTCATCCCCCTCAGACCAGGGCAGGCTGGTCTGAACCTGCAGCACTGGGGCACAGCTCTGCCCTGCCCAGTGCCACCCCACTCCTGGAGCAGCAGGGACAGGCAGCCGGGCTGTGCAGCCTCCCGGGGCTGTGGGGGCAGCAGAAGGCATCTCCCCTCCGAGGTGTGCGGGGTGCTGCCCCCCGAGCCTGGCACAGCAGCAGCCTGGCACTGCCCGGGAAGGGACATCTGCTCTCCAGCAGCCATGGCAACGTGCGGGAGCTGGCGGAGGCAGAGCCGGCCGGGAAACCTAAAGCAGCACTGACACCTTCAGGAAGGGGAGACGAAGCTCAACACCAGCCTCGCCTTGTCTTTTCCCTGCGGGGCTCAGAGCCTACTTGGGAGGAGCTTCCTTCTGGAGCTGGTTCCTGCGATCCAGCTTGCTCATGACCTGCGTGATGTCCACGGTGTTGGCGGCTTCCCTGGCCTTGGCCTCTTCCTCCTGCTGCCTCAGGATGATGGGGCTGGGGCTGGAACGGAGGTGGCGGCGTCCGAACAAACCCGTGCTGGGCAGAGAGAGGGGAAGGACAGGGTTACTGAGGAGAAGGGCACCAAAACCAACCCCTGGCAAGCAAAGTGACCCAGCAGGACAAGCTCGGACACAGAGATGGCCAAAGGAGTGCAAAGTGCTTTAAACAGCACCGGGTGAGTCAGTGTCACACACAAGCTACAGGACTGCTAAAAGTGACAAAGTCCTGCTGCTGAGGGACTCCAGGGCACACAGACACTCATCAGTCAGACCAGAGCCCATCACTCAGACCAGAACCACATCACTCCTTTGTTGTGTTTGCACATAACTCACACTCAGGGTGAAGCCAAACTCCCATCCGTGGAGTTTTCTCCAGTGCCCTCGGGAAGATCAAGGCAGGGACCAGTGTGGGTGTTCCTGGTGTCTGTGATGCCCCCAAAAAACACCCCCTGCCTGCTTCAGCAACACCCAGCAGTGGGAACAGCTGCTAACCCACCTCTGCATGAGGCACAGCTCCAGCTTAATGGGATGCTGAGGCTTGGGGGGTCCAGAACAAGCACTGACAAGCACAAAGGCAGGATCACTGGGATCAGCCAGGTTCTGCCAGTGACCTCAGGGAACAACTGACCTAACCCCAGGCCAGGCAGCAGCAGGGCTTTTCCCACTGACTTAAAACAGGCTTTAGATGAAACAACAGTGTGAAAGTCCACAATTCCTCTTTCTTGCCTGCTAGGTTGATGAGTGGAACAGAGAAAGAAACACTACACAGTCTGGCACTGCACACTCAGCTTTAGGAGCAGCTGCAGCTCAAATGGCCTGAATTTCCTGTATAACCTTCATCTTGCTGGGAAAAAGCCACTTCCAAGGCCATCCACCTTGTGCCAGCTGTCACTCACAAGGTGCTGCTTATTCCCAAAAGCCACCTTCCCTGACACCAGGGGTGAGCTTTGTCCAGGCAGAGATGAGCAGATCCTGTGGATTATCCCAAACCTTGGGTCTGTCTCTGCTCTGGCAGCCAATGTTTCATGGACAGGAGCCTTCCCATGCTCAGGACACCAGTGCTGTCTCCTTCCAGGAAAGGAGCCATGAATTAATTCAACAATCCCAGCCCTTCTCAGCAGACCCAGCAGAGAAGGCAGCTGAGCAATCAGCAGCTCCACTCCTGTTCACAAGCCTTTTCCAAAGGGCTCATGAATAAACAGCACCATCAGTCTCAAACCAAAGCATCTTCTCAGTGCAAAATTTTATTTAATTAAGAGAACATCTAAATCATAGTAATTTTGCTGCAACTTGGGCTTTTTCTACCCTTGCTACAACAAGAAAAACAAACCCCACAATTACAGCCAGTTTCACTTGCCTTTTTTTGACACCCTCTTGTGGCACAACAGCCTTGGCCAGCATTTCCTTGTATATTGGAGACTTTAAATAGCGGCCATAGGAGTCCTACTAGGAGAAAAAAGAGACACTGGTAGTTATGGGCTGCAAACACCCTTATTAAAATCACCACCAAATACAGCTGCTCAGGAGCCAGGGAGGCTGGGAACTGGATAATCTCCCCCAGCAGCTCAAGGGACTTTGCATCTTTCAGGCAAATGTAGCTATTTAAACCAATATCCTTTCATCTGGCTGTAAAATTCCCAGGATTTTCCATCTCACAATAAAGCTTCACAGGTAAGACCCAGATCAAAAGATCTGAATGAAGCTTAGCCTGGGCCAGCAGGGTCTCAGAGTCACTGCAAGGTGAGGAACTTGTGTTCCAGGAGCCAAACTTTTCATCAGTGGGTGAAAATCAGTCCAGTTCTGCTGCTTTCAGTGCATGAGCTGGTGCCCAAACTGGAATTGAAAGCAGGACTTGCAGCAGCCACCTGACCCCCATCACCCTGGGGAGAGGCTGAGAGGGAAGGAGGAGCAGCAAAATACCAATGCCTGAAGCAGCACTTGCTTCACTCAGCAAATTTGAGGGATTTTCAAACAAAGGCCCCTTGAAAGGGACAGCTGATAGCACGCAAAGGCACTGGAAGGCCCAGAGGGCTGGAATCCCCCTCCGGCTCTGGCAGCAAATAACAAACCTTTTTCATCAGCATGTAAATGTGAGTCTGAGCAGCATCTAGAACATAACGATGAGGGTGCTCCAGGCCTTTGACTGTGATGCCCATTGTTTTGCCATCGATGTTAATCCAGCGCCTTGCTCCTGGAGCCAGGAAGAGCCTGCCAAGAGGAGGAATCAACAGTGCCATTAGCAGCTGGAGAGCTCACAGACTCCTGTCTATGCATGAAAGGAAAAGTCCCTTCAGCTCCCTGCTGCAATTTGCTGTCCTGATCTTGGGCAATCAATGTTCTCTTCATCAGACTTCTCTTCATCACTTCCTCTTGCACATAATATAAGCCAAACTTTAGCTCACTGGAAGCAAAAAGCCTCTCCCCACTTTGCTTGTGGCAGCCTCAAGAACTTTGCTGTTCCACACTGATATTTAAATTACATCCTAAGACTGAGATGTAGCAGAGAACAGAGAGGAAATGTAAATATATATATTAAAAAAAACACTTCTACTTTCATCTCCAAAAGCTCCTTTCCTATGTGGGGACAAAAGACAGCCACATCTGATAACAGCCTACACATAAAAATCTTAGGAATAAATCATTTGAGAATGAGAACCTATGGAAGGTGATGGGACTCACGCACAAAGAGTTAAAGAGTGGAAAATTTTCACACTCACTTGTAGATTTCTTCTGCTTTTTCTTTGACCTTGGATTGGTCTCCATACTTGAGATCCTCACAGGCTTCCCAGAAACCCAGATTCTCTCCTGCATGACAAGGACACAATCGGCAGAGAGTGAGACTGAGGCAAACACAATCCCATTTATTAACTCCTGGATTTGTTTGGCACAATTTGCTGGCCCCAAACCAGTCTCTCCAATTGACTGAAAGTCACTCTCCAGTGACTGAAAGAGGAAAACAGCTTTCCCCTGTTCTCTGCCCACTGACACCTCTAAGAACTTGTGAGCTCAGCCAGTTCCAGCTTCTCTGGGAGCAGTCAGAGAATCATGGAATGCTCTGGGGTGGAAGGGAGCTGAAAGTCCATCTCACATGGGCAGGGACATCTCCCACCATCCCAGGCTGCTCCCAGCCCTTTCTGACCTGGCCTTGGACACATCCAGGGATCCAGGGGCAGCCACAGCTGCTCTGGGCACCCTGTGCCAGGGCCTGCCCAGCCTGACAGGGAAGAATTCCTTCCTAAAATGCAATCCAAACCCTCCCAGGCTGGGCTGTACCGTGTGTCCCGTGCCACTAGATGGTACCGCCTGCCCTGGCTGCACAGCCTGCAGTGTGCCATGTCCCTCAGCCTGGGGACACAGGGACACTGCCACCCACCACTGAACTCCTTCTTCAGGAAGATCTGGAAGTTCTGGCGGCCCTTGGGGTCCCGGATCAGCTCGCTGAAGTTGAAGGCCCATCGCTCCACACGCATCCTGGTGGGCACCTCCACCCTGCGGGGGAGAGCACACACAGCACCGCTGCTTCCTCTAATTAGCAGATTAATTAAAACCAAAATGCCCTTTGCTGCAGTGCCAAGGGACTTCTCAGCATTCTCTTGTTTTCCAGAGTGGTGTAATGAGCTCCTGAAGTCAACCCACTAAGTAAGTTGTAATTAAACAACTCGGGCCGCAGCGGGATGAGGATTTAACTGGGATTTATGCAGCTCTCACCGTGACAGCCCAGCCTTGCCCTGAGGTTGAATCAGTCCCATCCTGGAGGAGGCACTGGTTGCTGCCCAGAGCTTTGCTTCTCATAAAGGCACTCAGTGCAGGCATCCCCTGGGGATGTCTGATGGGATACAGCGAGTCCAGGATTGCTGCTCTCAGAACCACTGAGATGTTGGATGCTCCAAGCCCTGAGATGCCACCGTGTAATTAGCAAACCCTTTCCAAAGGGAAAACCAAGGGAGGCCTCAGAGAAGGGATGGACCAGCAGTGTGTGCCTCCAACCCAAAGCCTCTCCTAAGGAAGCAGCCTGAGGGGTGAGCAAAGAGCCAGGGGAGCAGCTGAAGCCTGAGCTGCTCCTGTTCCATTCCAGTGCTGGTCAAGGTGGGCTTCACTCATCCAGGATGGATCAGACCCATCCAGTGTGCTGAGTGCACACTCCCATCATCAGCTCAGGAATTTCTGTGATGTTATGGAAGGCTCCACTTGAAGAAGGCAGTGGAGAAAGTTCAGCACGGAGTACTTCCAATTTCAAACTAAGACTGAAAGAAAACACTTCTCTGCTCATGAGCAGAGATCAGACACCACAGTGAAAATCAGTGCTTCCCTTTCCTGATTTCTGTCAGTATAAAGGTCACTGTAAACCACAGGCTGGCAAAACAACAGAAATACATACAGCTTTGCATTGAGATCCCAAAAGTCAGGGTCATCTGATATCCAAGGGTTGCTGGGGAGACATCCAGACAAGATGGGATCATTGGAGAGGAACTGCTCAGAGTACTTCACAACCCTGCAACAAATCCAAAATCAAAATATGAATTTGGAAGCCAGAATTACAGCCAGCCCCATTATAGCCAAATAACAGACTACAGATCTCCTCAGAGGTGCAGGGATCTGGAAGGTTGCCCCTGCCTTCCCAGAAAAACCAATTCATTACCTCAGGTAATTTTTTCCATTTCCCAGCAGAAGTCTCCTTTTGAAGCAGTGAATTTGTCAATTCAAATACAAGGAGGTACAGGATTCTCTTCCATGACCTCCTTCTGCCTTTTCATTTTAAGGAAGAGAGATTTAGGAGTCTAAGGAGAGTTTCTGTCTCCTGTTCTCAGCTGGCCTTGGCCTGATCCTGCACTGCTCTGGGGGGAAAGTGTCAGGGAAAGGAACACAGGGGTTGTGCTCCCCCAGGTGGGCTCTCTGCAGCCTTCCCATGGGCCATGGGGGAACTCAGGGAGCTGTGGGAAAATGAGGGAATGCTGAGGGCTCATCCCAGCTTCTCCTTTCCTCCATCACCTACCACAGGGCTCATTCCTCTGCGAGTGGCTCTGAGGGCTTGGCACACAGCAGAGCTTTTCTCTCCCATCAGGATCCAGACAAACACTTCTCCTACCTTCTAACTTGGCCAGACTTCTAATTACAACTGATTTCACTAATGTCCTGGAATTTTAGCTCCCGCCTCCCTTTTTCATTCTTGGGGAAAAAAAAAAAATCCTCTGGTTTCTGCATTTAAAATTCCTTCCAGGCCAAAGTGCTTTCATGTGCTCAGAGCTGGGAGTGCAGTGTCCAGGAGCCCATTGCTAATAGGCACCTTGGCACTCACCCT
The DNA here is from genome assembly GCF_022539315.1 of Serinus canaria. Taxonomy (NCBI): domain Eukaryota; kingdom Metazoa; phylum Chordata; class Aves; order Passeriformes; family Fringillidae; genus Serinus; species Serinus canaria. Next base: position 2,472,712 of record NC_066331.1, on the reverse strand, counting down.
GCAGTTCTACAATGCTCCTGCCCAGAGCAAAGCACAGGGCTGGCACACAGCTGCTCCATCCTGCCTTCCCACTGGGAATGCCAAGGCATCCAGCACCTGCATCGGGCACTCCAGCCCATGGTCAAGCAAATCTGAACCTGTCAGCTCAGGTAGCACTGCTGTGTGGTCTTGAAGTGCTTTGCAGCTTCTCCCAAATCACTGCAATGCTCTGAAGCATGCACACTGCCCAGCTGCTGCTCATATCCTCATTGATAATACTTGGATTTGGACCCAACCCTGCAGCTGACACTTTGGAGTTCCAAAGTTCCTGAGATTTCTGATCTAGGTGATAAGCATCATCCCACCAGAACTAGGGAGAGAAAAGCCCCATTGCCAAATAGTGAAACACCACAAAATTCCTGGAAAGCAGCCAGGGTCCCATAGTTTGGAGAATTGAGGCAGCAGAGTTTTAATTGAGCTGAAAGTCAGTGACAAAAGGAGCAGAGCTCTGGTGCCCTGCAAGCTGTAGCTCTCAGAAGACTCTCTCTTCAACCCACTCCATTCATCCAAGACTCTTCTCCAGGGAACTGGCCTGAGCACCTTGTTTGTGTCAGATGTGACAGGAATCCCTGGTGGCAATGGCACTGCAAAGCAGGCAGGTGCTCTGGGCTGCACCTCAAGGAGCTGGGCAGCAAGGCAGGTTCCAGGTGGGAATGCCTCTGGCAAACACAGTGCCTAATGGCAGGGCTGGAGGCTCCATCAGGAATGTGATCAGGAAACACTCCCACAGGGAAGGGGAATTGCTAATGAATTGCTTGGATGCTCGTGGGGAGGCTGTTCCCTCTGCAGTGCAGAAAAACCAGCATTACACAGCCAGAGGTGAGCACCACCATGGGGCAGGGACACCCATGGGGGTGAATCCAGCCCAGGGTGGGGACCAGTGACAGGAGGGTCAGTCTGTCCTGCTGGTTGCTCCTCCTGAAGGACAGACACACTGCTGGATCCTCCCTGGCTGCAGGGCTGTGCCCAGGCATCACAGCTGACCAGAGCAGTGACAGCATCTTCTGATTTCAGTGGGATTCTCAGCCCAGGGGCTGCTCTGCAGCAAAGCTCCCAGGGAGCCTCTTCATCCTGCCTGGGACTCTGATCCCTCCTCAGCCTCCTCCTCCCAGACAGCCCAGACAGCACTGGGCCACCACATGGATCCCCTGGCTGAGTCACCAGCTGCCAGAGCAGACAGCTTCATCAGCTCATTAGGAGATAAGCACTGAAGACTAATTAATGTGTGGACAGAAGGAAATCAGGACTTACCCTCCAAGAGAAACAGAAGATTTCACTCTGGTCTTCATGATGGCCTGCTGATAGTACATGATCTGAGGGGATCAGACATGGCCATGGTTAGGAGCAGAGAGGTTTGAAGATAAGGCCTATCTAAACCTCAGACAGGTTCTCTCCCAGGTAGTGGGGCTAATTACAGCAGAGACTGCTTCTTCCCTAATTACTGGATGTCCAAGGAACCCGAGGATCCCTGAACTGTCTCAGTAAAATGTCTGTTTTCACTGAGCTCACTGCAAACGTCAGAAACGCACTTTGCAATGTGCAAGTAATTAAAAAGCACTCCCCATGTTATAGAGAAATTGAATAATAGCTACCATCCTCAGCACCTACAAATGCTCTGGATGATTTAGCATGTAATTATCACTGATTCTTGGCTGTCTCTGTGCTGGCGCCACCGTGATTTCCCCACCACTAATTCTGATCTATTGGATTTCAGCCCTGCTGTCTGTCCTTGCCTGAGCCTTCCCGTCACTGGGAGAGCTGCAGTGGGAGGGAATGTCCTGAAATTACATTGATAAAAGCTCCATGAGGCAGGGATTCTGCTTTTCAAAGAGCCCATCCCCTGCACAGAGGGCTCTGAGCAACTCACACAGGATCGACACTGAGAAGTGAGGGAAGCACCACTCACCTCTCTCCTATAGAATTCCATCGTATTTTTCTGTAAAACAGATAAAAAAGAGAATCATTAAATTGGGATGGGTGCTTACACTTGCTTTTTTTTTTTTTTTTGAGCCATGGAAACACCGTTGCAGGGCTGCTGTTGTGCAGAGTTCTCCAATTAATTCTGATTACAATTAAAATCAAACATAGCAGCTGAGCTAATCAGGGTATCATCAAAGCTAAGAGCATCCCCACACGGTAAATTGTCCCATTAGCTGTATTTACTGTTTAGCATTGCTTCTCCCATCACAGGCTGCCTGTATGCCTTCAATTAAGGGGTTATTCTAATGGAGCTAAAATAGATTCATTTACAAGACACAGATTAGATCATTCAATATTAGCTAAAGGAGACAGGAACCAACACATTGCAAAATATAAACACCACAATTAAAAGCCTCAGAAGCAGTATCTGCTGTGCAAAGGGTGTTTAGGTTGTGATTTGAATAACTCAGCCTATGTTACATGTCATCCACAAATGAGCAGGCAGTCGAAGGCGAGGAATTAACTGCAGGGTGTTTATTCACACAGCTTCCTTTGAAGCACAGTTATTTGTATGGAATAAACTGCAGAAGGAAAGACAGGCTAAGTCAGGGATGCTCCCAGCAAGCCTTTAAAGGCTCAGGCAGGGTTTCAGTTGCTCAGCTCTTGTTTCAGTCAAGACCTGCATCCCAAAATTATTCTATCAAACAAGCCCTGTGGCAGGTGGGGGTCTGCAGAGTGCCTTGGAGAAGTGCAGTTTGTGAGGGATGAGGGATGAAGATTCTGGTACTGAATGCCACAGACAGCTCTGCTCTCCCCTCACCTCCCCAGACCCTGCATCCCAAACTGCCCCTGTTCTGGGAAAGGCAAGATGCTCCCCCAGGGCTGCTTTGTGAGGACACTGATCTGCTTTTGCACTTGAACCATCACCAGTCCTGCTCAGGAGGGAGAAACTCTTCTCCACAAGGCAGAAAAACACCCCCATTTTGGTTCTGGGAGGCCCACTCACCATTTCAGCAGCAGAGCCCAATCCCTACAGCAGCACCACAGAGCCAGCCCTGACCCTGACCCAGCCTGGCCAGTGGGACACCAAAAAGAGTCCTCACAGTGGGGTTGTGAGGGGAGGAAGCTTTTCCTGCTGGGAATAGCATGAGCAGCTCTGAGGGGCAGCACAGACCATCCCAGCAGGGACAAACAGGGCAGCAAAACCCAGCAGTGATGCTGTGCTGGTCCCTGTGGGAGAGGGGGAAAGGACTGACACATCAGGGGACAGAAGAAGCTCTAGGACAGCAGGATCCTTGCTCACAGGGCTGTACAACCTTCCCTGCTGATTCACTCCTGGGACACCCTGATAATGATGGAGGAGCTGAGGAACAGCTTTTCAGCCTTCTCTGCTCTCAGCTGCATCCCTAATTCCAGGCCACCTTCCATGCAGACACCATTTCTTCCCCTCATTTCTAGGGTGCCATTGGTTCAGACAGACTGCAGAAATGGAAGGGGAAAATCACCTGCTTGCACAGAGAAATTTATTGTATTTACTGCCCTAAAGTGTCCTGTTTAGAGACCTGTGTTTCTGCCCTCCTGCACAGCAGGAGTTCAGTGTCTCCCTGGGGAATCTGAGATACAAACCAGGCCACATCAGATTTACAAGTGCCAGCTGAAGGGCTCTGTTTGATGGAACTTGTGGCTAGAGCAGTGATTTCAACACGTTAAAATCATTTTTAAAACCCTATTTTCTTCCACTTTTTTGTCAACTGGAGCCTCAGACAGGCCTGGTGCAGTGGGGAAGGAGAAGTGGGTGCTGGCACAGTGGCTTGAAGGCAGCTCACGTGGCAGGAAAGTGGTGTTATCTTCTAGAGGGGCCTGAGAGGCTGGCAGCACACCCCACACACACGAGACAAACAGCTGTGGGAAAGAGAAAGAGAACACAGTGAGTCAAATGTTATACAGAGACAGAAAGGGATCAATTAAAATGCCATCACAACAGGAAAATTATATGTGGGTGAAGAAAAATCAGCAAACAAGGGAAGATTTTTTTTTTAAGTGCCCCACACAGCAAGGATGCCCTCCTGGCACAGTCTGTGTGGAGGTCAGTGTGGTGGGCAGCTGCTCCTGGGAAAACCAGGGGGGCTTTGCTGGGGTGCTCCAGGTGGGGAGGGGATTTGCCAAGGCTCCCCCAGAAAGGGGCTGAGCATCCCTGAGCAGTGGCACAAACTGAACTGCAGCAAATCCAAGGGGAGCCCTGCTGAACACCTGGGAGGCTGCAGGTGCTGGCTGTGCTCAGCCCCTTCCAGTTCTCAAATTAGAAGTAACTGGGAGGAATCTCAGCTATTTCACCCCAGAGCTGCTCATAATTTCATTTCCCTTTCTCCCACAGTGCCCCCAGTTCAGAGCTGCTGCAAGTGGCCCTGGGCACTCTCCACATCCCATTGAGCACTGCCAGCTGTGCCCACCACCCACCCTCCCTGACCCCCACTACTGACTGCAGCAGTGCTAAAGTGCCCTGCACCACCCACCCACCCACTCTGCCTCATTTGGAAGGAAATCATCTTTGGAACAAAGGAGTGGTTTCTCATAATGAGATTAATTTTGCAATGCCCTTAACGAGTGACTTATCGCAATTCCTGCGGCTCAGCTCCAGCCCTGCAGCCTCCAAACCAACATGGCAATTACTGCAAGGCCTCAGTCAGTCCCAAGTGAGTGCCACGAGCTGTTCCACATCCTGTGACACCCCCAAGACACCCTGGCACTGGGACACCCTGAGTGCCCTGGTCACACCCCGTGCCACCAGCTCTGAGCTCCCTGGGCACTGCAGTGCCCAGCTGGGAGCCAGCCAGGAGCTGCTCAGAGCCCTGCCTGGAGCTGATCCCCGGGGCTGAGGCCACCAGCTCCTACAAGAGCTGGGAGATCTGCTCATCCCAGCTACCTGTTTGCTCCTCTGCCCATGGGAGACTTCCTGACCACACTGGGGAGATGATGGTCATGGTGGTTTTGCCTCCCTGTTTATAGAGCTCATAAGCACCTGGAAACAGCTTTGGGTGGGTGCCTGGAAGGAGCTGGGAGTGAAGGTTGTGCAGACAAAGTGAAGGTAGATTGAGCAGGAACAGGGACACAGATCAGAGCTTGGCCCATTCTCTCTGCTCACCAAAGGCTGCTAAACACAGGTGTTGGGGAGAGCAGCCTGCAGAGGACAAAAATAAAGTCCAGAGGTGGCTCCATGAGGGCTCTTGGCTGTCTCTTGTATTCTCAATCACTCTTTTCAAAGCAAAAGGAGGAGCAAGGAGAACCTTCCCTCTTCAGCTCAGCCTCCAAAGGGGAGGCACAGCTCAGAGAGCAGCTCAAAGGAGAAGGGCAGGGAAGTCACCCCAAAGCTGGCATCCTTGGGCTTCTGCCCTCCTTGGAACCTCCCCTGATGGGGGGAGCTGCCCCTGTCCCTTATGGCCAGGGGGAAGTGGGCAGAGATCCCTCAGCTCCCTACCCCTGTGCTACCAGGCAGCTGGCAGCTCTTCAGACCGTTTGCAAACCTAAAATCCCTTCCATGTCAGCTGTAAAACTGTGGGGGAGAAGTTGGCTCACTCCTCTTTCTACCCCTCTCCCTTTCCACTACTTCTTTACTCTTAAAAAAAGAAAAAAAAAAAAAAGGCTTTTCAGCAGCTGCTACTTACAGCAAGAAAAAAAATAAAATACATCCCAAGCCTACACTTTGCTCCTTTTCAGTCTCTATAGCAACAGAACACAGCTGGCCAAAGCAATTATCCTGCCTTGGCTGGAGATGTTTAAAGGCTGCTACAGGAATGGGAAGCTGTGGGCACTGGGAGTGTGGTGGCAGAAACATTTGCATTGGATTGCTGAGAGATGTTCTGACTTTGCTTCCAAGTGAACACTGCCAAGGGCACAAAGACAGGATCATCTCAGAGGGCTGATGGAGAAAGGGAACAGCAGCTCCAGCTCCCCATCCACTGACTGGACCTGTGTGATTGCAGACCAGTTCACCCAGTTACAGCCCTCACACTCTCCAGTCACTGATTCTGTTTCTTTATGGTCTACAATATGCAGTTTTGGCAACATTTTGTGTCTCCTATCCACCACACCAACCTAATCTTCTTACCACACATTAATTACCCCCTGGGAAGTATTCTGTAACTTGATTTTAAACCTGGATCTCTGCACTGACCCTTTACACCCCACAGAGTTCATTCAGCACTCATACAAAGGCAGCAAGGAGCACCTGGAGACAGAGGATTCCTTAGTTCAGCTTCACCAGCAAAGAAAACATGTCCTGCAGCCAAGCACTCACTAACTGGTGTGGCAAGAAAGCTGACAAAGTCTTTTCAAGGCAGAAGAAGCTGCCAAAGCCTATTTTGAGAGCCTCACCTCCTGGGTGAGAGAGCCTCAACCTCTGGCCTGTTCAGCTGTTAGAGCTGAGCTGACACACTCAGCCTGCAGTGCCCAAAAAATGACAACCCCAGGGACATTTTCTGATCCTCCCAGACAAATTCAGTAGGTGTGGAAATAAAACCAGCCCTGTCTCACCTGGTTTACCTTATTTTCACTGGGATCTGTGACTCTGTCTAATCCATACTCGAGGGCGTTCAGCATGCCTGGCTGTGGTGAACAACAAGCAGAGCTCTGTAACTCATTTGGTTTAAAGGCTGTGCATCACACAAATGCAGGAGGAGACCCCCAGGCCTGCACTGGCAGCAGCTCCCAGCCAGCAGTGCCTTGGGAACCCCCAGATTTGGGAATGCCCCTCTTCAAGCTGCAGCTGGACCTCTGTCCCTTGCAGCTTTGAGAGCAACCAAGGAAAGGTGGTGGGGGGACTCAGGGCAGGTCTGGGTTGGCCCTTCCCTGGCACACAGCCCAGAGGTTGTGTCCTTTCCACATGGGAGCTTGTCCCAGGTGGCTGCAGGGAGGGCACCACGAGTCACTGAAGTCACCCTGTCACCCTCTACTCACAGGAGTTCTGTTCACAAGCCAGTAGGCTCTCTCCTGGCAGTCCAGGGCATACCTGTCCTCCTTCTTCCGCTCCTTCCCTGCCCTGCAAAGCCAAGAACAGGGGAATTCAGGAATTTTGCCCTCCTAAAACCAGTGGGATGAGAAGCAGGGCACACCTCCAGCCTGCAGTGCCCCATGGGTCCTGGCCTGACTGTGCCACCCCTGCCCACATCCTGTCCTGGCTAATTCTGGGCTCCACATCATCTTCACATGGCCACACATGACTCTGGCTTTTGAGAAATCATCATCTTCCTGAGCTGAGCTGGGAGCAGACACATCCCCTTCTGCTCAGGCACACAGCCCTCTGGGAGCTCTCTGCTGACCTGCCCTCAGTCCTGCTGCTTCACCTTTGTCCCTGTCCCATGTCCCCAAGGACTGCCATCCTGGACATGTCTCATCCCTGCCTCTCAGTAAAGCAGAGACATTTCTCAGAGAAGCTGCTTGGAAATGGTTCTGAGGAGGGTTCCCAGGCACTAAAACCCAAATCACCTCCAGAATTTAACAGAAGAGGCACTAGCATGGTTTGGGCTTGGACCAACTAATTCTTTCCCAGAAAAGTCCTGAGCACAATTTGGGACTTAGCATGGGGAAGGGAACATTCCCAACAGGCTGTTTGCATGTGGCCTCCCTGCTGTGGTTACAGGGTGGGTGCTCTACACCAGTCTGCCCCAGCAGCACCATCAAACAGCCTCAGACAAGTTTAATCTGCTGCTTCAGACACGGGCTGGGGATCTAACTTTGAAACTGCAGTTGGCATCTCTTAGCCCAAGTCTGACCTCAATTTACAAGAACAACAGTCTCGTGTTTAATGAGAGTTATCTGATGAGCTGCACTCTGAGGACTTGGCTGCCAGCCCAGGGAACACAGAGGCTGCTGAGCAGCAGAGGCACTGCCTGCCCTGCCAGGAGGTAAAGGAAGGTAAGAGGAGTCTACAGAAGCAGGATAGATCTCTAAAAGAATATTCCCATCTCATGTTCACCAAGTTTTCTGGGAAGTTGAAGGTTTCGGTTCCTAAAATCAAGTTATTGTAGCAGGGTACAGAATTATGCACTTCAGTTTTCTCCAGAAGTCCCTGCTGGGACCATTTACTGCTTCTTGATTCTCCACTCAGCTGAGAGATGTGCCAGAAACTCCTGACCCAGAGCAGCAACAGGCCCAAAGTCCACAAATACTCATGGGGAACACTGAGCTAAATGAAGTTGTTTCTAATTAGGGCTTGCAGCAGCAGAACCCAGCATCTTCACAGAACCACATCAAGTGCAAAATCTAAACCTTCACTCCAAGCCATTTTAAAGCCATTTTGGTGTTTTTAATGTGTGATTGAACTGTGCACTGAGCCAGCCAAGCTCTGCTCCTCACACCCTCCCCAGTGATGCAAACAAGGCAATGCAATTCAACTCACTTATACTGCTCCTTGGCCTGCATAATGACAAAATCCCACTTGTAGTTTATTTTTTGATTGAGCATGTTGTAATGTTCCTGGAATAAAAATGAAAAAGCAGTTAGTGTCAAAATTCTGACCAGGGCACTCCCATGCTGGGGTTTTCTTGACTCTCCATAGTTCAACAAGGCCAGGCTGGCCAGTGAGCCAAGAAATCTGGATTGTTCTGCACGTAATTACAAGAATTGCAACAGTTGAAAAATACCATTGCAAGGAGAGCAATTACCCCTGCTAAAATTATAATTGACTTCACAGGAGTTTTCTGTACTGGTCGTTTTTTTCACTTGCAAAATGTTGGCTCTTGATACTGCTGGAGGAACACCTCCTGCAATTGAAGAGGTGATTTTTTTGCTGTGCTCCACTCATTAGCAACAAAGGGCTCAAGTTGTAGCAAATGAGGGTCCTGTAATGGGACAAGTGCAGTGTCTCCTCACCTTTTCATATTCTTCCAAAATCCCTTTCCTTTTAATGTTCTTCTTTGCTAGATAAATTGCTGTGGAGGTAGAAGCAAATTAGCAGTCAGTTATACAACAAGTCCAAGAATAATTATAAATTTACCCACATTACAATCACAGGAGCCTTTGTCTGCTACAATATCTTCCCAGGCATGAGCTCCAAGCTCACCAAAGCTCAGTGAAAAGGACTTGGTGCTTTTGGGATGTCAGAGATGCCCAGGCAGGGCAGGCAGCGTGTGCCTTCTGCCACCCTTCCCTGGGGCACTCAGCCAGGCTTCCACGGGTCAGGGGACACTGGACCAAACCTTCCAGGCTCCTCAGAGTTTGACCTCCAAGTTTTCTGAGCACAGGCCAGGGTTTTTTGCTCAATTTCTAATAAAAACATTCCAATCTAAACCAGGTTTTTGTATTTCCTCAGGAGATCTAGAGCATAATGCAGGTAAAAGCAACAGAGGACAAATCAGCCTGGGAACTGCACAGATCACAGGAGCAAACCCAGCTGATCAGCCCAAGATTCATGATCAGCTCTACAACAAAAAGCATCATAAAGGCAAGAGATTTATGTGGAAAAAAGCATCAGGAGATATTGGAAGTCACTGTGCTTTCTGCAAAGAAAGAACCATCTCTGAATGCAGGGCTTGATCCAAACCTACAGGAAGACAGCCTTGGGCTCAGATCCAGGAACACACTTAACTGCTCAGGAAATCTAATCTTGTGTTTAAAGTCTTCCCTCCCCAGCAAGGTAATTCAGATGTGCTCCTATGTGATGGATCTTAGTGGAACAGAAGAGCTTAAGCACGTTCCTCATCAAGGCCACCACAAGATGGTCACCTCAATTCACCATCACTGAGAATTATTCACAAAACAGCATGAAAAAATTGCCAGGGCTGGTCATTGTGAGTGGAGATGCAGCACAAGAGCAGGAAGAGCAGGTGTGGAGCAGGACTGTGGGACAAACCCACACCCCTGGGCACCCCTGGACTGTGGGACAAACCCACACCCCTGGACAGTGGGACAAACCCACACCCTGGGCACCCCTGGACAGTGGGACAAACCCATACCCCTGGACAGTGGGACAAACCCACACCCTGGGCACCCCTGGACTGTGGGACAAACCCACACCCTGGGCTGGGTGACAAACCCACACCCTGGGCACATGCAGTGCCACCACTCACCATAGTCTGTGTCATCAGCAGCCCAGCCCTGCACTGGCCAGAAATAAGGAGTCTGCAAGGGAAGGAGCCTCCTGTTAGTGCCCTGAACTCATGGAGTCCTCATTCCAAGTACCAGGAATATCCTGATTTCCCACTGATTGAAGTGGAAAGAGTCCAGCCATGAACCTCAATACCATCCTGTTCATACTGTGCTTTTTGAATATTCATTATTCACATCATCTATGTCCAACCAGCAATTCCATTTGCTGCTTTAAGATCTGGAAGGGAACACTCTTTGGAGGAAAGCACAGCTATTTTTAGGCTGAACAAGTACACTAATTTCACTGAAGGAACCATCACAGTCTCCCTGTAAATTGCAATCTCAGTATTCTCCTTCCTCCTGCACAGCTACACAGCTCCTGGGAGGTGCCCCAGCTGCCTGCTTTTAATAAAAACTAGTGCTGAACTCCCTCTCAGCAGCTTAGAGGAGCTGCAACTCACTTGAAACCTGTAGAGGCTGCCATCTGCCCTCAGGGTGAGGTTCTTTGGCTCCTGCAGAGGGTAGATATATCCATATTTGACAAACAGGTCTCCCAGGTGGAGTGCCTCTGAAAATGGAGAATGCAGATGTTTTCATTGCACAGAAACACTTCACTGGAATTAAGAGTGAGCTCTTATGCAGGGAAGAATTCAACTAAAAGGTTTTGCTGCTTGAGAGCTTAGTTTTATGACTGGAGGGTGAGAGAGGCTCAATTTTCACACTTTTACCCACCTTCTGCAGTGATCTGCAAGCGCTGAAGGATCCACTGCATTATATCATTACCTGCAAGGCAAAGCAAAGGTCAGGCACTGAACTCAGCAGTGTGCCCAAATCCACAGGGGGAAAGGAGACCCTCCAGTCCTCACCCCTCACTGTGCTCTGGATCCCACCAGGGCACAGCCCTCTTTTCTGTAAATGTGCTTCCAAATGCAAGGAGGCCCAGGTAAAATGCACTGCTGGGCCCCCCCAGCCTTGCTGGCACCGCCAGGGCACCAGGCAGTGACCTTGGGATGGCACAGAGAGAGTGGCACCAGCTCACGTGGCCTCAGCAGCAGCCAAACCCCCATCAGGGGCTTAGAAAGGGCTTAAGGATGCAACAGCTCTCTCACCAGGGAAGGGCAGGGTTTGCTCCACCTTGCCTGGAAAGATTCACTGCACAGAAACTCCAGAGCCACAGAGCACAGTCATGTCTCAGTTTTGTAGAAGTCCAGTGCCTGATGCTCTAAAAGTCCCTTTCTGGGCAGAAGGGATGTCCAAATCTCAGATCCAAGCTGCAGTGATTACAGGATTTATCAAATCCACACACATTTTATCTCTCCCAGCTCTTCTGTTGGACTGTGAGCAGTTGTACCCACCACAGGCAGTTTTAGTTTTATGTTCTGGGGGGCAAATTTCAGAACCTCCTTCCATTTAAAGAGGGCAAAAAGGCACTTGTTCCCTGAGCAGTTACTGGCCTTTTCCTCCAAACCTCCCCCAGGACTGCAGAGTGAGGGCCTGACCTTTCTTGACATTGCAGTGATGACTTAACTTTCTAATAGGGGCTCAGAGCTCTTATCCTACTGCCTGCTTCCTGAAATAGATGAAATTAAAGGATTATCTCATCACTCATTTCTAGACAGCTCCCTCTGGAAGCACTTTCCCCCAAAGGTGCACATCTAACATCGAGGTTTATTTGTGAGCCATTTTACTGACTTTCACTGAATTTAACTGGCACCATGATGTTTCCTGAAAAATCCCTTTGCCAGGATTTTTCTCCTGAGGAGCTGAGAAGCCTCAAAAAAGCAATGTAAACAATAATTATCTGATTGCTTGGAATGCAGTCCGGAGGTTTGTTCCCAACAGGTGCATCTTTGATTGGTTCCATGTAAATTGTTTTTAATTAATGACCAACCCCAGTCCAGCTGTGTTGGACTCTCTGGTCAGTCACAAGATTTTATTATTCATTCTTTTCTAAGCTTTCTGATGTATTCTTTTCTCTATAGTTTAGTATAGTTTTATAATATCATATCATATAGTATAGTATAATATAATATTATATAGTATAATGTCATATCATATAATATCATATAGTATAATATAATATAGTATAATATCATAAAATACTAAATCAGCCTTCTGAGAGCATAAAGTCAGATTCCCATCTCTCACCTCATCCTAGAAACCCAACACCAGCACATTTAACTAGTTAGCTTCCTGCACAGGCAGAGCCAGGCTCTGTCCAATGGATCTGTGTCCCCTGCTCCAATATCTTCACCACACCCTCACCAAAAGGAACCAATCTCTTTTGCAACACCCAGGAGCCAATCAGTATCCATGCAGCACTAAAAATCTCAGTTTAGAGAGGGATGAGCAGCCCACAGGGGGAGTGGAAGTCACTTGCCTCTCAGAGGTGGACCAGAATTTATGACTTGAGCAAGAGGGAACTTGGAACAATTCGAGTTAAGGAAGCAGAGTAAAGCAGATGGACAGTGAGGCTCAGTGCCAAGACATCAGACACCCAAGGACTTTTAGGAAGTGGGGTTTTAGGCTGGGCAGACACCAAGAGAAGCTCTCCTTCCCCTGCACTCCATCTGTGTGAGATGTCATCCTCAGCACAGGGAATCTCCTCCTCGTGCTGCCCTAACCATTCCCTGCCAGCTCTGGGAAGCTCCTTTGGACAGGTGAAGCCTGCAGCCAGCTCAGCTGTGTGTGAGCAGTGTTAGCCAGGCTGTGGTCTGACTGCAGGGCATGGAGGGTGCTGCTGGAGCAGCCTGACACACTTCAGATGTGTCCAAGCTCTCCTGACCCTTCCTCTGACTGCCTCTTCCCATGGGCAAGTGACTTCAGTGCCTCTGCAGCCTCATTTAAAACAAAATTGGGGCAAACAACACACTGAGCCAGCCAGGCTCTGCAAACAGTGGGGAATTCTCTTGACTTGCCTGGAGCAAACTCACTTTGTTTCAGTGGGAGTTTTTGTTCTGAATTTCCAAGTGCTGGAGAAGGATGGAAGCAGGAGGAGGATCTGGAGTATGTGTGAATATTTATAGCAGAGGATTCCTCACAAGAGCTTGTGTGGAGGCTTGGAGAGCAGGGAAGCAGAGCACTGCTAGTGCCTGGTGAAAGGAGCAGCAGGCACAAGGAGCTGTGATAAGAGCTGCCTGTAACACTGCACATGACACAGCTCAGCTCCTCTCTGCTGCTCCTCCAGCCCCCTTGAGGGAGGCAAAGCTGTCATTTACAGGCACAGAAGTGGGCTGAATATTTTGTTCTTTTCCTGCCTACTCAAGAAAAATTATTACTTGCAGTAAACATAAAAAGGAAGACTAATTGTTAATTGCTCGTTTCTGAAGTACCATCTTTCAGTCTGCCTCCAGGCTGCTTGTTTTAATTGGATTTTAATATTTATCTTTATTTGGGATCCAGCCTCAGTGGGAGCATGAGAGGTCTGGAGGCTGCAGCATGTCCTCACCTCTGTGCTAAGGCAAGGTCACTTGAGTTAACCCCCAGGAGACAGCTGGAAGTGCCTGGGGATCAACTTTTGTCTGATTCAAAGAGCAGGAATGAAATGAGACAGGAGTGAGAAGGAGATCAAGGCAGCAGGTACGTTTCAAATGATGAACAGCTGATATTTCCTAGGAACAGAGCTCCAGCACACAGCCAGGCACTGGCAGCCCTGGCCAGGGGGGCCACAGGCAGATTTTCTGTGCTGACCTGGGCCCAGTCCCTTCCCCCAGGGCAGCTCTTACCTGTCACAGCGTGGGGGATGCTGGTGACCGTCACTGTCTGTGTCTGTGTCTTGATTCCTGTGTCAGGGCTCTGCATCTCCATCATGAGAGCTTCAATCTGCAAAGCAGGGGAGGGGAGGGGATCTGTAGCCACATTGCTCTTCACAGAGAAAAGCAAGGCACAATCCTTCCCAAGGATATTTCTGAGATTCACATTCTCTGAACCTCAGAGAAAGCAAAAACAATTCTTATCTCATTTGCTGTGCCTGTGTTTGTGCCAAAGCAGAATGCAATGTGGAGATTGTTTGCCCAGAGTGATGGGGTTTGTGTGTTGGGACTGTTGGGTGACAGCCATGAGATTCAGAGCAGTTGTGTGCAGAGTTGAGTGCTTGGCAGATTCAGATTAGATATAATGTAATATAATATAGAATAAGAAATATAATATTATATAATTTATACTTTTATAATATTATATCATTTATCATTTATATAATAATTAATTAGCCTTCTGATAAGATGGAGTCAGATGCATCATTCCTTCCTTCCTCGAGGCATTCCCTGCAAATTTGACAGGGATGGATGTCAGGAGGGGTCCCAGCACTGCAGAGGGTGGGCACTGGTGTGCCACAGCCCTCTCTGAACCTCCCCACCTCCAGCCCATGGCAGCTCACACTGGACACACACACAGCCAGGGCTAGCACAGGAGGGACAGGATGGAATCACTCCATGAGAGCTAAGGAAAAAAATAATAAATTAAATCTCTGCTACCCAGACCCCAGTTCACACAGAAAGGTTCTTCTCTGGCTCACTGGGCACTTGGAAAGAAAAATGGGGAGGGAATAAAACCTGTGCTTCTGTTAGGAGGTGCAAAGGAGGTGTGTGAGGGGCTGTCTGACCATTCCTGTGCAGGGCTGCACTCCCCCAGCCAGGTCCCAGCCCCTGCAGGGACAGGGCAGGCACATCCTGCTCTCTGGGGGATCACCCACCTCCCACCTGGGACTCCTCAGGGATCCTGGTGACTCATTTTTAACACAGGGTGAGCCTCACACTCAGGGCCAGACAAATTTTATTCCTCATTCCCAATTATCTTTATTTCTTTTTGAAAAGATAAAGATTTTCAAAGGTATTTTCCTCCTCTTTGACTTCCTACCAGCACCATTCCCAAAGCACAAAGCTGTTCTTTCACTTGGGATCTGTGCTCAGGTGGATGGAGCTGGGACACACTGCTCATCTCCTCCTTTCTGATTATCTGAGTGCCAGGAGAGCTTTGGGCAAGATGTTCTTCTTTTTGTCTTCTGCTTCCAGAGCTATTAAATCAAAACTGGTCCAACAGGACCAATTTGGTCTCTCCACACATCTGTTTTGGGTGAGGCTGGAGCTTTTTAACTGAGAGCAGAGGATTTAACAGTGTGAGCTGATGACACACACACATAATGGAGGGTATTGTCTCCACAGGCACCACAGTGACTTTGGTCCCAAGTCTTGCCAAGTTCTGTGAGGATTTAAGCTGTAGTGACAGGATACACTCTGGGCTTGTCAGTAAAACTGGATTTTCAACTGCTTTTAAAGGCACTGACAAATTAATGCTAAAATAGAGAAGCCTGGTAAAATTTAACATAAATATTTGTATAAATACTTATAAAATATTTTAAAAGAGCAAAACTGGAGCAGAAGTGATGGAATATGAAGATTTTTTTTTTTTAGGTCTTTTAAGAGAACTCACAATTTCAACCTCAGGAAGTTGAGCTGTGTGGGATGAGGTGAGGCAGGCAGGGCACTCTTTAGGAAACTGGGATTCTGAGCAAACCCAGGTACCTTGGGAAGTGACTCTCTGTGACTGCACAGTCCCTTCCCAGAGAACAGAGATCCTGGGGGCAAACACAGCCCTGCTCACCCCCCTGTCCCTGTGTAGTGAGCACCTGGCAGATGCAGGCAGGATCTGTGTTCTGGGCAGGCAGCACAGCACATCCTGCTCTCCAGGTGGGCTCAAGGCACATCTTCAGCCAGCTGAGAGCAGGGAATTGGCTCAGAAAGCCCCACAGCCCCACAGCACAGCATGTTCCCTTCCTTTAACCAGCAACTCTCGTGGTGTTCACACTCTGCCACACTCCCTCTTGTCACTGGAGAAATGACAAATCTATTAAAAAGCAAGGAGCTGCCTAGCTCTGGCTGCAAACCATCCACCTTGCTGATCAAACCTCGGCCTGTCTGTGCCTCTTCTCCCAAGGGAACAGTGGATTACAGATCAGGAGCTGCTATCAGCACCAGGCTGCCAGAGGGAGGCCAGGAGGGCTGCTTCACACACAGCAGGAACACTTCCTTGCTTTGCTAAGGGCTCTAGTACATTTTGTCACGCTTTCAGCCAGGAAAGAGCTGTCTGGTTTGAATTTTGCAGAGCCAGAAGCCACTTCCTGACTGGTTGATGGGTGGAGATGCACACAGAGGTAAATATCAGGACTCCTGAAGGAGCCAGGCTCCAGGGAGAGCTCATCTCACACACACAGACACCACAAGGCAGGAGCCCCCTGGAGATTTCCCTTCAGACCAGCTGGGATCTCTGCCTGGAGGTGAAGTCACCCTGCAAGCCACAGAGGAGACAACAGGAAAACTGTCTGTCCCCTCTCTGATTGCACAAAGTCACAGGGTTCAGCTCACTGAGTGCAAAGCAGAACTCAAACTCCCATAAAGTCAGAAAAACCATCACTGGATTCAGGAGCCTGTGGGAAGCCCCAGGGAGAGTGTCCTGGACTGCCAAGCAAATGTTTTCTATTTACCATCTCTATGGCAGCTGTCTTTGTTCAGTGGGCAGTTTTTCTTATCTCTTCCACAACTGGAGGGACACCTGCTGATAAGAGGCCATTGGATGTCACTGCCTGACTGATAAGAACTGCAGCATCCCATTGGGAGATGCTCTCCCAGAGGGAGGAGCCAAGCATTCCTACCTGGATAGAATCTGG
The DNA here is from genome assembly GCF_022539315.1 of Serinus canaria. NCBI lineage: Eukaryota > Metazoa > Chordata > Aves > Passeriformes > Fringillidae > Serinus > Serinus canaria. The sequence continues at coordinate 2,456,010 of NC_066331.1, read as the reverse complement.
AGATCCTGGAACACCAGCACGGCTTCTCCACTGGATTTCCCAGAGGAACAGCAGCTGCCCCTGCCCCTTCAGAGGCAGAGTGCACCCTGCTCCAGGATCCCTGCTCCAGCAGAACCAGCCCTGGCACTGCAGGAGGGCTGAGCCACAATTCCAGTGGCACTGCTGCCAGCCCCCTGACCCACAGGGTGTCAGGCTGTGCTCTGCCTCTGCCAGGGCTGGTTTGGGTCACTGCAGTGCTCATTTTATCCTTTTATTTTCTTCCCTATTAAAGAACTGTTATTCCCTGCTCCCATATTTTTTTTCCTGAGAGCTCCTTAATTTAAAATTTATAGCAATTCAAAAAAAGGGGGGTTTACACTTTCCATTTCAGGGGAGGCTCCTGCCTTCCTTAGCAAACACCTGGCTTTTGAAACCAAGACAGAGAGGCCAATGACCACCAACTGATGGGATGCCCATGGTTCTGGAGGAGGAGGATGGATGCTTTGCAGCAGCATGGAGCAGTGGGGCAGTGATGGATCGCTTGGCTGAGTTACCCTGGGTGCAGGTTCCATCCCTGTTACCCCTTGGGCACCCACAATGTAGGAAAAACTAACTCCAGGTGCTGAGACTCAGAAATGCAACAGCAGAACGCTGCCAAGGTGAGGAGCTCAGTCCTTCTTAGCATCAACCCAGACAGAGGCAGCTTTGCTTCAGACATAAGAAATATTGATTTTCCCAGCAGGAATTTCCAGTTCCCAGCTAAGTGCACAGTCCTGGTGCTATAATGAAACATCTGCTGCTTTCCCCATCCTATTTGCCTGGTTCTAGCCCCCCACACTGCCTGCTGCTGTTTGCAGGGATCAGCCCTACCTGCTCTGATTTCCAAGGTAACACCACAGTCCTTATCCCCACTCCGGCCTCTGAAGGCTCATTCAATTGTTTTTTAGGTCTACAACTACCAACCTTGCTTTGCATGTTGATGGATGACCAGAAAAAAGAAGAAATGAAAAAAATCCATAGTTAACCAGCTAAAACTTCCTGCTTTTTCTTAATTAAAGCTGAGGGGAAGTGGCTTGTTCCCACTGAGTGATGCCTCAGCTAAAGGAAGCAAATCTGTGAGTGGGGAGGGCAGGGCTGTAGCTGGCTCTTCCCAGTCTGGAGGGGATTTTTTCCAAAGAAAAATGTGGCACTGGCATTTCCCAGCCTGGAACAAGGAAAAGGAGGACGGGATGAGGCTGAGCTTGGCCTAAGGCTCAGTTACAGCCATACCCAGGGCCTCAGAGAGCAGGAATCTGCTGGATTCCAGCAAAAACACAATTCAGCTGCTCACACACTTCTGGAAATGCCCAGGAAGATGAGGCCCAGCAGTTGCTGGAAAGTCTAAGCCTGGAGAAGCAAAGCCAAGCTGGAAAAGCCCCCAGTCTTGCTGCAGACCCTGGAACAGCCCCTCCCTGGCTGCTGCACAGCTTGGGAGAAGCCACCAGGGACCAGAGTGAGGAGGAGGCAGGGAAGAAGGCATCCATCAGCCCTACCCACAAGGTGTGAGTCACTGTGCAGCTCGTGTAGCTCAGCAAGGAAAAATACCCAGCCCAGGAGCCCCTGAGAGCACAGCCCAGCTCTGCCAACTGACGGCCAGCACAGCCAGACCTGGCTGCTGGAGCAGGCACAGGCACCAAGAGCTTGGGTTCATTCAAGCTCTCACAGCATTCAGCCAAAATCCATTTCAGAGGCTGGCTTGCTATCCCAACAGACTTTTGGGTCATTCTTCTTCCAGCCAAGATGGTTTAGAAGGGGATGAAAAAATAGAATAAAACTACCTAAGTGCTAGCATGATGAGCAGGTGTTACAGGGCCCTCTGATCCCTTCAGAGCTCAGCCACAGACCAAGCTGCACATCCAGCCTGAGTCGTTCAGAGCAGCCTCACAGCAAGAGCAGGGCACTGCCCACCACCCCTGCAGCAACCCCCTGTGCTCTCCCCATGTCCCAAGGCAGGATACTGCTGTGGCCACCACCTTCCTGCTGCAGAGACAGCACAGGGGGTGCTGGCAGCTGTGAATGCACACAGGGGCTGGCAGCATGGCAGGATTCCCTCCATGCAGCTGCAGCAGCCCAGGCACAGCCTGTGTCAGCTGGGGGCAGAGCGTGAGCACAGGCTTAAGCAATTAACAAAGCTTCTTTCTAGGATTTTAGCTCCTCATGGGCCTAAGCCTGTAAGGTGCTCGTGGGTGCATGCTGAGCATCCTCAGCTCCTGCCACGGGCACCAGTAAAGGTGCCTGGTGTTCCCAGGAGCTCTGAGGATGTGGCTGTCTGCACACAGACCACACTGCCATGGAGCAGCCAAGGCTCCAAGGTCCGGAAAAAACAGAGCAGGGATGGAAGTGGAGCTGAAAGCCAAGGGCTTTCACTGACCACCAGGAGCTTCCCTTCCTGCTGCTAACAGGTCCTGGACTTGCAAAGCACTGCAAGTGCTCAGCCCCCCTGGCTGCTCCTAGTGTGAGTGGTGCACACTCTGTAACAGCATTCGCTGTGTTTTGACTGATCTTCCCACCTGAGGAACTGGGAGTGCTGTGCAGAGCCTGCTGCACTCCCACGGAGCAGCTGAAGCACAGCTGCAGGCAGTTGTTTTCTCAAAGCACAGCTTCTCCTCCTCTGCACCCCCGCGCACAACTCCACCGAGTATTACTCAGTACAGAATCTGGCCTGGAGTATTTCCCTTGGCAGGGCTCCCCAGCCAAATTTACCCTGCAAGACACAGCACCAGGGAAAATACCCTCTTCCTCTGGTGTAGTAAGTGCTGCCAGGCCCTCGGCATTGAATATCCCCAAATTCTCCTCCCTTTACCCCTGGAATCCTCCTTAGGTTGTGGGCGTTGAGGAAAGCTAACTACAATTCAAACAGCAACTTGCTGGCTGTACTTGTCACTGGAAATTCAGTTAATTCCATCCAGCAGGATAAGCCACACTCAGGAGAGGTGGGTGGGAGAAAAGCTAGCTTAACACACTGCTTTTTAAAATCTGCCATGCCAGCTACACTACAACTGGCCATGCTTTGAATGAATGCTACAGGAAAAGCCCACCAAATGCTGCACAAAATTACACATTACACCCAAAAAACGTGGGCATGCATCATCCCACTCCTTCTACTGCTTCTGGCCACAAATACACTCATGTCTGAGAAACTGGAAGGAGGCAGAGAACAGGCGGTAATACACCCTCCGAATGTAGACATCAGCTGAAAGCACTGGGAACACACACTGGACCGACTGGAGCAGATCTACACTGAGTGGCCTGGCACTGCAGATGATGGGCTTTGCCCTAAGAACGGACGCGGCTTTGAGGGACTTTAAAAAAAAACAATGGAAAAGGGAGAAAACGTGTCAGGGCAACCTATCAGCTGAGATAAGCTACAAAAGATAAATAACATTAGAGTCCTATTTTCTCCATCACTTCAGCACACGCTGCCCCTCCAGGCTGTCCCCCGAGCCAGCTGGGATCCAGGGCGCTCTGCAACAGGTCACGGCTCCAACCTCCCGGGGAGGGGCTGTCCTCCCTCGGCCCCCACCTGCCCAGAGGTGCCCGGGGAGCGGTGGCCGAGCAAGATGCTGTGACCGGGCATCACCCCAAGCACCGCCAGCGCTGCCCTGGGCATCGCATCGCCCCGCCCGGAGCGGCCCCAGCGCCGCTGAGCCCTCACCTTTTTGAGGAAGGCCATCCGCGGGCGGTAGCGCTGTCCCTGGTCGAGCCGTGTGACGGTCATGTTGGCGGTGGCGGTGGCCGTGCGGAGCGGAGCGCGGAGCGGCCCCGGCCCGGCGCACCTGGCTGCGGACACCGCCACCCGCCGGGGGCGGCGCCACCGCCGCGCGCCGCAGCCAATCAGCACCCGCCGTCCCGCCCTCATTTGCATGAAGGCGGGGGCGACCGCTTGGGGGCGCTCGTGGGAGGGCGCGGAGGGGCTGGAATGGAATGGAATGGAATGGAATGGAATGGAATGGAATGGAATGGAATGGAATGGAATGGAATGGAATGGAATTGGAATGGGAACGGGAACGGAATGGAACAGCCAGGTTCTTGGGTCTGGGTTTGGAGCAGGCACAGAAAGGGATGGAGGCTGATGTCCATGAAGGGTGATGTGGTGCCCAGGGCAGGGGTGATCCGTGGTCACAGCATCCTGCTGGGCCACAGCTCCCCAGGGCGTGGAGGGTCCAAGGAATGACAGCCCCATCCCCCAGAGTTTTGGGTCATGACCTGTTGCAGATCCCTGTAGACCCCAGCTGGCTCCAGGGGTCAGGCTTGTGGGGGAAGCATGTGCTGAAGTGATGGAGAAAATAAAGGCATAAGATCATTCTGGAATCTGTGAAGTCACGTTAAAGAAGCTAAGGCCAAGGAGCTGTGGCTGAGAGTTGTGTGTGTGTGAGGGTTGAGCAGTGCTTTGGGCACATGCCCCTTGAATGCCACCAGCCTCAGACAGCTCAGCTGTGGATGCAGGAGCCAGATGAGCGGTTTGAGGAGTTGGTGGCTTCTTCACACAGGGAAATTGTGATGAAGAGTGACCAGAGGAAGACTATGTGGATAGAGCTCTTCCTCACAGGGGAACTGTTTCATACCATAGGGTGGGGGGGAACAGTACCCAACTGGCAGTGCTGGAAACCAAGAGCTCCAGCAAGATTTTGTCTGGTTCCTCCAGAAAGTGCCAGAGTTTCCTCTGCTGCCCTCAGCTCAGCTGCCAGCACAGCTGGGCAGGAGGAGAGGCTGAGTCCTCACTCACACAGAACCTGATTGCACTAGGGCTCAGATGATGCCTTCCCAGGAATTCTTGCCAGCCAAAAAGCACTACCCTTTACGTGAGTACCTCCTGCACACCCCAGAGAACACCCACACAGGAGTGTGTGCTCACACCTGTGTGTGCCCAGAGTGCCACCTGTACACATCCTGAGTGGGCACTCACGCCTCTCTCTCCATGAGCTGATCCCACCCAACACTGTACAGGAACAGATTGCACAGGCACATTTGTACCCCCAGCCATGTGTGCCTCACACACTTCACATCCGTGTTGCCATGTCACACGGGGAGCACTCACACCCCACACGTGTGCAGCTGTTTCTCAGGGCGATGCCTTCCCCACCAGGGTGTTTGTGACTGCTCAGGATTTAGGATCTGTGGTTCTCACACTTGAAGGGAGCAGGCTGGCTCTGAGCTGGAGCAGAGCTTTTCCCATGAACAGTAATGCCCTGAAGGCACAGGCTGCTTTCCCAATTGCTTTGCTGTTCTGTGGAAGTGTTTTATCTTTAGCTCTGCTCTTTCATAGCACCCAGACAAGCCAGTGCTTTGGAAAGCCTTTCCCCTGTGTCTGCTCAGCCCTTCCCATGTGGAATTCCCCTGTAAGTCACAGCAGCTGCTGATCAGACACTGCTCCATGCAGATGATGAGCAACCTGTCATTCCACACTGGTACCCAAGTTATCCTGCCCCATGCTTCAAGGCATCAGCTGATGGCCAAAAGGAGCAGGAGAGGAGTTCCTCATGTTTGCAGTGTCTCATAATTCAGGGTCTGAAGTGCTGTTTTGTTCTGCCAAACCAAGCTCAGATCCTGGTGCCCCTCTGAAAGGCCAAGGGTGACAAACTCAGTAGCACAGATGGTCCTGGAGGCAAATGGGAGGAGAAAGGGAGTTCACAGGGGAGTTAAGAAGCAAGAGAAAGGACAGCAAAGGCATGCAGGCATTTTGATGATGCTAGTGAACTAGAGTGCTTCCATCTTGTAGAGAGACCGACAGTGGCAGGAGTACATGCAAGGAATTCTTTGGGAGATAATATCACAGTAAGGAGCACATAAAAAGATGTAGCTCATTTTCTTGTTTGATAGGCAAAGTAGGAAAATTTGTCATAGTCTACAATGACTCCTCTAAACCATTTGCAGTTTAAAACCAAACTTGGTCTCGTACCCAAGTGGTGGTAAAAGGACTTAGAAATACTCCAGGTGTGGTGCTAACACTGGCCTAAGTAAAGGATCAACTACCAACAACTTCCAATGTCCCACAAACTTAAAGGAATAAAAATGGTCATTTCATCCCAAATGCTGACTTTACCAGTTCCACTGAGGAATATAAGAGACACATTTGAAATCCGGGTCTTCAAGTGAGTTCAAAAATAAAATGGTCTTGCAGGAGATCCTGGAAAAATAGCCTTGAGAAGCTCACACTGAGGTGTGAGCTCTTCAGCCTTGCTGAGCTCCAAAGATTCTGATAATTTTAAATCCTTCCGATCCCCCAAACACCCCCTCACAGGTCAGGTGTGGGTTTTTTCTATTTCTAGTCTTCTCTGACAAGCTATGATGAAGCTTATGGATATTCCTCTATTATAAAGCTACTTTGTGTAATTTCCACAAGATGTCCAAGGTAAATTCAACTTTATTAACATCTGTGAGTGACCCACAGCACCAAACACACATGAACTGAGATTTCACCTGTGCCCAGGTGAACCACCCCAGCAGTTAATGCTCTTGGGCAGATCTGCCACATGAAGCACGAGGCATTTAAATCAGATTATAGAGGCTTGTCTAGGGCAGACACTCCTGGAGGCGCCTCTAATCACGGAACCCACACTTGTGGAAAGCAAAGACTTCTCCAGTCCTTGACACAGCCTGGCTGGCTGTGATCCTTTACTTAGGCCAGTGAATTTTTTGGTCAAGAAAACAAGGGAATTGAACAGCAGGAAGAGTGGTGGAGAGCACCAGCAACAGCCATGCAGGTTCCCTCCAGATTCCTGACCCCCCACCTTCACCCTGGCCTTTCTGCCCCCAGATAATGCAGAAAGACATTCCCTGGGGAGTCACCTTAACCTCCTGTTTTGGATGGTAAATGCAGTGGTATTTATATAGCTGCAAGTTTCCATGGGTGTTCTACCCCACACAGAGAGTGAATGAGGCTATAGTGGAAATACACTTGTGGTCATCACATCACATCACATCACATCACATCACATCACATCACATCACATCACATCACAGGGCAACGCTGAGTGTCCATGGGCTCTCCAGAGCACACAGATCCCTGCCAGCCTCTCACACAGAGCGTGTCCAGGCTGGGGAAAAGTCTGCTGAAAGCTTTTATCCCTCTGGTCTCTTTGTGCAGCCCCACAAGCTGTGATTGCTCTCAACAGACCCGCTCTCAATTGTCCAGAGTTGCTCTTGTGGAAAGCACTGCCGAGGGAATCCCCCCTTGTCTTTAAAAGGTCACATTTCCTACGTGGTTGCCCCTTTTTCACACATCAGAAAGTTGAATCATCCAACACAAAAGGCATGTGATGAGTAAGCCACCTTTCTATGTGAGGAAGCTGGGGACGCCCTGAGGGGAAGGAAGGGGTAACAGTAAGTGAAGCAAGTGGGGGCTCGGTTTTAGCACGCAGTTCCTTCCAGGAAGATTTCAAAGCAGTTTGCCAAAAAAAAAAAAAAAAAAAAGAAAAAAAGTGTGAAATGTGGCATAGAGAGAGGTGTGACTTAAGCTCAGCTCTGCCAGCAAGGCAATGGTTAAAGGAATATCTCCAGAGTCCATTGTCCTGCCTGGTGGGGCACAAGCACTCAAAATGAGAAGTTTCCTTAGCAGCCTCATGGGAAGAGCTGAGTACAAACGGGCAGCATTTGTTTCCTGCCATTCCTGGGCTTTCCAGGAAAGCTAAGGAAAGCAGTGGCAAAGAGGAAGGAAAAAAGCCAAGCTGAGAAGGACCTTATGCACCCTGCCTTAGAGATGAAGCCTGGCTGTGGGGTGGGAGGATGCAGCTGGCCTCACAGCTGAGCTGGGTGGTGCTGAGCCCTCTCCAGGGAACACCGACATGAAGGGCAGGAACAGCCCCTGCACAGGGCAGGAACAGCCCCTGCACAGGGCAGCACGCTGAGAGCGAGCCAGGCTGCTGGGCCAGCACATGGGAATGAGCTTTGGAGAGCTCCCCAGGGAAGAGGAGAGACACGGGGAGGTCAAGGACTCCCCAGCATTTAACTGACCCAAACTCAGGAGTTCTCTGCAGCTAGGGAGGTGAGATGAGGGTTGAGTCAAATATCTTGAAACTTCATTTTAAAACTGAGACCAGAGCTCAGGAATGACTGGCTTCCACATCTGTACCAAGAGCACCAGGATGTGCTCCTTGTATTAATTTTATACCACATCCTGTTCTCCGATGAGAAATGGTTTTGGTTTTTTTTCTGGTAAGGTCCTGTGAAATCATTCCCATGCAGTTTATCTCTGTGTGGGACCAACCTAAGGTGAGAACACAGATGCCCATTTCGGAACACTGATACCCATTTCAGATTTTGAAGGTCCTTCCAGTTGATGCCAAGTGACATTTCCTTGTTCTAAACTCAGTTCACAATTTTCACATTTATTTCTTCCTTTCTAAGTTATGGTTAATGTTGGGGAAAGAAGCAAAAAAAAATTGAGGTGATAACTCACTAGATATCAAAGAGTAGGAGATGCAAGGAGAGACAATGTTTAATGCAATCTTTGCACTACGGTGGTGTAACTGATGGTAGTTAAAGTTAATTTATTAAACAAATGACTAAAAGAACAGCTGTGCTTAGGGCTGGGTTGAATGAAGTGTGGGATTTTCAGTCCTTAGGGTTTTCAGTCCTTGCAGGTCCCTCAGCCCATGAGCTGTTCTACCCCTCACATGCAGTTACCATTGAAAATAAGTCTTTGCTCCTTTAACTCAGTGTCACATAAAGAGTCCCACTCTCTTTTGCTCGCTGTGCCTCGGGACAGGTCGGCCCCAGGCTGCAGGGCTGCAGAACCGGGGAGCTCTTCTCAGCCAGGCAGAGAGGAAGGACGTGCCGATTTTTCCAAGTGTTTTAACAAAACGACTCTCTTTCTGCAGCGAGAACAAAACCTGCTTAGCTGGCAAGCACCATCCTGCCCCCCTGACCCAGGGCTGACCTCCCCGGGCCGCCTGCCCGGCAGCTTCCCTGCAGCCACGGGGCCGGCTGAGCCTGAGGCTCCTTTCCATGGAATCCAGATTTGTTAAAATTCAAAGGGACCTCCTAAAATCATCCAGCCCGACCCCCCTGCCTGGACAGGGTCATCCAGGAACAGGTCCAGGTGTGTTTGGAACATCTCCTGAGAGGGAAACTCCACAATCTCCCTGGGCAGCTATTCCAAGGATCTGCCCCCTCCATGGAAAGAAGTCCTTCCTCATGTTGAGGTGGAACTTCTCGTGTTTTAGTTTATGGCCATTGCTCCTCATCCTGTCACTGGGTACCACTGAAGAGTCTGGGACCATCATCTTAGCACTCACCTAGGAGATATTGATATGCATTAATGAGATCTCATCTCAGTCTTCTCTCCTAAACATACCCATGAGAAACCAGGGACAGGGACAGGAATAGGAGTGGCTGTGTCAGTTCCTGTGTCCAGTTCTGGGCCCCTCAGTTCAGGAAGAAGATTGAAGGGCTGGAGCATGAAAGAAATGGAGAAATGAAGGGGCTGGAGCACCAGGAGCTGCTGAGGGAACTCTGGGGGCTCAGCCTGGAGAAAAGAAGGTTCAGGGGGGACCTCCCCACTCTGTAACCCCTGAGAGGAGGGTACAGCCATCTGGGGATCAGGCTCTGCTCCAGGGAACAAGGGACAGGACACAAGGGAACAACCTGAAGCTGCTCCAGGGGTGGTTGGGGTTGGATATTATGGAAAATTTCTTCCTAGAAAGGGTAATTAGACATTGCAATGGACTGCCCAGAGATGTGGTGGAGACACCCTGGAGGTTCTCAAGGAAAGACTGGATATGGCAATTGGAGCCATGGTCCAGTTGACAAAGAGGTGATTAGTCACAGATTGGGCTGTATGATCTCTGAAGAGATCTTTTCCATCCTAATTGATTCTGTGTTTCTATGATTTAGTCTCTTCTGCCTGTCTGCAGTGAGAAGGCTGGTGGACATGGCCTCAAGATGAGACATGGGAGCTTCAGATTAGATTAGGGAAAAAAAATAAAATGACTGTTAGGGTGGTCTGGCATTGGAAGGGGCTGCCCAGGAAGGTGGTGGAGTCACCATCCCTGAAGGTGTTCAAGAAACATCTGGACCTGGTGTGGGTGATGTGGTTTTATGGATGCTGGGTGGATGGTTGGACTTGGTCTTAAAGATCTCTTCCAAACCTTTATGACTTCATGAAGTCATTCTTCACCTTAACTTTATTTCCCATTACAAAGCACTTTAAAATTATGATCATATGCATCTATAAATCTTTAACTCCATTACACTGTTCCTGAATGTTCTTTCACTGTGTTTCCTCGTGAGCAGCCAGGAGGTAGTACAGAAAGGATTCAGAAATACTCCAGAAAGGTACAGCCTGGATCTCCTCCAGGAACGGTGCTGAAAAATCGCAATTTCAAGCTCAAGTTCAAAGCGACTCAGGGGATTTCTTGAGGAAAAGCAGAATACCACAAGTAAATTGGCAGTCTGGTTAAAAAGCACGCTGCCTGCCAGAGACCAAGGAGGGTTCGGACAAGGCTGTGAGGCACCTGGGGGACAGCCGGGGTGGGCTGTGCAGGGCCGGGGGGGAGGGGGGGGGCGGGCCTGGCGGCTCCCGGAGCTCCCGGCCGCTGACCCGCCGCCCTCCGCTCCCGCCATTTCCTGTGAGGGGCCGGGGAGGGGGCGGAGCCCGCGCTGTGGGCGGGGCACGCGCTCGTCACGCGCCGGGCGTGGCGGGGCGCGCAGGCGCGGTGCGGGACGCGCGCGGCGCTGGGCGGCGGGCGGGCGCTCCCCTCGCTGGCAGCGCTCGCTAAGATGGCGGATTTCCTGCCGTCCCGCTCCGCGCTGTCCGGCTGCTTCCCCGGCTGCCTCCTCACCAGCGGCGAGGCCGAGCAGCAGCGCAAGTCCAAGGAGATCGACAAGTGCCTCAACCGCGAAAAGACCTACGTGAAGCGCCTCGTCAAGATCCTGCTGCTGGGCGCGGGCGAGAGCGGCAAGTCCACCTTCCTCAAGCAGATGCGGATCATCCACGGGCAGGACTGGGACCGCGCGGCCCGCGAGGAGTTCCGCGCCACCATCTACAGCAACGTGATCAAGGGTGGGTGAGGGCGGCGGGCACGGGCCGCCCTGCGAGCGCCGGGCCCGGCCGGGCCGGGGCGGGGAGAGGTGGCTCGGGCGGGTCCCGCGGGCCGGGGGAGCCGCGGGGCCGCCGCCGCCTCCTCCCGCGCTGTCCCGGCGCCTTATCCTTCCCCCGGGGCCGGCGCGCAGCCCCTCCGCGCCCGCGGGGTTGTCACCGCGCCGCCCGGGTGCGGCCCGCGGGGCGGCTCCGGCGCCCGGCCCCGGGAGCAGCGGTTTGAGCCCGGGAGGTGCCGGGCTCTGCCTTTGGGTGCTGCGCTGGAGCGAGGCCAGAGAAGGGCAGCAGAGCTGGGGAAGGGGCTGGAGCACAAGGGGCAGCTGGGGGGGCTCAGCCTAAAGAACAGGACGCTCAGGGGTGATCTTATCGCTCTCTACAACCATTGAAAGGACGTTGTAGCCAGGTGGGGGTCGGGCTCTGCTCCCAGGGAACCCGAGATAGCATGAGGGGACAGTGTTAAGCTGCACCAGAGAAGCTTTATGCTGGACATTAGGAAGAATTTCTTCACTTCAGAACGAGAATGGGCTGCCCAGGGAGGTGGTGGAGTCACTGTCGCTGGAGGTGTTTAAGAATGGACGTGGCACTTAATGGCAAGTCCGGTTGACAAGGTGGTATTCGGTCATAGGTTGAATGGTTGAACTGAATGATCTCAGAGGTTTTTTCCAATCTAATTGATTCCCTGATTCTGTGATTTCCTGGTAATGCGAGTACAGTAATGAGCGGTAATGGATGGGGGGAAGATGCACCTGGAAGTGCGTGAGGAGGAGCCCAGCCCTGTGCTTTCAGCATTTCGCTGCAGTGGAAGAATCGCTGCCGTTGTGTTGGAAACTCGGCTGACACATCAATTAACTGCAACCCGCAGGCAGAGCCTCTCTCATAGATGCTTTGCCAAAACCTCCACACATGGTTTAGGGGAGTAGTGGACGCTTGATTTCACTGCTGTCATCCTGACTTCATTGGTCATCCTCACTCATTTTCTCTCTTATCTAAATTGCTCCTTGGATTTTCAGTTTGGACTGTGTAATAGTTGGACAAAATCTTAATGTGGTTTCTCAAAACAGCAAAGTGTTGCCAGACTCAGTCCCTGAAAATCCAGCAATTCTCAAGGAGAGTTGTTTTACAAACCTGCTGATGAATCAAGACTGGAAAAACTATTGATAGCAGTAGAAGGCAGTAGAAATCACACATGTATCTCTACCAGGTTAAAGTTTGCATGTATCTCAACCAGGTTAAAGTTTATTGTCAAAGCTACTTGGTAATCTGTGAAGGTATACACGTAGGAACTGCACAGCTGTCTGGGAGGCTGTTTTCATGCTGTCACAGATGGATTTGACAGATACTGCCTTTGACAGATACCTGCCTATGACAGAGAGAAAAACCATGGAAAGGGAGTGAACCTTGACAAGACACCTTGGCACTGAATGAGTGTGTTACTGAACAGTCATTTGTTGCCACATCTTAATTTCCTTATATCTCTTCCCATGCCTTTATAGTTGCTTATTATTTCTGGAATTTTCTGTTTTTTCATCAGTAAATTTAGTACTAGAAATCATTTATCTGCATTTACCTTTTTAATATAAGCACAGTAGGTTTATATCCTTCAGAAGGACTTTAGAAAGAAGTTTAAAATACTCTTTTTCTTCTAGAGAATATTTACCAAAACAGCCACAGAAGTGCAGGAAAGCCTTTAGGTGATATAATTCCTTTGTACTTAGGCTATAGAAACATACTTTAAGTGAGTGAAATTATTTTAGTACATGTTTTAGTCTCTCTGAAAATATTAAAGGCAATCATAGAAATACTGACAGTGATAGAGATTCTTTGTATAATTTGATATAACTGGATACCAAGCTGATAAGAACACAAAACCTAGAGATCCTTAAAGCAAGAAATGAAGTGTTTTAACATATTTTTAAATAAAAGTTTTAAGTGTACTTTTTACTCAAGCCAAATGAAAGAGTTTTGTAGCACAGGTTGGATAAAGTTGGTAATTAAAAGGAACACTTTTTCAGGAATTGAATTTGCACTGTGGGGATAATCCTGTTGATGGTAGTGATGTTCTTGAGATAGCAAATCTGGGGTTTGCTATTACCTGTCAGTGTAATGGTTTGGGTCAGTTTTTTGGACACTTCCTGGTTCCCTATTGGGTGGATGTTCCTATTGAGCTTTGTGCAGAGTAGGTGCATTGTTCCTCTGTGCAGATCCGTGGGCTGGTGAAACAGGAGATGCTGAGAAACTGCTCACGGTGCCCTTCCTTGTCATTGCAGGTGTGCGAGTCCTCGTGGATGCCAGAGAGAAGCTGCACATCCCTTGGGGGGATCCTGCCAACCAGAGCAACGGTGACAAGGTGATGGCTTTCGACACGCGCGCGGTCACCGTGGTGCAGGGCATGGTGGAGACCGGCGTGTTTTTGGACTACCTGCCTGCCATCCGAGCCCTGTGGGCAGACAGTGGCATCCAGCACGCCTACGACAGGCGCAGGGAGTTCCAGCTGGTAAGATTTGCCTTTCAGTGTCTTTAAGTGCCCGTGTGTGATTTTGTTCCTGCCTTGCTTCTCTGTGAAACGCCGACCCAGCCGCTTCCGTACGCCTTTTTGAGTGGTTGGCTGTTACTCTGTGGTGTTGCACACAGCTGCATTTAGCTACTTCCCCCCCTTTTTTTAATAATAATAAAAGAGATTCTGATGTAATCATCCTCATTTCATATGTGGGAAAGCTGAGGTATTGAGGGCTTTTAAGTTTTGTTACAAAGCTGGTACCCACACGGTATTTTTACCATATGATTATTACCACCCTTTTATTAGCTGGTGCATCAACTTAAAAAACCAAACCAAGCAAAAAAAAATGGTTTGTCAAAAAGAGACAGCCTTAATAGTGGTGTGATTTTTAAAGAAAAGATATGCATGGGTTAATGAGAAGAATTTAGAAACCACTCCCTTCCCTATTCCAGTTTGAGCAATCTAGCAAACATTCCCTCTGTATACTTCCTGTTTAATTTTGAATGTCTGTGTTAATACTCATGTAATGAGATTTTTGTTACATTGAAGTTCTCAGCTTCACTGTAACTAAATGGAATGGAAATATAATGGAATACACAATTTTATTTTAGTGGGGTAGAGATGGAGTACACTAGTGGGGTTGGAAAGGAAAAAGAAACCTCTTGATTCTTGAGCAGCAGCTCGAACTGTCTGTGACAGCTGAACTCCTTTTGCTCCATTCCCATGCAAATGCTGCAAAAAGAAATGAAAAATTTTGATTAAATTTGACATAGGGTTTTCTGGGGGTGGGGGTTGAGAACCTTAAAATAGATTAAATCTGTTCTTGTAGGTCTCTCAAACATAAGTGGCTTTGTGTTTTTATGTCTTAAAAATAACCTTTCTCTTAGTGTGAATCCAAACAATAGCTCATGATGTCTCCTGTTGAGCTATTATGAATGATTGTGTAATCATAGCCTGACTTAAAGAGGTTGTGTAAATATTCTATAAATATGTATTGCCCTGATCATGGAATGTCTTCTGGAGATTGCAGAATGGGCAGGTGCTGCAGTGGCCTATCACCTGCCCAGCCCTGGGCTGAGCTCTGTAAATGAGTTCCTAAGGAGACCTGTTGCTCCTTGAGTTTCACCTTCAAGTGATCATAAAAGAGTAATTGCTCTTCTGTGGTCAGATTCTGGTGCAGATGTGATTTCTGCTGGTGCAGTTGCTGTGCTGGAGGGATCTGCTTAAAATCTGTTCAATAGGACAGTTTTGTCTCCCATTAAACATGTTTAGTGACTTGAGGCTGTGTAGCAAAGGGAAGGGAGCAATTACTGTTCTGTCATCTTGGGGCCCTGGGAAGTGGGTTCTTTCCATAACTGCAACATGTGCAGAGTTTCACTTTGAGTGGCTTGTGAAGAGGGTAGTGAAGAATTTGTTCTTCTGAACCTTACAGAAAGAAAGCTGTTGCTTTCTTTTGTAAACCCTTAAATCTGTGTAATTATCTGCAAATATATATATTTATCATGTTGTGCTTTAGGTAAAACTCAGGAATATTTTTTAGGTGATCTTAATAGTAGTCCTAATAATTTCTGAAAGCAAGGTAACCGCTTTATTTATTCTTATATTACTTTATTTCCTAAATCCTTTCAAAGTCTCAGCTGGACATATTTATGCCAAGTTATAAACATGAAAGAAAGAAAAAAAGGCAGATGAATGATGTCATTGTGTTGAGTGCAGGCACTGTGATCTGTGCTGGCCAAGCATGAAGTCTCAGTTTTACCCCAGTAAGCTTCAGCTTAACTTCTGCCAGAGCTCCATGTGGGCAGCAGAGCAGAGGGAATCTCATGGAGCAGTGTGGATTCTTGCTGTACCTGCTCCAGGCTTTGCAGGAGAGTGCTCAGAGAGTTCCTGTGCTGTGACAGGAGAGGGGGACACAAATGGTTAAGGAGGGAGTGACAGGCATGTCCCTGTCAGGAGATAGAGCAGGGGGAAGTTGGGAGAGACACAGACAGTTCAGGCGTGTCAAGTACTGACTCTTGAAGTGAAGGCTCCAGACTAAAAATTTTAACACTGTAGAATGGAGAAAAAGAGGAAAATACTGTTCTGCTTCCAGTTTAGCTGCTTGTGGCAAAAAAATATGATGAGAGTTAGCAGCAGTAGAGGGAAAAGTGACACAAAAGTAGTGTAAAGCTCTGGGGATGATGTGGTAGAGGAGCATTATTGGGCTGTATCTGCTCTAACTACTTTTCCGACTGTTGAGTGAGTTTAACTTTTCACTGGACTGAAAAACATGGCTTATGCTAAGAGAGCACAGGCAAAAACAGTAGGAAAGTGTTTGCCATGGCAATAGGACACTCTGGGACAGAGGTAGAGGTGAGCAAATGGAAAATGGAGCAGTGATGGGTAAGGAGTGAAAAATGTCAAAATTTACATGTAAATTGTGGAGGAAAAGCAGCAAGAATGTGTAGTGTAGAAGCCATTTGTAGCTTGGGCAGGTAGGAAGTACAGAGAAAAGGGTTTGAAATTGAAGTTTCTGCAAGAATTTATGTTGAAGTTGAAACTTCAATATATATGTATGTTTGTGAGGGCTTGTTAAGCTGCTCTTGCTTTTTTGTTTTTCTCCAGGATCTTTTACTGATGATGTTGTGAGCCTAAGGAAACAATGAGATCTTTTTATAGCAGCAAAAAAAAAAAAAAAAAAAAAGAACTTGGTTGTATTTTAATGGAATTAGGAATCAGCATTTCCATGTCTAGTTCACTGGAGTGTCCTTCCTCATTTTGTTAACTCAAGTGGTCATGGGAAAGCCAATATGATTTATTTTCCTTGGTATAAAAATAGGGGCCTTCTGGCCACTAGCAGCAGCATTTATGAAAATTCATTAGGTCATGCTTGTGTAGTGCTTTAAAACTGGAAAGAGCTAATTACAGCTTGGTGCAATATGTGCCACTTCAGTGCTTCCCAGGTGGTTGATGTTATAATCCCTCACATTTTATTACAAACCAGACTCATTCAGGTGCTTGTTCCGCTAGCGCAGGTAGCTGCAGACTGGCCTGGCTCTGTAGCTGAGGCAGTTCTGTAACTCACACTGGAGATTCTGGTCATCCTCAGGCTTCCTCTCCTCCACCCACCGGGCTTGTTTCTCTTCTGACCTCTCACAGTTGAGTTACAGATTTAGTCTGAATCAGCCCAACACCTGACACTTCATTAACATTTCACGTTTCCCCTCAGTGCTTGGTTTCCGGTTAAAAAATCTGAAGTGGCTTGGATAAACACAGCCATTCTGTCAGTTCTGCAGTGTGCAAGCTGGCTTACCTGGGCATTTCCTAGCTGTTCTGTGTGTGCTGCTGAGCTGTTCGGTGTGGCTGTAAAGGTTTGCTGTTCTCCTGGAGCTTTGCTCCAGGACACTGGCAGCTGAGCAGCCTTTGGTGCTGTGGAAGAACACTGAGCAGGGCCCTTGTGAGTAAGAGTAGCCTTGTGCTTCCCTCTCATGTCAGTCATTTGTTGAACTTGCTGTGAGAGCTGTTAAGAGAGAAGCATTTTGAAGTATTCTCCAGGAGTCTCATTGTTCTCTGAGAATGGAAGAGTGTGATGAGAGCCGAGTTGCTCAGATGCTTGATAAGCTTTGAATGTGTTCAGGGTTTGTTCTTGTTGAAGATAACTTTTGGGTGGGTTTTGATCTTTGCCACCAGCAATTGTTGATCTTCAAACAGATACTTATTGCCCTACTTGCAGTTTAAGTGAATGTTGTTGGGTATTTTAAAGCCAGAAAGCTGCAGAGATGTGAGATGACACTTTATTTTTGTCCATATTTGCATAGAACTGCAGGCACAGGTGATACAATAAGGATTATAGGATATGCACTCACCTCTGGATCAGAACTTTTTCTGTGACATTGTGACATAATCTGATCTAGCACTTGTGTCTGTAAGTGCTAGATCAGATTATAGAAGAGAGGAAAAGGTGTGTTCTGCTTGAAGTTACACTGATAGCTTTGCAGCAGCTTCTGTGTAGCATTTTTCTTATTCAGACAAGTATTTTTGGCAAGTATTGGTCAGTTTACTGGGAGATTGTATTGTATTTTGTCTTATTGTCCTTGGGCTTTTCAGGGTTCTGTCTGAATATTAGTGGGGCTGTTGTACACACAAGAAAATAATTTAAACTCTCTTGAAAGGATGAGTCCTCAGATGGACACTGCAGAATATTAGGTAAGTTTATTGTTCTTTCAACACATCCTGAAATGTGCCTGATCATAGAGCCTGATCCAGCAGAGGACAGTTGTGTATGAAGCCAGGCTAAGTTGCCAGATGTTGAGGTTTTCCCCATTTGGAGGGTGGATTCCCATCTTATGGGACAGCTGTGAGGTCAGTGCACCAAGTCCCTCTGAAGTCACAAGTGTGGAGCCTGGAAAAGGTGTCTTACCTGTCATTCATGGAAGCATCTACGTTGTGTTTGACAGTGGCTTTCAGAAGCCTTTCAGCAGCTTCTGCAATGTTTTCTCCCAGTGTTCATCTCTTTAACCTCCCCACATCCCTACTTAGGAAGCAGGCATGGCTTTCCCCTTGGGTCTCCCCTTGGATCTGGGATTGGGTATTCAGTGCTCCCACCCTGCTTGAAGGATGCAGGAGTTGCTTCTGTTGGGACATGAGTGCATAAACTGTTGGGAGGAGGTTTCTGAGACCTACAGGAGAATCTTCACTACAGACATGAGATCCAGCATTTCTCTAAACATTGACTATTTGGGCACTTAATCACATAATACAGAGTTTATTGAAATGTGGTGTTGCAATTACACTGACTGTTGCTTCAATTTCTGTTTGGAAACCCAAAAGGCTGGTGCTTTATATATGTTGAAGTATGAACAGTTTTTTCCCCTTTCTCTAAGCAGTACTCTGCCAAACATCAGATCACAGGATGGCCTGTACAGTGAGCGTGACTCCTTAAAGCCCTTGGAAAAGGCTGCTTGCCATCTCATGGTCTTCAGGTGAAAAGGATTTATCAATGATTGTTGCTATAACTATGGAAAGAAAAGTGTTATACAAATTTCTACTTTAAAATGAGCTGTTCATATCCTCCAAAGAGACTTGGATTTTTTGAAGATTTGCTGTTTTTCCAGCCCCAATGACAAGATAATGCTGGTTTTGAGTTGGTATTAGTAAGACTCCTTATAGGGATTAACTCTTAGAGTCCAGCAGTAGAGGGTTGAGTGTCCTTTCTCCAGATTTGTGACCAAAAACCCTTCAGAGTATGCCAGTGCTTTGGTGGTGGGGATTGACTGTAATATTTCACTCAAGCTGAGAGATCTTCAGGTGAATTATACTAACTTAACACAAAGTGCCATTTTTTATCCTTTTCCACATTGGGATTAGGATTTCTGTTTCAGCCTCAGAGCTGAAATGCTGTTTCTGGGACTGCCGTCTCCCTTTCCACCACTCTTCCTTTCATGCCTTTTTTTATTAGCAGCAAAGTATTGAAGTGTTTGGAGAGTGGACTGGTCTTTATTGCCAGTTGGTGCTGGTCTGGTTTTAATGGAGAACCTCTTTGCCATATTTTTTTTTCCAGAATGTTGCTATATTTCTTTTTTTAATTTTTTTTTTATTTTTTGTTGCTATTAAGCACAAATGTCGTTCTGGACGTGAGAGGTCTTTCAGCAGGAGCTGTCTTGATGTAGACATGTTGTGCCAGACTGAAGCAGGATGAGTTGTCTTCCAAGCAGGAATGCCTGTGGAGTCCTATGTGCTACACTTGGCTCGTGCAATCCTATGTTTTCTGCATGGTTTCAGTGCAATCTCTGAGGATGCAATTCCTAATTCAAATACACAATCCAGATACTGACTAACGTGGTCTAGTGGAAGCAGGACCATGGCAGCAGGTTGGAACAGGGGGATCTTTAAGGGCCATTCCAACCCAAACCATTCCGGGGTTCTGTGATCTGTTTATGGGAAACCTCTGCTTTTAAATGCACACTTGTACAATGCAGTGTGGGAGCAGAGGGATGTGTTGTTATACATGTGCCATCTCCAACAAGCTGTGTCCTGTTGATAGTCATGTGCCTTAGTTTCCTAAACATTTTGTTGCAGAAGACTAGAAGGTGACCTACTTCTTGCAAAAGAAGGGAATTCTGTAACCAAGCCGTGGTTAAATAAATATAAAATACAAGTGCCCTTCTGAATATGAATATTCACATCTTGAGCGTGTGAACCTCTTCTCAGCAGGTTGTTTGGAATCTTTGCAAATGTGTTAAAGGAGCTTTTGCTGCTTCTGCTGTGCAGTGTAAATTGAGCCCTTGGTGCAGACATTTATTGCAAGCTCATTTCCGTGCTCTCTACTCACCTGCAAGGTGTTGCATGTTGGTACCTGCAGAGCTGTCTCATTACAACCTTTGGAATTTACACAGCAGGGGCTGCACCCGTTCTGGGTCCATGCAGAAATGCTTTCCTGAACACAAACCCTGCACAGTCCCTGGGCTCGTGGCTGTCAGCAAATCCATGTGGGATAAATGCAGTGTCATCTTCCATGCCTGTGTTCTGCACCTGAGGCAAGGAGCAGAGAGAGATCTTTTCATGTGTAAATATGGAATCCTTCAGGACTGAGCTGCCATGCCAGAGGCAGTGTTGATTTGTGCTGCTGTTCCCTAATTTGAGTTTACTGTGACAAGGCTTCAGCCTTAGAGGCTGGTGAAGTCTGCTCTCACCTAGGTTGTACTGGGTGACTGTTTTGGCTCTTTATTGTCCCAGATTTCAGTTCATGGTGATATCTTTTGATATTTTTTGGGTTCAGGCTGCACCTCTTAAGAGAACTAGCAAAGTTGTAGTAAACTTCAGCTTGTGGTGGCTGAGGAAGTTGCTTAAGAAAATGTGAGAAAACCAAGTGCAGCTGACCTCACTCACTGCGTCAGAAAAGCAAGAGAATAACTGTAGTTGTGGGAAAGCAAGATAATCTCTGTGCCAGCATTGTGTCTGCTGGCACTTTCCTTTGCTAAGGATCTGAATTACCAAATTCAGTTGAGAAGTTTGAGGGTGCAGAACCTGCCCTTTAACAGAATAACAAGCTGTATACTCACCGTGCTGATGGAGCTGCCTGATATCAAGTGGTATCTTGTATTACTCTGGAATATGAAGCCTTTATTTATATCTTAAAGGTGAATAAATGAGTCATAGAACGTGAAATTAGTTAACTTGGCAGCCTTAAACTATAAATAAAATGTGTTTTATTGAAATAAAAATCTGAATAATCCCAGAGACTAACACTTATATTTTATCCCAGAGTTGCCTGATGAGTTGAATTTAAATAATGATAAAGAAAATGTTTAAGAGTACATCAGCAGCTAAAAAAGTCCTAAATTACTTCCTGTATCTTTTTAACTTGCATGTCTGCATTAACAAGAAACTACAGGTAATAGAGCAGGAAAAGTTGAAGAATTTTGAATACAGAAAACAGCCTGAATTATCATCACAGTAACTGACAACAGCTGCTTCAGAAAAGAAAATTTCTGAGCAGTGATAGGGAGTGAGCTGCCTTTTACAGCACTCAGGTCACTGTACCATGTTGCACACCTCTCCATCATAGTAATTAAATTTTTTTTCTGCCTTAAATTTCTTTTCCTTCAGAGTCTCCTCAGTTAACAAATGAAATATCATTCTCCTCTTCAGAGACCTAACCAAGGAACTGAAAAGATCTCAAATTCTTTTCATGGCTCGAGGGTACAGGAATATTTAATACCCATGAGTTTCTGTTTCTTTTTACTTTGTTTAAAGATGCTGGGGAAATGATTTTAGGCAATATGCTGGGATCTCTGCAGCCAGCCTGGGAGCACTTCTCTCTTTGGGCACATGATAATATTTTATCACCCACTGGTGACCTAATCAAGAGGATGCAGAATTTCCAGGGGTGGAAACAGTGCACTGGTGCCATTTGTATTTCAAAATATCTACACAAAATTGTGGGGGGAAAAAAAAGTAATGGAGGGTGATTACTGAAATTTTACAAGTAAGGGGTACTGGGACTCTTAATTGGTTTCAGTAGCAAAGTTATATAGTTGCTCTAATAATTGATTTCTGTTTCTTTCTAGTTCATAGTATGAAATTTTACAGGTGACATGAAATGCCTCTTGCTGCTGTTTAGGCAGTCTTGTGTACTTCACTGTTACTTTGAGCTCTTTTAGACACAACTGTTAGTATTTAAAAACACCAATATTCAGCTAATGATACAGGTAGATCTTTCACTAGACCCAGTAAATTATCACAGGATCTTGTCAGCCTGGAATAAGAGCTGGTTTATGAGTGCATCACTGGCTGCAAACAGAAAGAGCAGAACTTAATTGAAATGGATTCTTCTAATTGAGACAGAGGAAGGAACTAAAAAGCATTTGGTCATCTGGATTTCTCATGAGGCTGAAATAGGAACCAAATGTACTTTAAAACTGAATCCTAGAGAAATAAATGCATTGGGATCCAGTTCAGGGCTCTGATTTGGAAATGTTGTGATTTAGTGCAGAGTTTATGCAATAATGGACTTTTCAAGCATCTTCAAGTTCAGTATGGCCAGTTTTAGTGCTGATCCATTTCCACATGCCAAATATTTGTCATGCTTTTGGGAGCCTTTGCTGGTCTTGTACAACTTGGAAGCAAGTAAAGCTCTAAATGATGGATGGCAGATTTGCAGACTCACCACTGCTCCAGCGTTAGATTAAATGCAGTTGGAGTTACAAACACATGAAGTCATGGAGCCAGTGGGTCAGTGCTCTGAAAGAAGAGCAAATGTTTACAGTCTGGTTCCAGTCTGTTTTGTGTGCAAAACATCTGAGGTTTATAGAGATGCTGCCCAGAGTGTAAATAGTAACTGGGAGGTGGCAGTTTCTCCTTGGTCAGTGCATGTTTTCATAGGGTTTCTGGGGCTGTGTGTTCTGAGGCTTGGAGGATTGGTTTCATCAATGAAATGTGAAAATCTTCTGCAAGGTATTGGTGTCTTCCCTAAAGTAAACTTTGTGGAAGAAGAGTTTGGATTGTAAATACTTAGTGAGGGAGTAAAAAGACCTTTGAAGAAACAAAGTTCACCTGATCTTTGCTTTCATGGATTCATTTCTGTTCAGGTTCTGGCAAACAGCAGCCTTTTGGTTGGGTGCTCTAGGTCTGTGGTTGTCCCATGTGCCAGTTCATGTGTTCCTCAACCTGGCTGTGATCTCCAGAAGGGGCTGCAACAACCTTGGGTTTGCTTCCTATTTGAAGGCATGGTGATCCTAAAGAAAATCAGGGAATCACAGAATGCTTTGGGATGGAGGAACCGTAAAGCTCATCTTGTTCCTCTCCCAACCTTCCACTATCCCAGGGTGCTCCAAGCTCTGTCCATCCTGGCCTTGGACATTCCAGGGCTGAGCCAGCCACAGCTTCTCTGGACAGCCTCTGCCAGGACCTCACAGGGAAGAATTTCTTCACTCCAGGATTGATGCTTTGGGCTCTGATGGTTTTTAATTGTTGGAAGAAGTCTCAGCTGTCTCTAGACTATGTCACATCCCGGTTTCCAAGCAGTCTTTCAGAATTAGGAATACAATAGCAGAATGCCTGGTGTGGAGAAATTGTAGTTTTGTAGGCTTCAGTGGAATGCTGTTTCCTACCTAAAAGCTGTAGTGACTTTGCATATTTTTGAGCAATTAAGAATTCAGCAATTAAATTCCACCAGGAGAGGGGAGGGATACCTAACTAAGAAAACTGAAATGGATTTCTTCCCTCTTAGGAAAATAATTGAAAACTGGAACAGTTTGCTCTGTGGTATACTGGTATGCAGATTAACTTTTTACAGTTCAATCATGTTTTAATTAATTTAATTGGAGTGGCATGGTATATATGAAACTGTGTAAATGCTCTACTGATGGGAGACAATCTGTGTGAGTTGTGTGTCTGGCACTTTGAAGGGAGAGCTCTGCTGAACTGGGTGCAAGAAGGAGCAGCAGCTGATGCTGGAGCCTTGTTTGGAGTATTTAATTCCAGTCTGGCTTGGTGGCATCCTTCTGTCACTCTCAGGGTATGGCAGATGTCCCCAGCTTGCAGGTGCTGCCAGGGTGTCACAGTGCAGGCCCTCAGGTTGGCATGCTCTGTCTCCCTCTATTTGTTATCCACATTTTGAGAATTATGGATTAATTGGATTACACTAAATAGGGGATAATAGATTAAAGGGATATTATTGGGTTAAACCCCTACTTAAACCCCTTCACCTTTCTTTGTTAATGCCGTTATGCAAGATAAAAATGTCACTCATGAAATAAACTTGGGCTGACTCCTCTCATGGTGCTTTTGGAGTTGAGCACCCTCCAGCCAAAGTGATCCAGCTGTTGCAAACACAGATTCTGTTCTGCCACCAAAAGGTTTTACAAAAGATGGCTTCTGTGAGTCAGGACTTGAACCTTTCCTTTTTTAGGACAGATACTGAGTTTGTGGGACCAAACTGAAGGCAGGTTTCACTTCTGCCCTGCGTGACGCAGTTCTGATGGCTCTGAAAAAAGGCAAACACAGCTCGAGCTGCATGCAGCGAGTGCTGAAAAGGGGAAATGGGTCTGAGCTCTGAGAGCTGGGCTGAGCTGTGACGCATTTGTGATGTGGATTGATGAGGAGCAGCATTATTTTGTACTCTGTATCAGCAACTGTGTCTGAACTCTCCGTTCTTGCACAGAAACAGGAATTAATCCCAATGTGCTGAATTTTATCTCTGGAAACGGGCAGATCAGGTTTAAGTGACTATTCAAAGTTGAGCTGGAGAGAGAAGCTGGGAGATGTGAGATGTCTGGTCTTGACACACACTGTCTGTGCTTCAGCCTCTAAGAGACCGTCTGCCGCTGTGCTTCCCTGGGTGGGTGAAGAGGCAAAATCTGCCTGGGAGGTTCTGCTTAGTTACTTCAAGTTGTCCCTTCCTCCCCAGACAGTCCAAACTCACACATACACAAAAATCAGTTTCCGTTTTTGCACTCTGAGATCAGTTAATGAACCAACGTGACCCCAGCCTGTACTAGCAGATCCTGACACAGCCCTTGTAAGGCTGCTCCATTCATGCTTCCACAGGCAGCAGTGCCATGTTCCAGCAGTTTGCTCTTTGGTTTTGGAGAGTTTGGGATTAATTTCACATGGAACACTTGGCTGCTCTGCACATGGCCACAGTAATGCTCATTTGGGCATAAATGAGGACTGCTGTGCTTTGGCCATAATTAACACTTAGAGAAGGAAACCTCTCACAGGGAAATGTGTCTTGTGTTAGTTCACACTCAAATATTTTGACCCCAATCTTCAATTTGGGAAGGAAATATACTACTGCTTACCTGGGCTTTTTCCCCCAAATGCCTTCAGCACCATTATTAAAAATTAGTTATTGTATATGCTTATTGTAAACTTCCAGAATGCTGCTAATACTGCTTGAAGAGTGTGTTAAATCAAGTATTAGAGCATGGAGTGGCAATTCAGAAATCAGTTGCTTCCCTTCACTTTAGGAGAGGCCAATCAAGTTGCTGGATTGCTGCTGTAAAACAGGGAAATCATATTTTTAAAGTTTAGTTCCTTGAGTAAACAGGTTATAGGTATGAATGTGGGGAAGTTTTATCCTAGTCTATTGGCTGGGGCATCTTTAAAAGAGAAATCCTCTTCCAAAAGCACTGGGAGAAGTGACTGGAAAGAGAAATTGTAGAAACCTTAAAGCTGTGCAGGAACCAAAATTGTTTCTTTGCCTCCAAGTGTGAGACCAGCAAAAGAGACCAAACCAGTTGAATGTCGTGACATGAGACTTAGTTAAACCTGCTGCTCTAACAATCCAGACAGTTGTGGATTTGAGCTCATTAATGTAATTAGGATGTGCATTCATGGCATAAATATATCATCTGGATCATCTCCCTCCTTTGTGTAACGCTGTGCATGTTCCCTGTTTGGGTGGAGGAGGTTGTGCCCTGTAATCTCCCTTCCTCTGGGAATCTGCATTGATTGATTTGATTGAAACGTTTCTCCATTCATTACCCCTCTGTTTATTACTGTCATTTCAGAAGACATCTGCTAAACCTTCAGTGGCAGCACTATAGATTTGTACTCAGTCTTCTTTTAAATCAGCTTAGGGTGGGGTGGCAAGGAAAAAAGGTTGCTAAAGATTCTTTCCTTTGCCAAAATCCTCAGAAATGGATTTTGCTGGATTAAGCCCCTGTACATAATGAAGTGTGTGCTATAAGCATTACTGGGGTGCTGTAAAATGCAGAATTTTCAGACTCTGCCTATGTCTCCATCATCTTCCTTCAGGCTGATTCTCCAGAGTTATGGATGGTTTGGTTTGCATATTTAGGCATGTACACACCAGCCTAAAAACACTGCAATTACCTGTTCTTATTCTAAACTAGGCTTGTAAAAAAGCTTATTTTTGGTGGTGTTTTTGTTTCTAGTGTTTTTGTGGGTTTTTAATTAAATAAAATAGGAAATATTTGTTTCTTTTTTTCAAGAAATTCAAGTAAGGTCAGGAAGAGAAAATGTTTGGTGGTTCTTAGAGTTCTAATATAGAGCTACTAAGTTATATCTCCTATTTTCTTAAAGTATCACATTTATTATTTCAGACACTTAATAAGCCTTGTCAGTTCAGTATGTTCCACTGAACTTGCAGCCAAACCTAGATGGTTTGATAAATTGTTTCTTTCTTTAAACCTTGTGATGACTAAATCTTTATTTGATGCTTTTTCTCTATCTCTTTTTTCTTTTTTAAGCAATTGCTAATGGAAAAAATGCAGTGTCCCTGATCCCCTTGAAGAGCTAAAAAGCCATTTGGCTATGCTAAGGTTTCAGCAAATCATATTTAGATTGCTGACATTGTTTTCATGGAAACCAAATAAATTGGTGCTTCCTGGGTTTAAAAGATGTGTTCATCTAGCGTGTATTTCATGTAGGTTTTTTTTTTTTCTTCCCTCCCCAAAAATATTTTTGTGGTTACTTTGCTTTAGGCAGTAACCAGACAGTGATCTTTGTGCTGTGTTTTGCTTAGAAAAGATCCTTGCTCTGGTTTACTGCAGGTGACCACACCAGCAGGTGTTGGCCTGCAACTAAATGACCACCTCTGCTTTGGGAAAAGAATGAATTTGTAAAATGTCTTAGTAAAAAGAATGAATTATTGAACTGGAGATATTTCATTTAACAAGTAGTTTAATGCAAAGTTATAGGGGAAGCTGTTGTGTCAGTCACCTTGATAGGAGCAAGATTTCAGTGTTTTCTTGTACATTCATGATGAAGTGGCTTGGCTCTCTCAGGAAGGATCACAGGGCTGCAGGAGACAGGCTGGTTTGACTCAAACCTTTCTGAAAATGGAATAGTTGACAGTTATGAATAAAGTTACTTAACAGTCAACTTCCTGTGGCTTACATGCATTTCTGAATCAGGAGGAGGCTGAAGGGCCACAGCTGAGACGTGTATATTCCATCTGAACAAAAAAGGCCATCTTTCTCAAACATTGAGAAGGGACTGCTTTAAAATCCAATACCCTGATATAAAGTAATGAAGTTTAAAACAGCCAGAGCACCCTCCTGTAACTCCAGAAGGTCTTTGGAGCTGATGTGTGGGTTGTTCATTCTGCTGTATTGGGGTGTGCTCAAGAAGTTTGCTTATTGCAGTACCTCAGTATTCATTTGAGATGTGTGCCCAAGCCTGTGCTGGGTTTTGTCCTTGTATTGGCATCTTTGGGCTGTGTTGAAGTGGGCAGGGGATGACTTGGGCTCCATGGCATGGTTGGTTCCTGCAGGGTCACTGCAGCCTTCAGAGATTTGCATTTCCAAACTGCTCAACTGTTCAAATGACTTCAGATGGTTCATCTGCATTTGAAAAAGAAGGTTCACCTGGGACTGCTCTGTCACACAGAACCATAGAATGGTGTGCAGGGACACCTGCCACTATCCCAGCTTGCTCCAAGCCCTGTCCAACCTGGCCTTGAGCATTCCCAGGGATGCAGCATCCACAGCTCTGGGCAACTTGTGCCAGTGCCACAGAATCCTCAAAGCAAAGAATTTCTTCCTAATAACCAGTCTAAGCCTTCTGTCTGTCAGTGTGAAGCCATTCCCCCTTGTCCTCTCACTCCAGACCCTTGTAAATAGTTTTTCCATCTTTCCTGTATGCTTCATTCGGGTACTGAAGGCCACAGTCAGGTGACCCCAAAGTTTTCCCTTTTCCAGACTGCACATTCTCAATTCTCTCAGCCTTTCCTCGTAGGAGAGGTGCTCCATCTCTGTAATCAACTTGGTGCCTCCTCTGGACTCCCTCCAACAGGTCAAGGTCCTTCCTGTCCTGGGAACATCTCTGTATTTTTAGCTAATCTTTAAATTTCCGTCCTATGTACTCACAGAACGTGGGTGTGAAGACATCAGGAGTGTAATGGAGAACTGTGGGGGTTTTAATGGGGGCAGATCCTTCAGTTTCTCATTTCTGTCTAGATTTTGCCGTTGGTGTGGCTCCTTTGTGGTGTGGCACCACAGATTGATTGCTGAGCAGCCTCGTGGCAGGGCTGGACATGGTGAGCCACACTGGCATTAGTGGCACAGAGTGGGGAAACCCAGTTTCTTTTTTCTAGTCATCTTGGGTAAACCAGAGAGTTTACAGTTTGTCAGAAAGGAAATTTTAGGTGACAGCTGTTGTGTACAGCTATTTAAATATGGTCACTGTCATGGATTTACTGAGTGGGATCTGGTTCTCTGTCTACCAGGAAGAAGCAGCCTAACACAGAAGCTGTCTTTGGGGCTGTTGTTGTACAGGGATGTGAATGGGTCCTTTTCTAACTGATTTTTAAAAATAGGTGGCATTAAAGCTTTCCTCAGTTTTTGTGTGCTGAGTTTTTCAATGTGTTTCTCTTCATTATTGGATAAAATAAAGAGCTACACACTTTGGGAAGGGATTGAAGCTTGTCTGCTTTGTAATGCTGCCTCTTTGAAGCCCGTGTAAATGGGTCAAAACTCTCTGGTTCTCCAGTAGTGCATTCTGATAAAGATCTGTTCAGTGAGGTACTTTGCTGTTCAGGAGTGTCTGTAGTTAGCAGAGCTCAGCCTGCTGATAGCAACATGTCCAGGGCAGACGGAAAATTACCACTGGTCAGGCCCCTGGGTTGTGGCTGTGTGGGGTGGCTGCAGTGGGATGGGAGAAGAGATGATGAGTTTGAAACTGTTCTCGATTTTTAATTGGAATGCAGATTGGTAAAAAACAGTGAATGAACAACTTCTATCCTTGGTTACAGAGCTGAGTCATGTCCACAGCACTTGCTGTCTGAACAGATTTTTATGAGGGGAGAGCCCAAGCAGCTGAGCCCACGGTGTGGAGGAGGGAAGCTGGAATGTCTCAGCTTAATGAGCTGTGTTGTTGGACCTGATGGATTTAATAGTTCAGTCTCTTCAGTTTCAGCCTGGCCACCTTGATGTTTGTGTGCCATTGACTGATAGGTGACAGCCCAGAAGTGGAGCTGGCATCTCAGTGCTCCCTGAATGACTTTGCTGTTGGATGGGTGGCTCTGTTGCTGTCACTGCAGGCTTGTGCATTTTGCATTTGTGATTTCAGGAAATCCCCTCTTTTGGAAAGCTGCCTGTGGGGATGTTTTGTGACCTTTCCAGGCTGTGGTTTGCACGTCTGCTCCAAGTGCTCTGTGCATTGCAGTAGCTGCGAGCCCTGGGATTTAAAGGAGAGGTAGTAACTTCCACATTAACGGCAGAGTTAATGCTTCTTTAGGGAGTAGGTATTGCTGTAAGTTGTATAAAAAGCTGTCTGAGATTAAAATGCATGTTTGTATGCACACACACACACAAGTTCAGCCTCTGAGGCCCAGGTATTCCAGAGTAAATACCTGCAATTACTGAGTCTGAAATCTGCCTCATTGGTATGTAGCCAGCCCTGTGGGGAAGGGAAGGTTGCCAGCTCCTATTGGCACCTAAAAAAGAAATTAAATCTGACCTTAAATTTTATTTTGCCTTAGTATTCAGCTACAGACAGTGGCTTTAGCACTTGGAAAGCCTGAATTCTGATCTTGTTACTCCTTCTTGGGAAGCTTGATGGATTCATGCAACTGAGTTGTTTATTTTCTCTGAAATACGAAAGCTCTTCCCTGCATACCTTCCTTAGAGGATTGAGGCTAGAACAGATGATGGAAAAGATACAATACTGCTATCATTGCAAGCAGTTGCTGCTGTGTGCTACTAAAATGGTGCTCCTGCTGCAGTTTGTCACCCCAGAGAAAATCAGGACAGCTGAGCCAAACAGGAGTAAAATAAGGCAGTAGAAGTGTGTTAGGCTCTCTCCCTGCAGGTGTGTTGAGCACGAGGCATGTTCCAACCAGAGCCCCAGTTCTGCCTCATTAAACATTGATGTTCAAATTGCACACTTAAAGGTGTGGCATCTACTTGTATTATGTAACTTATTTTAGTGCCTGGAAACCTTGCAAAGGTACCTTGCAGATGTGTCTGCCAGACTCCTTTTTGGCTTTTATTTACCCTGCTCTGCTCAGGGTGGATGCTTAGATGACACAGTTGAATAGTGAGGTTTATATTCTCCCTAGATAAGCTTGCAGAGTTCAGATTGAAGTGAAGGGAAGTCATCATCAGGGTGTAGCTCCTGTCCTAATTCACTTGTCTGGATTAGGTGTAGTCACCCCAGCCTCAGATGCTGTTTGATTTTCTCATCCAGAAAGCTCAGTCACAATTCCTGCTCTCCCATCTGCAGAGTAAAAACACAGGTGGTTTCTTTTCTGCACTTACTGTAAAATGAGTAAGTTACAGCTGGTGATTAAGAGTTTCCAGAAGGAAGCAGATTTGTGCTTCTGTGAGGATGCTGAGAACCTTAAAAAGGTGCTTTCCTCTGCAGTGAATTTCATCAGTACATTCCTATAGCAAGTGAACTCAGGTGCAGCAGTATCCATGGCAGAATTCCTCCTTAATCCCAGCACCCTGATGGAGTTCTGCAGGGTTGACTGTAGTTCAGATTTACCATGAAAAAATCTTTAGTTCCACATTACTGGGGGGATTAAAAATTGCAGTTCCCCTTTGCCAGGAGAGGGATGAGTTGAACCCAGAAGATAAACCTGGATAGTAAATGTGATACCATGCACAGCAGCTCTGCTCATCACTCACAGTAAGATGTTCTGGTCCAGCTTGGTGTCTGAGGGGAAACTTGAGTAAAATGCTTTGTCTGCTGTGGTTTCTCATCCTGTGTTCTGCTCCAGGGAAGTACCTGTGAGCATGAGTCCTGTGGCACTGCAGTAGAAATGAACTTTCTCTGGTGATTAAATGCACCTGAATGCCTGTGTGGGCACACTCTGCTAAGCCTTAGAGGAATTAAATGTTTCTTTTCATAACCAAGGTGTGGCTGCTTCATTGATGCTCCCCGTGGATAACACTTGGATTTATTTATCAAGTCTAAACTTGGAAAGAATGTGACTATTATAAATGTGCCTTTTATGCTTTTAGGTTTAAATATGAACTGGCCTAAGAATAAATCATCAGTTGGGTTCTTAGGATAGCTGCTTTTAAAAAGGGCAGTGATTAAAGCTTACAATGCTTAAATGTAGGTTTCTGATAAATTATCTGGACTTCAGAATGTAAACTATTGAGATCAAGGATGTCACTTATTTAAATAACTGTTTGATTTGTTTTTAGGGGGAATCTGTAAAGTATTTCTTGGACAACTTGGATAAACTTGGAGAACAAGTAAGTCCTTTTTTATTTTTTTTTTCCAGTCTTGAGTTTTAAGTAGTCCTTGTGATCTCTGGGTTTTAAATAGATGAAATGTAATTAGTGTCTACTCCAATAACTTTGTCTTTAAACTCAGACTGTCGCATTATCTCAGCAGTTCATCACTGACATGTCAAAAACACAGGGCAGTGTAAGGGCCAGGAGACTTTCTGGAAATAAACCATCTGTCAAAATCAAACAAAAAACAAGTTACAAATGCTTGGCCAGGCAGGAGACTGTTAAAGTAGCTTTTCAAGACTAAATGACATCTAAAAATGATTGGGTTTGGGGTTATGTGCCCAGTTAGGAACTCTTGAGTTAAATCAGTCACAGGTCAGTGGTACCTTCCAGGAATATCTACTTTAACATAAACTCAGTAAAGAATAAAGTCTTTTTTCTCTGGAGAAAAACCTGAAATTTCACTAGAATACTTTTTTAATAGAACTGTTAATTAGCACTTGAATAATGAAGGTGTCTGCTGATGTTCATCAGTTGTGGATTGCAGAAATGGCTTATGGAAAAACTGCCTTTAAAACAAGAGTTTTTAATATGGTGCTTGGAGGCAGTTTCTCCATGGTCATTCCCAGTTGATGGTAACAAATGAAGGAATCCAAACCACTTCAGTGAAACCCTGTTACATCATGCATAATTTCATTTTTAACAGATTAAATTTTAAGCCAGGCTGTTTTTCTGCTTTGAACTGTCATTGTTCTAACTAAAGCACTGGTGGTCATTGTGCTTCCCAGATCTCTGGCTTGAGAACTCCAGCACCTGGTCTTTGAATTTGGATTTGGTCTCAAGATATAAAACTTGCACTTTGGGGATCTGCACTTGCTCTAATGAGCTTCTGAACTCTCTGCCAGTGGGGGATTTCTCATGGTCTTTGAATCAAGTGCCTTTCAGTTTCAAAGGGCTTGGATTTTTCCCCAACAATATTGGATAGAGTTTTGCAGCTCCATTTCAAAGTTCTTCAGGGAGAAACTTTGGTCCATTCTTTGATTAAAGTGTGAGACTCAGTCAGCAGTTGGGTCTTTTAATATTTTTATACATAAACACACTTACTGCAGGTCTGATGTTTCTGTGGCAGTGCTATGAATTACGGCTTTTCTGGCTTCAGGTTGGACCAAATGGTGTTGAGAATCAGAGAGACTCATCAGATCTGCTGGTGTAAAAAATGTTACCTCTATGAGGGAAAAAGCACTAGCTAGGTT
The DNA here is from genome assembly GCF_022539315.1 of Serinus canaria. NCBI lineage: Eukaryota > Metazoa > Chordata > Aves > Passeriformes > Fringillidae > Serinus > Serinus canaria. The sequence goes on along the minus strand of NC_066331.1, from coordinate 2,423,568 downwards.
TTGTTAGTGAAAGATTTGATAGGTTCTTCTGGTTTATTCTTATCTATATGCAAGATTATCTAATGATTGTTTCCCCAAATTGTAAATAAAAGTATTTGTTCTTATCTGATGCAACTGGGCTGACTTGCAACTAAATTGCTTATAAACACATAGATCTGCAATTCACGTGCCTCTTGCCAAAAGGGAGCTGATAAGAGCACTGAGGGAAAAGAACTTAATGTTCAGATTTAATCAGATCAGCAGAATAAGAGTATCTGACAGGCAGACGTGCGTGGGATCTCCTGGATTCCTTGCAACTGTGTGTTGCTATTTCAACTGCCAGTGCAGACTCTATGTATCCAAAATACCTCACAGAGAGACTTGGCTTTCCATCTTGTGATTGGATCTTAGTCATGCCTTAAATTGTAGTTTGAGCTAGGCAAACAGTGATGTGATAGCCAAAAGAGCTGCTGATAACCAAAGGAACTCCTTTAGAGGAAGCAGACTGCAGTGAATTGGAAGAAAGGAGATAGGAAAATCAGGAAGAAAGCACATGTTCCAAATCAGTATCAACGTGAGGATGCTTGAGGGGAAAAAGAACTTATTGGCAATGGCAAAACATTGAAAGAACTTGGAAAGTAACACTCAGTACCATCCAAGGAAAATACTCACCTTGTGCTGCAGTCTTCAGACGTGGAGAATGGGATCAGCACTGAGACAGGGGCAAGCTGCTTGTATTCCAAGGATCTGGGCATGAGGGAGGAAACATAATTGTCCTTCAGAAAGAGAATTAAAATTCTGGGAGAGTTGCTGAGAGTTGTGTTTGGTCTCCTGTAGCCAGAAGGTGGCTGGATACCAGCCCTGAACTCACAGAGCCCTCACTTGCTGCCTGTTGGATCAGAGTAGGCAATATCCAGGATATTGGGTTGGAGGGGACCCTAAAGATACCCAGTCCCATGGTAGAATGTAGAAGTAGAAAGCACTGGAAGGGATTCTCTTTGTGGCTTCAAGTGTGGAAGGAATTTTCAATGAGTAATAGTACTCGAGAGGGAATTTGTCAGGAATTCTGAGGATAAGCTTGTTCTGGAAAGCTTTACTGAATAAACATTACAGACCAACTCCCAGGAGAGTTTGCTTTGTGCCCTTGTTTCAATATTGAAGGTGCATGTGGCTTTGCCTATTATATTAGTTGGCTTTATTTATTTACATAATTTAAAAATTTCAGTCACTCCTGAGCTTTCCTAAGACTTTTTGCTTTTGTTCTGAGAAGCTGAGACTAACTTCCTGAAAAACAAAGAGTATGCATTCCCATTTGGAAGCTGGAATGAGTGTTGAACCTGTGACACTCTTGTCTACATGTTGACAGTCAGCTTTGCTCAAAATCCCTTCACACATGCCCAATGACATTTCATACAGTCCCTGCACTGCTCTTGCTGATTGTTCTCCTCTCTCTGATTTCAGTAGGAAAGACCCAAGATACATTTAACAAAGGGAAAAGTCTTATCATCCTTTAAAGTTGTCCATTAATCACATAAGGGGGTGACAGCACCTCTTTCGGTCAGTTTGGAGGGAATTCTCCTCTCCTCCAGACTTTGGTGCTGTGGGGTTTGCCTGTGTACAGTGCTGCAGCAAAGGCTGCAGGGTGGGGAGCCTGTGCTTCAGAGCTGCTTTGTAATTTGTGCCACGATAAAAATCAGTGCCTTAGTCATGGGCAGCTCGGGAAGAGGAGCCCAGAGTTCACATAAAGCCCTCTCTCTCTGGTTTCACTTTGGAACTTACAGGGTAAAGCAAAGTGATCCTTGAGCTTTTGAAATGTTGCACTCTTTTCATGATGTTTAAATTTTATTTTTGTGGTTTGAGCTTGCCCAGCTACCTTAAACTTGGGATACACCTACTGTAATAGCCATGGTGCTGTGTGCCTGTTCCCCCACCCAGCTGACTGGTTGAATCAGACTTTCTGAACCTTGCTCTTACATGTCTTGATAAAAGCTCCAAGTGTGGAAACTGGCGCTGTCAAAGGAAGATCATAGATCATTCACTTTTTAACAAGAGACTGAAATTCCAAAAGCTAAATAGCACTCTCTGAAAGGGTGAGAAATGCTGGAAAAATATGAGGAAGAGTTTCCGTAACAAGTGAACAATGAGGTTTTAAAGTCCAGCACAGGCAGCTGTGTGCTAGAGATGCACTTTGCAGATAACAGAAAGACTTGGACCATGGACCAAAGTGTAATTCTAGGAATGAAGAAATCCCCAATCCAAGTGTTGAATTCATGCTATCAAAAGCTGACCAATAAGAATTCCTCTTCATCTGCATCCACTGATGATGTTCATATAACAACTAAAAAAATAGTCTCTTGAATGCCTCTTAAATTTTGGGGAAAGGTGGGCAGGAGAACTTCAGGATACAGCTGTCTGTGCCTCCAGGCTGGAAAGACTCTGCTGTCCCCAGCTCTCAGTTTCTTCCCCTGTTCTACTCACTGCACAGTAAATTTTGGGCAAAGCCAGGCAGTGTGAGCTCACCAGTGTGCACTGATCCAGCAGGATGCAAAGATGCATGGCACAAACACAGGAAGTTGCTTAGGTTTTAGTTTTCAGGCATAATTGATTGCTTCAAAGTTATTTAGTGGAGCAGCTGGTTTGTTTCTGGAAGCAGTCATGCACTTTGCAGGAGAGCATGGGAGGGATGGAGAACCCACAGCTGGCCTGGGATATCCCATAGTTACTGGTTTGAGAAAGCTGGTTTAGAACCCATTGCAGAGTTGGCAGCCAGTGCAGTGGGAAGGGCATGAAGGAAGCATGAAGTGAAACAGAATGAAGGAAACTGGCAGGAGGAATTGTTCACCTCTGAGGTTGGTCATGGATCCTTGTCACGTGGCAAAAGGAAACCTTAAGCTCTTGGGGAACATGTTCTGGTTTAATATTGGGTGTGTTTCCTGCTTTGGCCTCCAGCTCTTTCCCAAAAGCATGGAAATCCACATCCATGTCTTTTTATTGCAAACCTTGCCCTGTTCCCGTGCAAGGTGCTCTCTCCACTGCAGCTCAGCTGTGCCCATGCCCATTATCACATCCTAATCACAAAACTCTCCTTTATTTCTAGGATTACCTTCCCTCACAGCAAGATATCCTGCTGGCACGAAGGCCCACCAAAGGGATTCACGAGTACGACTTTGAAATCAAAAACGTCCCTTTCAAGATGGTCGACGTGGGTGGCCAGAGGTCGGAGCGGAAGCGGTGGTTCGAGTGCTTCGACAGCGTCACATCCATTTTGTTCCTCGTGTCCTCCAGTGAATTTGACCAAGTGCTCATGGAGGACCGGCAGACGAATCGCCTCACGGAGTCCCTGAACATTTTTGAAACGATAGTCAACAACCGGGTGTTCAGCAACGTCTCCATCATCCTCTTCTTAAACAAGACGGACTTGCTTGAGGAAAAAGTACAGAAAGTCAGCATCAAAGACTATTTCCCAGAGTTTGAAGGGGATCCCCACTGCTTAACAGATGTCCAAAAATTCCTGGTGGATTGTTTTCGCACAAAACGCCGGGACCAGCAGCAGAAGCCCCTGTACCACCACTTCACCACTGCTATTAACACAGAGAACATCCGGCTAGTTTTCCGTGATGTTAAGGATACCATCCTGCACGACAACCTCAAGCAGCTGATGTTACAGTGATCTGCAAACAGACTGGTTTATTTCAGTAACTCTTGTGTGTTGTTTTTTTAACTAGAAGTTTACAGCAGGAGTAGAGAAATCCAGATCCTGTCAGACTTCTTGATATGTGGCTAAAAGCTGCTGCTGAACACATTATTGCCAATTTCTGCAGAAATTCAGGCTTAATCTCTTCCAGTGTAGCTTCAAGTTGACTCAAGTTGTAATTTTATAGCAGACCTATGTCTAAGTTACCTGTAAAGTGGTAAATTTGACCTTTTACCAACATATGTATTATCCTAGAAAATCCAGAATTCTAAGTCAAAACGTCAATGAAATTGTTGCAATTATTAGACTGTGGCAGTAATTTAAGGTGGGGGGGGAGAGAAAGAAACTTCTCACATTTAACTTCATTGTGAAGACTGTGATACCATAGCTGACTTATGATTTCTCAGGTCTGTTTTTGGTTAGAAATCCCATCAGATCCCTTGCTGGAATCATCTCTTTGTGGCCCATTCCTGGGTGTAACTTCCTGCTTAAGTATAAATCATGGCATTGGGTTGGAATAGGAGATGCTTCAAAAATATGGAAAATCAGGAGTTTCAGAGGTATCTGTCAGGAAGTGCCGAGTCCAGTGATGAGGGATTCATAGTTGGCACAGGACACGGATTCACTCCAGAGGCATCCACACCTCCTGGAGCCATGGCAAAGCACAGAGCACTCTGATCAATCCCTTGGCATTCTGCTGTGGGAAGGGGGAGCAAGCCCAGCTTGTTTTTTATCTTCACTGAGCAGATGTTACCTGTGGGTCACCTGTTCTGGAAGCGCTTTAACTTAGCACTGCTTTATTTGAACTCCCTGCCTCCTTCCCAGGTGCCTCCTCTGAGTCAGGAGCATTTGCTGATGGGGAAAGGACTTGCAAACCTAAGTGCCTCCTTGTGTTCTGTCTCCTCTGGCATTTTCAGTGGCCTTATGAATTCCCAGCAGAGGCCTTGTGTAGCTGACACCGTGCAGATGAATGTTCTCTTCTGAAAAAATTAAAGACCTTGTCCCAGCAGAATGTGCTTCAGCTGGTGAGGTTCTTTCTGAGACTTTCCAGTTGGGTCTAAGCAATCCTAAGTGTACTTGAGCCAAAAATGTTGCACAGCATCTTCCAGAGTGCTGCTTGTGACTATTTTACCCAAAGTCCTCTTGCAGTTTTGTTTGATTTCTTATGGGGAGTTGTTAGCGTTGCCATGTGATTAAAAGAAGAAATTATAATAATAATAATAATAATGAAAAATAGTGAAGAGAAAGCAATCCTGATGTATCCCACAGCACAGTGTAAAAAGAGAGTGAGATTGTGATATAAAAATCAGTGTCCCTACCACATTTCCCCCAGGCTGTAGTGGTGTGGGCAGCTCAGCTGCCACTTTGCCCCCTGGAATTGGCCAATTCCTGTGGATCATGCTGGTGGCCAATCCTTGAATACTTCTTTATTCTCATCCCACGAGCCAGGGGTGACATGGGGGTGTCACTGCTGGGAGCAGTGACCCTGCCAGGACATAGGAAAACTGCCTGTCTCCTGAACTTAGCCTTTACTTACTGTGATTGTAAGTTGTATTAACATCTCTGTACCTCGTTCTCCTGGCAGTAGAAGGGGAATAGTGTATTTTTATTTAGTTAGGTGCTTTGAAAGACCTCTATTTTTTTATATCATCCAGTGAATAATCATAGGTTAATCTGTGATTCTGGCCATCAGGCACTGTTTGGGGAGGAAAGAATTCTGAAAAGAGCTTGGGAGAAGTCACAGTGCAGAATCTAAACATAATCCTAAAGTCTGGACGCAGCACTGATGTCAGGAGGGTTAAAAGATGGGGATATTTAATGTAGATTTTGCCTCTGCTGGACATGGATTATTTCTGATTTGGTGTGTTCAGGTTATATGTGAGCAATTCAGGAAGGAGAATGAAGCAGAGGCCTCAGGAAAGGCTGGTGAGGCTCTTTCAAGGGCTGAGCAACACACCTGTGATGGGAGCAGAAGTTCTCTTTTGGGCTATAAATGCTCCAAGAACAGACACAAACCTCTGGTGGCCTCCAAGTCCCGTCTTGGAAAGCAGAAAACAAATTCCTGCCCTTGGTTGTCAACAGGAGGAGGAGTTGGGTTGGTTTTTCCTTTGCTGACAGTTGTCTGAACAAGTGTCTTTTCAAAACAGAGACTTTCATCTGATTAAAGCAGTTGATTTGGAGAGGCCTGCAGTAGGTGCTTTGGAGGGTGTCAGACCAGATGATTGCAAAAAAGACTAAAGACTGGTAGTGGATGATAGGGTGAGGACCAGGGATTTGTCTAAACTAATTTATGTGAAGTATTGATGAATTTTTTGTCAATGGAACCTGTTAATTTACTGAAGATCTTCAAAACTGATGTCAGTCTAAGGATGTAGCCAAGGTCACCAAGGCACTGGGCACTTCTGACCTTGGCTGAAGTGGGGAGATGGTCAGCAGCCTTCTCCCCAGAACCACCACAAAAATCCCTGTTCTGAATCCCAGATCACTCTCCCTGTGAACCCCAGGGCCTGTAAGAGAGCAAGGGGGACCCCAGTGCTGGGTCACTTGTAGGCCCTGGCAGATAAAGCACTCTATGAATCTCAGGCAGAAATGAATTTTTTTAATGAAATAACTGAGTTCAATCCCTCGGGTTTCCCACTCCCAGTGTGTGAGAGGGGTGAGGGAATGCACCTGGATGTTCTGTTTACATGGTTCCTGTGTTACCCTACAGCCAAAAACCCCAAGGGAACACCCTTGGCCATCTTCAGGCTCACTCTTTGTGCCCTCTCTGAGTGGAGCACACCTTGGGCTGTTGTATTTCCTGTTGGATTTGTTCCTACATAGCATTTGTTTATAGCAGGACATAAATCTGGTACAAGAGCTGAAGGCTTGATGCTCTGAGTTTTGTCCTGAAACAACCAAAATGACAGTCTGCTGGTGAGAGTGAAGCTTCCTCCTGGAAACCAGTCTGTGGTACAAGGTTGGGATGTATTCCTAGTGAAAGTGGGAAAGCAGATAGAAAGTGAAATGTCCCGGAAAATCAAGTTTTCCCAAAATTCCTTAGTTCTCTTTGCTGGAGTGAGCTGTGTTCTAAAGATCACTGACCCTATGGAGATAAACCACTGTCCTGTACAAGCTGTACTTGAAGGTGAAATTGGTGTTTTAGCAACTGTTCCCTGCTGCAGAGTGTTCAGCTGAGATGATTGATACCTAAAAACTGTGGCTGTTCATCAGGGCTTTAAAAATGTTACTCTTTTGTTTATATATATTGTACATGGGAGCATAAGCCATCAGTTTGTGTGAAACTTCAGCTTTCTCTAGAATAACTGCTCTTTAAAAAAAAAAGTGAAGTTGATCTCAAAGGTGTTTATGGGGCTTGTTTGTGAGTGGCTTTAAATTCAGCATTGTCCAGCAGAATGGTGGGGTGGGTGGGTGTTCCTGGGCTGGGGTTCCTGCTGGATCTGAGCTGTCCCCCATGCCCCAGAGCACCCCTGGCAGTTCCTCTTGCAGGGCAGTTGCAGAAGGTTCATTTTCATTTTCCAGCACCACTCCTGTTCCACACCCTGGGGAAGTCTCCTGCAGATGGTTCACCAGTTCACTTTACAGGTCTTGTCTCTCTGATGGTACCATTAATGTAGATTTAATTACACAGCATTGCAATACAGTGCCATTTTGCAATTTCTTTGCGTTGTACTTGAAAATAAGTTGAATTGCAGACTATTTAAAACTGCTTTCCTGCGCTTTCAGTAGCAGTGAGAGCTTACCTTATGTGAAGCCTTTATGTAAAAATATATTTTATAACAACCTCATAGATCTTTAACAAAACCAAGATTTGTATTAGCTTTGTATAAATGTTTGTGGCTTACAATTTTATATGTTTAACTTTTTATAAACTTTCCAGGGACTACTTTTTATTGTAAATTTTTTTTTCCACTCCTTGCTTTAGTTTAAGATTGGCAATAAATTATTTCTAAGGGAGGTCTTAGAAGAAAAAGCATCACTTCTTTTTTATAAAATGGTTAAATCAATTCATAGTTTCAAACCTCTTACACTTGCTTGTACATTGCTCTGTACATACTCTCCAAAAGTGTTGCCTTTCAGCTATTAATATTTGCCTTGTGTACAAAAGTACTGACGATGAATAAACATATACAGCCTCATGTTGGTGTGATGAAATCATTTTTTCTGGTTATTAACGAGCACAGGCAGCCAGCTGACTCTTTTTGTTGGTTGGCAGAGCCCAGCTGATTTGCTCCTGCAAACACATCTTGTATTTCAAATAAAATATGTAACAGAGTCAAACAAACTCTGCTCAGAAGGCTCCTCCGGGTTCTGCTCAGCCTGATGACTTTGTCCCCAGCAGGGAGGCACCAGGAAATTGCTGACTTGCACTTGACAGCCAGTTTTGTGCTCAATATTTAAAATATTGATGGCACTTGGGTGTGTTCTGCGACAAAGCTCTATGAATTATGGATCATGATATAGCAGAGTTGATTATTTTTTTTTTTAGCTCTTTTTGACTAAGCCAGCCTCTGCCTCCTGGAGAAGAGGCTCACTGGCTGCAGTATGAAGCAGGATTTCGCAGCAAAACATTGATTTTTTTCATCAGTTTTTATAGGCCTGAAATGCTTCATTTTCCACAAGAGCCCTTGGATTTGGCTGGCACGCTGTGGACACTGAATCCCCAGAAAGGCTCAGCCCAGGTCATCCCTGTTGGCAGAGCTGGAGCTCAGCACTGGTGCTGGGCCTGCTGACAGGCAGCAGGAGTGCAGAATTCTCAGTCTGGGTGTTTTCTGGGGCCTGGAGTCCTCAGAGCCACCTCTGGTCACTGAAACCAGTTCCAAACCTGCAGGATTCCCTGGCACTCAGCTCAGCTCCACGTGGTTTGTGTATTCCAGGTCCTGCCTTTCACTCTGGAAAAGTGAAAGGCATTCATCACACCAGCTGAATGCTGGGATGTTCCTCTGACTTCGAAATCCAGGGTTTTTTAAAGCCTTTTTTCCCTTTTTTTTTTCTGCATCCTGTTTCCTGAGATGCCACCTGAGGAGTAAAACCACGCCCATCTAGAGCTCAGCTTAACAAGTCACATTTGTTGGGGTTTATAATCCAAATATCACAGGTGTAACTGCATTGCCTTCACCTGGGCTGCTGGTGAAGCTTTTGGGGACCAAAGCCTGGAGCAAACTGGTCTGGTGGAAGGTGTCCCTGCCCATGGAACTGGGTGAGCTTTAAGGTCCCTTCTGATTCAAACCGTTCCATGATTCCATGATAATTCTATGAAATAATTAATAACCTATAAATAACTAATCATTTCTTCTTAGGAATGGGTCAGTGGTGTTGGACCATCCTGGGCTCTGATCACCTCACCACACTCATGTGCTCTGGGCTGAAGTGCTGGGAAGAGCAGAAGTGGGGGGAAAAAAAGCACATTTCAGGATTTATTTCCAGGAAGAAGCGAAGTTTCTTCACGTTTGCAACACTTTTGATTTACCAAAACACCTCGTTGCAGGGCTGAATGTAGGTTGGGTGTTCAAGCCTCTTCCTTCCTGTCAAAGTAACTCAGTGATTGCACAATAACTGACAGGAGGGATTAAAAATGTGGTGGGGCTGTGCCCAAAGTGTCCCTGGCTGCCCCCTGGCAGCAGGAGCTGGGTTCAGAGCTGACCTTGGTCCCTTTCCTGGGGAGCAGAGGTGACCATGGAGGGCAAAGTGCTGAGGAGCTGCTTCCAGGAGAGAGATCCCCTGGGGAATCCAGCTGGAAATGGGGCAGGAATCTGCTCTAGCCCAGCCCCTGCTGGGTTTGCCCTCTAAAACAGGACAGGTGATGGCAGGAGGTGCTTCTGGCCCCTCCACTTGTGTTGACACCAGCTGAACTGTTCTCAGTGTGTGTGAAGTGGGAATTACTTGATTAAATTGATAAGAAGGACCTTATCACTCTCTATAACTCTCTGAAAGGTGCCTGTGCTCAGCTGGGCTGGGCTCTGTCTCCAGCAGCACTGACACAACCAGAGCTCACAGCCTCCCCCTGCACCCAGGGAAATACAGGCTGGATAGCAGGGAAAAGTGTTTTACAGCAAGGGGATGAAGTTCTGGAATGTTCTGCCCAGGGAGGTGCTGGAGTCCCCATCCCTGGGGGTGTTTAACAAAGCCTGGATGTGGCACTGGGGGCCAGGGTTTGGGTGAGGGGCTGGGGCTGGGCTGGACTCGATGGGCTTGGAGGTCTCTGACAGCCTGGGGACTCTGGGATTCTATGAATTCTGTGATTCTGTGGATTCTGTGACTCAGGTGAATCCAGTCCCACAAGGCTTTGCTGTTGTGTTTTATTTGTGCCTAACTTCAGGTGCTCTTGGATTGCCTTTCTCTGCTTTCTTTCATGCACATGAGGAGCAAGACATCACTCCCAGCTGGAGTGCAGCTCCCACAGACAGCATTTCCCTGGACTCTGGGTTCTTGCTCAGTGCCCTGCTCAGAGCAGCTCCTGCCATTTCCAAGCCAGCCCTGCCTCAGGCTGTGGAGGGCTCCATGGCAGAGCCAGGGCTCAGCCTGCTCACAAACAGGCAGCAGATGAGGAATCCAAACATCCCCAGTGAGATGCAGGGGAGAGCAGTCCCTGCCCAGCCCTGGCTTTGATGAATTGCTGAGCACTGGATCTGACAAACCTGGGCTTGGGGCTCTGCTGGCAGCTCCTGGCAGAGTTAATATTTGAAGGCTGAGCACTCCCAAGCTGTGAGCAGCAGGTCGTGTTTGCTGCTCCTGGGGCAGGGAGGGCTCCCAGGCACTGCAGGGGAAGGCAGAAAGATGTTTGTCAGCAGATCCAGGACCTGAATAAACCCCATTTCCCTGCCTGGATGGCTGGAAATGGAGTGACCCACTAAGATGATGCTGATCAGTGCAGACTGGGTTTTATTAATTTAGGACTTGCAGAGCAGGAGGAAGCACAAGATCCTGTGCATCCAGCAGTATCCAAAGTGAGTTTTTCCCACTCCCAGTATTCAGCAGTGGATCTTGCCCGTATAAAAGATGCTGATGCCCTTCCTAGGATTCTGCCCATTGGCAGGCAGCATCTTAGAGCCCAGATCCCTGCTGATGTCCACATCTCTGTCCTTTCCAGCACCAGGCCAACTTTGGTGGCTCTTGGCCAGGTTGCAGGTGCTGTCCTGTCCTCTCTGCTGTCACCTGCAGCCTGGAACACAACCAACTTCTCTGACGTAGCAAAAAGCCACCTCTACCAGATCCAGAGGGGGAAAAAAGGAGAAGGACATTTAATTTAACATCCCCATTCCCCCAGGCAGCCTTTGTGCTGCTCAGGGGCTGTGACTGTTTCCAAGTCAGTGAAGTTTGGGGGGTGAGAGCAGCTGTGAATAACCCACCTCCAGGGAGTGACCCCATCCAGCTGTCCCTGCAGGGCCATCACCACCCCCAGTGTGTGCCTGGTTGTTGTTTTCAGCTTTTCTTGGAAGAAAAGCCAGCATCTATCAGTGATACAGATCTTTCTCGGGTTGCCTAGGCAGAATATTTTGCATTTTTGCTGTATGAGCTGATTCTCTTTTATTGATCCAGAATCCAAGGGTGGGAGCAGCTGGGAATTGATGACTGCTTCCTGCTCCAGCCTCCATTTTCCCTGAAGAAAAGGGAAGCAAGCGAAAGAACTTCAGTGGAATCAGCATTTTCAAAGCATTGCTAACACCAGGATTTGCAGGGGTGCAGGTTGAGCAAGGCTTCAGCAGCTCCAGCCTTCTTACATCACGTCTGGCATTTGCTGAAAAATTGTCTAAAATTAAGGGCAAAACTTCCTCTTTTGTTCTTGCAGACGACCCACACAGACTCTCCTTCCCTCTCTCTCCCGTGCCCACTTACAAAACTTGAGGAGAAAAGGGGATATTTCTCATTTTTTAAATTTTATTTTTCTTTTTATTTCTTTTATTTCCCATTTTATCCTCTGCTGTGCTCCACAAGCTGCCTGGGGAAGGAGCAGCAGCCTGAGGCTCTGCAGCAGGAGCCACTCCAGTCCCTCCCTGTTGATGGTGTTGCATCTTCTCCCCCAGCAGGAAACCTTTCTGCTGCTGCTCCTCTCACCCCTGCAATACTCAAGGTGAAATATTATTAAACACTTTTTTTTTTTTTTTTGCCAGCATGTGGCAAATCCTAAACCCTCCTCTCATTTCCAGTGCAAAGCTGGCTTTCACTGTGCTGCAATGAAGCAGTGGGGAGTCACCCCTGGTGTTCTTTGGGGATGTCACTGGGGAAAGGGACATTTTTGCATGTGCAAAAGCAGCAGATCTGTGGCTGTCTCCTTGTTCAGCTGGCTGACACCACTGCAAGGAATAATTGTGCTCTTCAGTCCCTGCAGGGAGCCTGAAAGAAAGATGGAAAAAAAAAAAAAATTTACAAGGGCTTGGAGTGACAGGACAAGGGGGAATGGCTTCAAACTGACAGAGAGCAGGTTCAGATGGGATGTCAGGAAGAAATCCTTCCCTGGGAGGGTGGGCAGGCCCTGAGGGTGCCCAGAGCAGCTGTGGCTGTCCCTGGATCCCTGGCAGTGCCCAAGGCTGGGCTGGAAGGGCTTGGCACACCCTGGGACAGGGGAAGGTGTCCCTGCCATGGCAGGGGTGGCACTGGGTGAGCTTCAAGGTCCCTCCAACCCAAACCATTCCATGATTCCTCCCTTTAAGAACACAACCCCAGTTGGCTGAACAGATTGATAAATGTTGAATATTTAGACATTTGTGATTCAGATGAATTGCCAGAGGGAGCTCCTCTCTTAAAGGCTAAAGGTAAATTCTTGTTCTCCCCTCTGCACAGCAGCAGGGATGGAATAGGAGAGCCCCTGGCAGCCCTGCAGCCTTCCTCTGGAGCCAGGCTTCCCACTCCTGTCTCCCTACCAAGACAAACACCTGGGATGATGCCAAGGGAAGAGGGCAGAGGAGGAAAACACAGCCTGGCACATGCCCTCCGTGCCAGGGGAGCCTGGGTGGGAATCCCTGCCCACGTGGAGGAGATGTTCCTGGGAGCTGGCAGCTTCCAGGGGCACCAGCAGGGAGAGAGAAACACCTGCAGAGAGCAATCCCCAGCCTGGAAAGGTGTCCCAGGCTGGTGGGATGGGTCACTGCCAGATGTGTCAGCATCTGGCTGCACTGTCAGTGAAGTGACCCCACAGCGTTGTGCCCCACTTTGTGCCCCCCTCCTTTGTGCCCCAGCCCCTGGCAGAGCAGGCTGCTGTGAGTGTGGGACTGGAGATCCTTGCAGGAAAGGTCCAGACTCGCTTCTTGCTGAGGGGGTTTCAGGACTAGACTCCCCAAGGCCCATTTGTGTCCGTATGCCCCGCCTGTCCGTGTCGCCGTACCGTCTGTCTCTGTCGCCACGCCCCGCCTGTCACTGTCCCTGTCCTTGTCCCTGTCCCGTGTGTCCCCATGACTCGCCTGTCCCTGTCCTTGTGTCCCTGTCCCTGCTGTCCCCATGTCCCTCCTGTCCCTGTCCGTGTTTCCCTGTCCCTGCCCGTGTGTCCCGGTCCCTGTCCCCTGTGTCCCCATGCCCCGCCGGTCCCTGTCCCTCCTGTCCCGTTTGTCCCCCTGTCCGTGTGTCCCTTCCCGCAGCCCCCAGGGGGGCCGGCAGGGGGCGCGCGCGGGCCGCGCAGCCGGGGGCTGCTGCGGGAACGGAGCGGGGACACGGAGGGGACAGGGAGGGGACAGGGGACAGGGGACACGGGCAGGGGACACGGGCACCTTCCCCCTGCCTGTCCCGTCTCCCCGGTGCTGCCGCCTCCGAACGCCCTCGGTGCGATCCCAGCGCGGGCGGGAGGGACAGGCGGGGGGCGATGGCTCCCCCAGAGCCGGCTCCTCATCCCCTCCTTGGGGACCCGCAACGGCTCTGGGCCTCGCCACGGGATGGAAACCGGGCCGCAGCCACCTGCAGGAGTGGGACTGACACCCCTGGAGCCTGCCCGGGGGTGGGGGGAACGGGATGGGATAAGGAGGAGAGGAAGAGGAAGAGGAGACAGATCCTAAGTGGGAAGGGAGCCACAAGGATCATTCCAGTCCAGCACAGAGCCAACAATCCCACCCTGGCAGAGCTGTCCAAACCCTCCCGGAGCTCTGGCAGCCTCGGGCTCGTTCCCTGGGGACCTGGGCAGTGCCCAGCACCCTCTGGGGGCAGAACCATTCCTGATATCCAGCCTGAGCCTCTGCTGACACAGAGAGCTTGAGGCTGCCACTGCCTCCAAGGTGACAGAGAGCCCAGGGCAGGGCGCCTGGGCAGTGACACGAACTGCACCCAACCTCTTCCTTCCTCCCTCCTGCAGCGCTGGGGCTGTGCTGGGGCAGCCAGGGCAGAGCCCAGCCCCTGCCCTGCAGAAACCAGTGTGAGGAGCACATCTCCAACAGCTTCTCCATCCCCGAGGCCTCCTGAGGGCGTCCTGCAGCCCACTGGGACCAGCAGGATGCTCTAGGCAGCTTTTTGGCCACTCTGCTGCCCTGCAGCCTCATACCTGGCTGGGTTGTGCTGGCCCCAGACCTGCTGGGCCCTGGCAGCAGTTCCTGGCCCCTGCTGGTGTCACCTGTGCCTGGGAACTGTCCCCTCTCACCTGAGACTGCATTTCAGCCCTCTCAGCCAGCCCTGGGCTCTGCCCTCCTGGCAGGATGCGTTTCACAACCCCTGCCTGGTTTGTGTCTCTGTTGCTGTAGATACCAGCAGCTCCTGCCTCGGTGTGTTTGCTTGTTTTTCTCATCTTTGTACGGCCTCACAGACACAAAAACTGCAGAAGCACAAAAGTTCAGGGTTTCCAAAGGAAGCTGTGGTCTGAGATGTGCAAAGAAATGTCAGTGGTGGAGAGTTACACTTGTGGTTAGTGACTGTTTATTTGTTTTGCTAAGTAGAAGCAGGTGTCAGAGGGTATTTGGGGAAAGAGGAGAAGGGCTGTGCTGCTCAGAGCCTTGAAAACCTTCTCAGCAGTGTTAGCTGCTGGTTTCAGACACAAGCAGCAGAATGCAGGCAAAAGAGAGAAGGATTTTGCTTCAGTCTTTCAACACAAAGATTAAAATCTTTTTGCTTTCTCCTTTCATTTTCATTTTATGCATTACAACTTGAGAGCCTTATTATCAAGGACTGCACGGAGATGATAGTGAAGCAGTGACAGAAACCCCAAATGTGTTCACCAAAACCCCACATGTGCTCAAGGAGAACCATGAGAGGCTATGAAAATGCCTTGGGCTGCTGCTGCAGGGTTGAAGTACAACTCCTGCAGGAAACTTTGTGCATTTAAAGGGTTACTCCCTGCCATTGACTATGCACTATTTTAAAATTTACTGTCTGACAAGGAACTACCAGTGCACTAAAAATTCCTCTCTGGAAAGCTAATGTTTGTATCTCTTGGCTGCCACTGGTTGCTAGCATGATGCTCAGTGTTTGGTGTGTGCTGAAGCTGCCTGTATCCAGGAATGTTTGTCTTCATCACTCTTGAAGGCTCCAAAATCCAGGCTGGGGAGTGCTCTGGGATCTGCCCAGGGAGAGCAGACAAGTCTGGCTGCATCTCAGATACCTCATGATGTTGAGGAGAAAATGCCCTGAATTTAATTCAGGTTATTTACATTGTTTCTCCCTCTCTTTTTTTTTTTTTTTTTTTTTTTTTTTAACTCAGGTTCACATTTTTAGTGGGTGCTTTGTGTGAGAGGTTTAATTTCCTGTGTCAGGATGTTGTTTGTAATTGCTGTAACCAGGATTTGGGCAGGTTTCTGTTCTTACCTTATTTATAATTATTGTAACCAGGATTTGGGCAGGTTTCTGTTCGTACCTTATTTATAATTATTGTAACCAGGATTTGGGCAGGTTTCTGCTCTTTACCTTATTTATAATGATTGTAACCGGGATTTGGGCAGGTTTCTGCTCTTTACCTTATTTATAATTATTGTAACCAGGATTTGGGCAAGTTTCTGTTCTTACCTTATCTGTAATTATTGTAACCAGGATTTGGGCAGGTTTCTGTTCGTACCTTATTTATAATTATTGTAACCAGGATTTGGGCAGGTTTCTGTTCTTTACCTTTTTTATAATTATTGTAACCAGGATTTGGGCAGGTTTCTGCTCTTTACTTCATTTATAATGATTGTAACCAGGATTTGGGCAGGTTTCTGCTCTTTATTTGTATTTATAATTATTGTAACCAGGATTTGGGCAGGTTTCTGCTCTTTACCTTATTTATAATTATTGTAACCAGGATTTGGGCAGGTTTCTGCTCTTTATTTGTATTTATAATTATTGTAACCAGGATTTGGGCAGGTTTCTGCTCTTTATTTGTATTTATAATTATTGTAACCAGGATTTGGGCAGGTTTCTGCTCTTTACCTCTCAGGTAGGACACTTCCTGCTCTGTGCTGGCAAGTTGTCTCCCCTGTACCTGGGCCCCAAATCAGGCTGACAGGGCACATTTCCCACTGTGCACAATTTTCAGGGCTAATTTTTGCTCTCAGCTTTACAGATCTGCTTTTGTCCTCCCTTCCTGCCCTCACACACTGTGAGCAATTAACTCCTGTAAAACACGTGAATTTTGCTATTAAAACCCCACACCAGAGCACATCTAGATGCATTTTAAAAATCTCTCCTTTGAAATGGAACCTCTGATGCATTTTAGTATTTACTGCTATTGTTTCCTTGGTCCACAGAGTAGAATTTGACGAGGTTTATGTGCAGTTCCACTTGCACACTGAGCAGTTTGGCCTCTCTGCTCTGCTCCAGGGGCTTTGGACCAAGGAGAGCTCCACAGGTGGGTCAGGCTGCAGGGTCAGTGTCTCATCCTTGAACCCAAACACAGAGCTTGGGAATTCTTGACTCCCTCAAAGCTGTGCAAAGAAATGAAATAAAGGGAAAAGGTGAATAAAACCCTTTGAGATGTGACACTGCCTGTGCAGCTCTGGGGAGAGCTGGGGGTGTCTCCATGAAAACAATTTGTGAGCTAAAGCTCAAGGGGGGTTGTGTTTCAGTTTTTGGGTGATCTGGGTTTGATTATTTGGGTTTGCACCTGGGTTTGCTGTAAGTGCTGATGGGGGCTGGGTTCTTTGTGATATTCACAGAATCACTGAATAATGGGGTTGGAAGAGACCTCTATGATCATTGAGTCCAACTTAATATTAATATATTCCCCAAAGCTGGGGAAGGCTCTGAGCTCTGTCACTGGAGGCAGGAGGAGAAGGGCAGCAAAAGGGAGAAGAAACAGATCATTTCCCCTTGTAAGGTACAGTTTGTTCAATATATTTCTCATCTGGGTGGGGAATTGCTGAGAAGGGGGAGCTGTGCAGGGCCAGTGTCTCTGTGGGTGCAGCTGGAGGTGCCTCTGTGGGCACAGCAAAGCCCTGGCTGGGCTGGGAGCAGCTGCTATCGGGCAGAAAAGGGCCAATAAAAAGAGTTCGTCCCCAGTGTCACCCACTGTCACCCTGGTGGGGTTCAGCCCGGCAGGGTTTGTGGCCCTGATAGCCCCAGGACAGGGCAGGGCTGTGCCTGCCCGGCGCTGATAAGGCTGATAAGGCTGATAAGGCTGAGGCAGCAGCCTGGGGGTGAGAATGAGCTGGCCCAGGGAGTGTCTGGGGCTGTGCTGGGTACAGAGCTCGGGGCTGGCAGCACCTCGAGGGGAAAGGAGTGATTTCAGGGCAGGCAGGGAGCCCACAGCCTGTGGGAAGGAGATGGCTCTGCTCAGCTCTCAAAGCTGTTGCTCCCTGTTCCCAGTTTCCCAGTGTTGCAGTGCTTGGAAAAGGCTGGCTTGTCCCCCTGCACTGCTTTTGTAGGAACATCAGAGGCACATCCCCTCCTGCACCCCCAGGGCTTCATCCCCTCCTGCACCACCAGGGCTTCATCCCATCCTGCACCACCAGGGCTTCATCCCCTCCTGCATTCCCAGGGATTCATCCCATCCTGCATTCCTAGGGATTCATCCCCTCCTGCATTCCCAGGGATTCATCCCCTCCTGCATTCCCAGGGATTCATCCCCTCCTGCATTCCCAGGGATTCATCCCCTCCTGCATTCCCAGGGATTCATCCCCTCCTGCATTCCCAGGGATTCATCCCATCCTGCATTCCCAGGGATTCATCCCATCCTGCATCTCCAGGGCTTCATCCCACCCTGCACTCCCAGGGCTTCATCCCACCTGGAGCAAGAGTGGCCGTGTGTGTCACGGTGTCACTGTCACCGCTGAGCTCCGGCTGGCAGGGCCAGCTCTGGCCAGGACACAGAGCCATGGGAAGGTCACTGCCAGCAGGGGAAGAGGCCAGGGACCTGTGAGGGTTTGGGCAGCCAGAGCTGGGGACCTTTCTGTGGATGCTCATCCATCACTGCTTTGTTTGGTCATTAATTCCCAGTTCATTCCATTAACTCCCAGTTCATTCCATTGATTTCCAGTTCATTCCATTAATTTCCAGTTCATAGCCACTGAGGGAGCCCTCCCATCAGCACAGTGAGGGGAGCTGGGCTGTTCCCTCCATCCCCAGGACAGGGGTTGGGAGGGTGCTCAGCAGGGTTTAGGAGGAGCATCCCCCTGCCCTGTGCATGGGGGGATGGAAATGGAAATGGAATGGAAGTGGAAGGGAAATGGTGGGAATGGAAACCTCCCCACCCAGCCCCAGCGGTGCCTGTCCCCTGCCATCCTCAGGTGTAACTTCACAAAAGCCCTTTGCTCTTCCTTGCACAATTTGGGTCTCATTTTGCAGCACGTGAAAAATAAAAACACCTGTCCTACCACAGCAAAAGGCAAGAGCCCAGAAGTGTTTAAATCCCCTCATTGTGATAACTTTCCACAGCCCAACCCAAACTGGTGGGGATTAGAGTGAACCAGAGGAGCCCAGGGGCAGAGGGGAGGCACCAGCAGCAGCAGCAGCAGCACAGGGTGATGCTCCCAGCCCACCTCGCTGCTCCCAGGCTCTTTGGGGTGCTTGGGGCTGCTCCTCTGCCTGTGGCCAGCAGCCAGCAGTGGATGCAGCAGAAAAAGCCATCACAACATGAATGAAAGCTCTGACAAAGGCAACGAGGGGAACCATTGTCTCCTTGGCCTTCTCCTCGCAGCGTCTGCGTGTAATGAGACTTTTGGTTATGCTTGTGGCTTCTGGGACAATGCTGTGATTTAAGGGCTGTCTGCTCCGAGGCAGAGCTGCTCACACAGCCCAAAGTGCTGGTGAGTAATATTTTACCACAAATTGTTGTAACTGGAGCTCGACGACTGCGCTAGGAAGGAGGGGGGGGTTGCATTTGATTTATTGGATGACTTAGTGCAATTTGCAGAGTGAGCTTGGTGCTGGTGGATTTGCAAATCCAGCAAGTAAAAGTCCATGGGAATGGGGCTGGGGAGGGGAAATCTCCGTGGTTTGCTGCCACCATGTCCAGAGGAGGAGGCCTGGATCTGCAGGGGGCACGGGGGCTGCCAGCCAGCTTTGGGGACCAACAGCAGCTGGGCATGGCCTGGAGCCCTCCCCGTGTGTGTGCCCATGGAATCACAGAATGGAACCATTAAGACTGGAAAAACTCCAAATTCGAGTCCAACCTTTGATCAAACACCACCTTATCAGCTAAACAGAGCACTGAGTGCCACGTCCTGGCTTTCCCTGGACACCCCCAGGGATGGGGACTCCCAACCTTCCCTTCCCATGCCTGACCACCCTTTCCATGGGGAAATCCATCCTGAATTTCTTCCTGCCTTTTAGCATCAGGTGTAAAACACCCCCTCTGGGCAGGCAGTGCCTGCTCCCTCAGCCTTCAAACCCAGCCACAATCCAGGGGGTGCTTTCCTAAACCTGAGACTTTTCCAAACTTGAGATTTTTCCTAAACCTGAGACTTTTCCTGAGCCCGAGACTTTTCCTGAGCCTGAGACTTTTCCTGAACCCAAGACTTTTCCTAAACCCAAGACTTCCTGAGCCCGAGACTTTTCCTAAACCCAAGACTTTTCCTAAACCCCAGATTTTTCCTGAACCCCAGCCTGTGAAGCATCTTTAGGAAGAGTTTTGAGGAGGAAGGAGGTGTGGAGGGCAGGCTGCTGCCGGGCTTGCATCACTGTGAGAATTCAGGTCATGTTTACTACAGGCAGCTGGAACACGATGATCTCAGATGGTAACAAGTAACATCTGAGGGGACGAGTTAAAACACTCAAGCTGTTTTGTAAGCACCTACTTTGCTTTCTTTCCAAGCCCAGTTTGGCTATCTGCAAGGATTCATTTGTCCCCTTAAGAACCTGGTGTCATCTTGCTGATATAAGTGAAAAAGGACAAGAGCTTTCCCCTTCCTTTTCATTTCAAATGGAAAAATGGTTTTGTCTTTTTTTATTAGGCTGGGTTTGTGTTGTTGTTTTTTGGTTTTTTTCTTAAAAAAAGGCCCCCAAACAGCAAAAAAAGCCCCACAGTCCAGGCTGCTTTCTGCTTCAAGGACAGATACCTATGGTCTGAGGGCTCCTGGCCTCTTGCAGGCTGACCTTGTGTAATTTCCTCTATTTACATTTGGCCAGCACTGGCCTCATTGACTACAAGAGTTTATACAAGCCCTTTGGAGAGGAATACCAGGGATTGCTGAGGCACGTCCTGCCCACATTCCCCTGTTTACTGTGCTGCTAAATAGATGTACAGTGCTACTGAATAAATATCTCCTTATCCTATCTTGTTCTGGCTTTAATGCCTTTGTAGCAGGACAACAGAGAAGGTCACAGGCAATTAATTTAAACCAGGTGGGAAAAATGACTCTTAAAATCCTTCTGTGCAGGGAGACATCTGATAGTGCTCCAGTTAAATGTGCTTTTATTTACGTGAACTGTGTGCAGGCTTTGCAATGCCTTTTTCTGGGGGGTTGTTTTGGAGGAAACTGTTGCAAATAATGTTTGTTCACTGCTGTAAGCCAGGCCAGAGTCGAATTTGGAGGCAGATTATCTTCCCTGGACTTTGGTGCTGGTGTTCAAGCATGCAGGGCTCACTTGTGCAAGCAGAATGGAAACAGCTTGTACCTAATGCCCATCAGCGTGGTGATGATCCCTCAGCAAGAAGGGCATTTGCAAACCTAATGCATGCAGTGGGATTTGGGACGTGGCAGCCCTGCTCCTGGCAGGGTTTGGGGATGCTGGACAGGGCGAGCAGGGAAGGGCAAATCAAGAAATTAGGTTTGAGGGAGAGAAAATTGCTCTTTAGCACGACTAATCTGCGATTTAGTGGCTTTTGGGAGGGGGGTAAAGTAATTTTTTCTGATACACTAGTGGCTCAGCCTGGCATGGAGAAAGTATTCAGCAATTCAGCCATGATAAAATAACAACATGATTGCGTGCCCTGTGGAGACACGAGGGGAACGCTCCCAAGTGCCACAGTTCAGGCACCAGGAGGGGAACAGGCTCCCTCTAATCAGGGCTGCAGGGTCTGGGCTCACAGGAGCCACAGTTCAGGCACCAGGAGGGGAACAGGCTCCCTCTCTGCCAGGGTGAGCACTAAGCCACAGCCTGCTCCTGGGATTGCCCAGCTCCAGCGAAAGCAGGGCCACTTCAGACTGCAGCATGGCATGTGACAGCTCCCCACTGCAACCCAGGGATGCAGGACAGGGAGATGAGAAGTTTCTTCGCTGTGTTTATTATTAAGAAGAAAAGGGAAAAAGAGAGAAAGGGGAAAAAAAAAAAAAACCAAAAAAAAGGAAAAAGTTTATTGCAAATCTCAGTGTTTAAGAGTATTTCCAGAGTCCATTTTGTTACAAACAAATCAGTAAATCCTGCTTGTGCTGTGCCCTCACACACACACACTCACCACTCGCTCCCCTGCTCGTGCCACGACGCAGACAGGAACAGAAACGGACTGTGAGGTCAGTGACAATCGTAGCATTTGATCTGGATTGGAAACTTGGTAATTAAAAAAAAAAAAAAAGAGAAAAAACCCCAAACTAAATACAGTAGAACCTCGCAAATCTGCAGAACAGGGAGCTTCCACACACACGCAAAACCTGGAGGCCTTAATTCCACTTCCAAGCAGTTGTGATAGCAAAGTGCTGTAGTGAGGTCTCGGATCAATCACAAAGACTTCAACAACCTTACGAGGATAGGCTACAGAACATTTACCAAAACGCTTGAAGTATCATAAATTAACAATAAATTAAAGGTACATCGTAATGCAACGTGGCTATTTGTTCACTGGTCACCGATTCACACAAGTTCTCTGTAAGGATCTTCCAGTCCTGGGTGCAACACAGCGAGGTTCTGCTGGCCGTGATAAAGTGCTGAGGCAGAGGAAGGACACGAGACCGCAGGTCCCGGGCAGTGAGGATGAATTGCTCCAGCCACTTGGTTGCAAGAGTGCCTGTTTCTTTTTTTTTATTTTTATTTTCCCTTTTTTTTTAAATTTTTCTTTTTTTTTTTTCCTTTTTTTTTTTTGACATCTAAGACAGAAAAAACAAACCAAGCACCTTCCCAAAAAGAGGTTGTTCTTTTTTTTTTTTTTTTTCCTTTTACAGATTGTCCCACATTTCTATGGCTGGTAAAACACAGACAGGTCAGTGTAGCAGTTAATGGATGATGCCACTTCCACTTAAGTACACAGAAATGGTGGTTTGGGGTTTCTTTTCCCCCCAAACCAGAACAGACTCGTTTGATTTGTCCCCCTGAGTTGCCTAGAGGCGAGAAGATGCATATAGGTGGGGTAAGCAAGCTCGTGTCACTGTGAGCAGGAATCTCTCCCATTAAGACTGAATGAACAGCTCAAACGCTGCCTTTATCCTTCCCTTCATGCACAGGCTCCACTCCATTTCTCACTGAAGTCAGCAGCAAAAAACAAGAAGCCCCTTGCTGACTTTAGGGGAGAGCTGGGGAAGGGGTGCAGCTCAGCCCGGCCACCCCAGCACCCCTTGGGGACAGGGCTGGGGGGCAGTGACAGGGCAAGGGCCTGGGGGGCCACAGGCAGCTGGGGCTGCAGCAGAGATTTCCTTGTGCACCTGTGAGCCAAGGGTTTGGGTACATTAAGACATCCTGGGCCAAATCCTCCCTGTGGGGTGGGCTGGTTCCAGCAGCCGTGCCGGGTCCGTGGGCACCAGCTGAGCCTTTTGCCATGGAAAGAGATGCTGGATCTGTAGTTCATTATTTTTTGTTGTTTTTTTTTTCCTTTTTAAATAATTGGGTTACTTAAGACTTACCTATTAAAAACAGCTACACTTTATGCTGTAAGAGTAATTTTCCCAACAATTTCACAAGCAATACAAGATAGGCATTGAAGAGATTGATGTAAAGACAGCTTTCCGTTATGCAGAAGATCATTTTTCCTCTCCAGTTATTTAAGCTAACCTCCTTTAACAATCTCAGAATAAATTAATAAATACTAGTTAAATTAGGAACAGTACATCAGGTCTGACTATCAACAGAAAACAGTTCTGAGGATCCCAGTTGGGAGAAGAAAAATGATCTTATGAGATATGTGCAGTAATAACTGGCCATGAAAACACACGGAGCCTTTGATTTCCCAGCATTATGTGACATTCAAGTTAAGATCATTAGCAATGGTTTCTAATTGTCAGCTATCTAGCCTGGCCTCCTCCTCCTCCAAGCTAAAAGGTGAGTCTGTATCCTTCCAGAAGAAGATTCAGTTGGCTACTGGTGGTGTATGAAATGCTCCAGTTCGTATCATCGGGTCTGTGGGAATTGGTGGTAGGGGATGGGTGACAGTCAGAGGCTGAGCTGCTTCTGCTGTTGCTGTCGTCAGTATTTATGGATCAGTTGGACCTTTACCTATGCTTGTTATCAGGAAAGCAAGTGTGCATCACATCTTCATGCTAGACAGAAGTTATTCTTATGTGACTATCCGTATTTTCTATGGAGCTTTCCATTGTTGGTTAAAAAAATTCTGTCTAATATTAAAAAAAAAAAATTGTTGGTAGCAACTGTTCACATTTAAAATTTCACATTCCCTTTAGAATGGAGTTTTAAAACGTGGAGCAGAGCTGACATTTCCCCCAGCCTTACACTGAGTACATTAGATGGAGAAGGAACAGGGTTTTTTATACCACGCTGTCAGAGCCTTTTCCTGAATTTTCTGCTTTTCCAATATCCATGTCTATAAAGTCATCTGGTAGTTCTGGTGGTGGCCCTGCCGTGCTCTCCTCCACCTGCTGCTGCTGTTGCTGCTGCTGCTGGTGGTGGCACAGCCCAGTCTTGCACGGCCTCACCAGGGCCAGGAACATGGCCCCCAGGACCATGCCAGCAGCACAGGAGTAGAAGGCTGAGCTGTAGTTCTTTGTCGTATCCACTAAGACACCTGGAAAAAAACATTTACAGCAGTTAGCCACAGCCCACTCCCCCCCTGCCCTGCCCTGCCCTCCTGTAGGGCTTTAATCTGCATTTTATCTGTGGCCAAAACTCGGTGCCCATCGGATGCCACGTTAAAAAAGTAACCTCGTTGTGTTCTGGGGTACACAGTGTCATCTCCAGGCCAGTCAGGAGCCCCTGGGCACTGCAGGGATGCTGAGCCCGAGATGCAGCAGGCATCTGTTTGTTCTGCCAGCCTTCACCTTTCTGCAGTGCGTGGCACAGGCACAGCGAGAGGGATTCGCCTCTGCTTGTGCCTGAAGTGGTGCCAGGTTTGGGTTTCTAACAGGATCAGGGGAGCACTGCAGCATTTCCCTTCCCTCTGAGGTTCCTCAGTGCCTCATCCATGGGACTCTGCAGAGCTGCATTGCAGTCTTCTGGCTCTGGGAGACTCCCAATAGTGGTTGCAGGGCTTTTAGGGGAGTGCTGTGATTAGTGCTGCCAGAATACCTTCTAGGCAGAGATCAGCACCCACAGCTGTCAAACATCTCCAAAACAAAACCAAGACCAAAGTCTGTGTTACCTGCAAGGGGTGGTCCAGCCAACCCAGCTAAGCTTTGAATGAAGACATAGACTCCAGCTGCAGAGGACATCCTCTCGATGCCAACCACGTCGTCTTCAGCCAGGAGGGGAATATGTGTGCCCGCCACCGTGCCGAGCATGAAGCCAAAATAAACGCTACATATCATCAAGCCCCAGAATCCAGAGGCAAAAGGGAAGGCAACCAAGGCTACAGACAGCAGGATGACGCAGATGAGCTCGATGTAGATCTTGCGGATGGGCTTCTTGTTGAGAAGCCAGCCTGCAAAAATCCTCCCGAAGACCTCGGCGATGGCCATGGCTGACAGGATGTAGGCAGAGTGGTCCTTGCCGATGCCCAGGCTGCGGCTCAGGGGGATGATGTAGAGGGAGGGAGCGAAGAAGCCCAGGGTTGCAAACAGGCCAAAGAATGCATAACAGATAAAGCTATAGTCTCTCATCACAGAGAAGTCCAGTAGTTTGGTTTTTGGTTCTGGAGGGGTGCTGTTATTGTCAACGGGGTTCTGTCCGTGTTGCTTTGGTTCTTCACTTTTCGGCTCTGCTTTGGTTTTTCCAGGCACATTGCTGGGTGAGGTAGTTATATCGACTCCTGAGTCTATGGACTCTATTGAGGTGCACGTTTGTTCGTTTTCAAGCATGTACTTTGTCTCTGTGGACTCCTCTGGAGGCTGTGCTTTCACTTCTTCCTGCTCTCTGATGACGATGGGGCGCAGCAGCGAGCCACAGGCGGTGATGCCCAGCTGCAGCACCCCGACAGAAAGCATGCTGTACCTCCAGCCAATCTGCTCCTTCAGGGCCGTGATTGCTGAGGGAAGAGGAGAAGTGTAACTGGGAAAGCCTGTAGTCACACCGAGGAATTGAATTTACAGCCAGGGAAGGGACTGGAGATGCACCCCCGGAAGGTTCCAGGTGCCTCTCGAAAAGGCTGAGCAGGGGTCCCTCTACCCAGGGGTCTGGCACCCAAATTCCTCCCCTCTGCTGCAGCAGACAGAAGCTAAAAGCTGTGGCTTTTACCACCTGGCTAGCAGATGCCACCCTCTAGGTAGCCTTTTTTGAGGTCTCAGCAGGTCCAGGGACAAAGGGGCTGTTGTTTCCAGTGAAGGAGGGCAAACTCAGTGCTTGAGTGTCCTTTCTCAGCTGCCCCCACCCTGAAACCAGGTAGCAGAGAGAGTCTCAGCTCTGCTCAAAGGTGCACGTCACCACCTAATTACCAGCCTTCCTTTGCACCCAAAGCAGCTTTGCAGCGAGGATTAGCCCAGAGCACACGAGCACAGCAAGCCACATGAACCTCAAGGGCAGAGGTGACAGGGCTGTGATGCCTGGGCACAGGTCCCCAAAAGGCTGGAGCACTTTGGCAGCCCATGTTGAGCACAAGCCCAGTAACCTTTAGGAGCAGTTCTGTGCACTGTGTGTTTTAAATAGCTGAAGTTTCTCGGGCTTATTTTTAGCCTGCCAGATCTATATAGGGAGCCCGGCGGGCTGCATATCAGCCAGGCATGTCCTGCACTGGCACATGGCACCGGGGGGGCTCGGGCAGTGTCACACCCATCCCTGGCACTGCCCGTCACTCTGGGTGCCACAGGCATGTGAGCAACCACTTGTGGGCACCGAGCTGGCCTCTGGCTGTTTGCTTGGGGAAAGGATTTGTGCCTTTGGCACTCCCAGCACGTGGGCATCGTACCTGGTGCGAAAGAGAAGACGGCGAAACATTCCCCTGTAGATGCCACCGCTGTGACCAGCGAGCGCCTTTTGTCAAAATACTGTGATAAAATGGTGACAGTCGGGAGGAAGGAGAGGCAGTATCCCAGGCCTGTGAATAAATGCCAAAAATTGCCATAACAACAAGTAAAGGAGGGGGAAACACCGATGCAAGAACCCGTTAAGTCGGTTTTCCCGGTGGTCATTACAGTATCATTTCGGCCAACTCAGCAAGTCACCCTGGAAGAAAATCATTGGGGAAACCAGAATGTTATTTTTTTGTAAATTGGAAGGGGGAAAAGAAAAGAAGAAAAAAAGAAAAAAGGAGAGTAAAAACCCAAACCAAGAGACCCAGCCTCCCAAACCTGCTAGACAATGCCTTCTGCTCCCAAACAGCCAGCGGGGTCCACTTTGAGGACCTCATCTGCTTAAAAGTATTTGAGCCTGTAGCAACTGTTCCCCTAAGCAAGGCAAGCTCCTGGCCATGGACATGAGCAGAACACCCAGGCCAGGCTGGAGAGGGGGAAAAGTATCAGGAGAAGAAACCAGAGACAGAGGGAGCATTAGAGGATTTGGTGCTGGGCACAGCTTTGGTCTCCTCAGCCATCCCAGCTCATCAGAAGCCACCGGTGCTGCTGCACGAGCTCAGGGCCAAGTCCAGGGCGGTGCCCGGGGTGGCACAGGCACAAAGCCAAGCCTGGGGCCCATCCTCGCTGCGGGATCAGCTCGGGAGGGGCAGCAGCATGGAGCACAGGCAGGGGACAGGAGGGTGGCTCACCGGAGACGATGCCGATGGTGACGTACATGTCCACCACGCTGCGGGCGAAGGAGGCGATGACCATGCCACTGCTGACCAGCAGCCCCCCGGCCATCACCACCAGGCGGTGCCCGAAGCGGTTGCTGAGGACCGTCGACAGAGGAGCTGGAGAGGGAGAGAGCCATGGTCAGCACCCACCTCAGCAACTTCACGGCCACCATCTCCTGCAGAGGCTTTCCTCATGCTCCTGCCCGGCTCACCGTGAGGTGCCACCTCCTTGCACAGCACGGCATCACCCTGGAGCCACCCTCAGAGCACAGCTCACAGCATTTAGGACGTGCTACAAAATCACCAGAACCGACTAAAAGACAAGCACGTGGCAGCCTGGGACAAATCTCCAGCCACATGCCTGGATACCACTGGATTTCAGCAAGGCTCAAGTTATTTCTAATCCTTTTCACTGCAGAGTTTGCTTTGAAAACTCTGGGTTTTGCCCCTTGCTGGTGAGACCTGAACAACTGGGTCAGGCTCAGTGGCACGGACCCTGTCCCTGCACCACCCACAGACATGAGCTGGGGCTCAAAGGGACTGCCAGGCTGAGCCAGACATTTCTTGGCATTTGAGGAGCAGTCTCTGAGCTTTATGGCTGTGATTTAATTTATAATGGAGCCATTAGAGGCACAAAAGTCACAAGTGCCAGGTCCTTGTGTGCTGAGTCAGCAGCAGGACTGCCCCTTGCACCTGGGTCGAGCGCCTGCTCCTCTTACCTGTGAAGGTCTGTACAAACACACATATGGATATTATCCAGGATATCCTGCTGTTGGTTTCGTCAAAGCTGTCCATCAGGTCGTTGAAGAAGACTCCAAATGATTTTATGATGCCGTATGTCAGGGCTTCCACCACAAAGAACGCAAAGGCGACCGTCCAGCCCCATCCTCCGTCAGGCACTTTAGTATAAACGTTTGCAGAGGTGCACGGCATCTTTACAGCTTTGACCGTCATTTTGGATCTGGGAAAAGAGGGGAGAGGCAGCCAGGCATCAGTTTAAGCTGAATTTTGCTGGAAGAGGCACAGCCTGGGAGCTGTAGCACCCCTAAGGCACCACGAGCCGGACCCTGTGCTGCCAAGTGTGGGAGTTGGGCTGGTGTTTCTGCCTCTGTCCCTCCGTGGGCTCCTTCCTGCTGCTGCCCTGTGAGCCCAGCACCAGAAACTCACAGCTCAGCACCCGGGCGAGCTGTTCCCAGCAGGCAAGCCCGGGAGCTGGGAGCTGTCATCTGTCTGTCGGTGCACGGGGGCGGATGGATGCAGTTCGTGAAAGATCCACCGCGGAGCCCAGCGCGGCTGGGCTGGGCTGGTGGAGCCGCAGGAGCCCCCAGGGCACCCATCGTCCCCAGCCTGGCTGTGCCCAGAACGGCAGCTCAGGGCTGCCCACACCTCAAAACAGGGGTGGGGACTTCCACACTACCACCAGCTCCCCTGCAGCCCTTGGCACCACTGCCATCCCCGGGGCAGGAGGGGCTCGACGGGATCACCCCATAAGATAACAGAGTGTCCTCAGCGTTGCCCCGTGTCACCTGGGTGCTGTGGGGGTGGCTTTGGTCCCACACAAAGCTCCCCATGGAACCCCAGCAGTGCCACGACTGCACGGGAGGGACAGCACTAGTGTCACAGTCAGGGACAGGACACTGTGCTGGGGTCACTGCTATAGCTGCACAGGGGGACAATGTCAGGGTTACAGTCCTGGGCTCACTGCCACACCCGCAGGGGGGTCCCACTGTGCCGGGGTCAGCACCGCACCTGTGCAGGGGGACAGTGCCAGGTCACTGCCACACCGGCACGGAGGGAGCACGGAGCAGAGGCCACTGCGGCACCACACGTGTGCAGGGGGACAGCGACAGGATCACCTGGACTGGGGTGGGGGGGTCAGTCCTGGGCTCACTGCCACACCCGCAGGGGATCCACTGTGCCGGGGTCACTGTCACACCTGCGCGTGGGGACGGTGCCGGGGGTCACCGCCGCACCTGTGCGGAGGGGACGGTGCCGGAGTCAGCACCGCGGGACACAGCGCGGGTCAGCACCGGCGCTGGCTCCCGGCAGGGCGCGGAGCGGTGCCCGCGGTGGCCGCCCCGTGAGCCGCCCCGTCCCGCCCGGACCTGCGGCTCGGGCGTGCGCTCCCCCCGCGCCGCCGTCCCCGGCAGCCACCCGGCATTTCCCTCCTCCATTTTAGACTCGGCTCCTCGGCTCCGCGCTCCGAGCCCCGGCCGCAGCCCACCGCGGAACTCGGCACGGCGGAGCAGGCGAGTGCGCGGCACCGGCCCCGCGGGAGCCCGGCCGGGCTGCGAGCCCACGCCGGGGGTCCCCGAGCGGGGCAGGGGGGTCCCCAGGCCCCGCAGCCCCTCCTGCGGTGCCGCATGGCGGGTGCGCGGCTCCCGGGGGATCCGCTCCGCCAGGGATGGAGCGAGGCGTGGGCTCCTGCATCCCTCCCTGCGGTGCTGCCCGCGCCGGGCTCTGCTGCAGCCGGGCAGGGCGAGGGGCACGGGCGGGACCCCCGAACTTTGCGGGAAGTGCCTGGAGACCCCCCGAGAGAGGGGACGGGGCTGCCACGAATTCCTGTGTCACTGCACGGGGAATAAGGGGGCGAAAAGCAGATCGGGAGGAAGCACGCTTAGGGAACAGAAAAAAAAAAAAAATAAGGGAAGGAAAAACAACCCAGAGAAACCGCAAACCTGGGCGTATGTTTTGTACATTTAAAGATTAAAAGAAATAATGGTGGCCGGGGAAAAAAATTGAAAATGAAGAAGCCGGAGCGCAGGGGCCCGGCGTGGCCCCCCCTTCCCTGCATCACTTTCCCAACATTTCAGCCCTGATTCCTGCATCGCCGGGGCCGCGGGCTAAAAATACAGGGATGCGGGCGAGGGGAGGTGGGGAAGGAAAACGCTGGAAAAAATGAAAAATAACGTTAAAAAGCGCCCTAAAAGAGGGGGAAAATTAAATAAAAAAGGGAAACAAAGCCCTCCCCCACCCAGCTCCCCCGGAATGCCCGGGCGGGAGCCCCACTCACCCGGTGCTGCGGCGGGGTCAGGGGCTGCCCATGGCCCGGGAGGGCGAGCGGGCGACCCTCGGCGAGGAGGCGGCCCCGCTGCCCGCCGGCCTCCGGCCGCTGCTGCTCCCGCTGCCCGCGGCGGCGGCTGCTGCTGCTCGGTGCTCGCTCGCAGCCCTTTTATACCGGCTGGAGCCGGTCTCCGCCGGCGGCTCCGCAGCGCCCATGTGCGCGGCGCCGGGCCCGGCTCGCCCAGCGGCGGCACCGCGTGTGCGGGAGGGGCGGTGCAGGGGCGGCCCCGCGGGCTCCGGAGCATCCCCGGCAGCCCCCGCAGCCCCCGGCCCGCACCTGCCCCGCACGGGGAGCTCCGGCAGGTGCGGGCTCCGGAGCATCCCTGGGCTGCGGGGTCCGGAGCATCCCCGCGGTGCGGGTGGGATGCGGGAAGCACATGCCGGAGCCCCCCCGCCCCCCGGTGGTTTTGTCCCCTCCGAGCATGATGCGGTGTTGGGGAAATATGCCCCTTGTTTGTATTTTTCAGGACAAAACATCTCATTTAGTTGTGTTTCTAGGGAAAAATGTCACTCTGGGTTGTATTCTTAGGGGAAGCCACTTCCTTTAGTTGTATCTTTAGGGAAAACCTCCTTTCCCTTAGGGAAAATCTCGTTTTGTTGCAATTTTAGGGGAAGAACATCTCCCTTGGTTGCATTTTTAGGGCAAACATTTTTCTTGCTTGAATTTTTAGGGGGAACCATCTCTCGTGGTTGTATTTTTAGAGAAAAAAATCTCCCTTAGTTGCTTTTTTTGTTTTGTTTTTAGGCAAAAACCTGTCCCTTAGTTGTATTTTTGTGGAATACATTTCCTTTAGTTGCATTCCTAGGGAAAAAAAAAACATCTCCCTGAGTTAAATTTTTAGGGGGAACTGTCTCTATCAGTTGCATTTTTTGGGGAAACATCTCCCTTGCCTATATTTTTTTTGGGAAATCATCTCCTTTAGCTGGACTAAAGAAGATGATTTTTTAGGGAAAAACATGCCCTTTTGTTGCATTTTTAGGGAAAAACATCTCATTTAATTGCAATTTTTTAGGGAAAAACATGACCCTTGGTTGAATTATAAGGGGAAAACATTTCCATTGGTTGCATTTCCTAGGGAAAACCAACTCCTTAATTGGATTTTTAAGGGAAAACATGTCCTTTATGTATAAAGCTTAAAAAGTAGGGATTTGTGAGTCAAGCAGAGCAGGAGAGACCAACTCAGCACTGGGGAGGGAGGGAGGGAGCAGGGATTCAGTCAGCCTGAAATCACAGAACACCCTGAGCTGGAAGGGACCCACAGGGATCATGGAGTCCAACCCCTGGCTGTGCACAGACACCCCAAAAACCCCACATTGTCCTTGAGAGCATTGTCCAGGCTCTCTTGGAGCTCTGGCAGCCTCAGCTGGCTGCTGCTGCTCCATCCTGCTCCTGCTCTCCGTGAGCTGGGCACAGATGGATGCTGCCAGGAGGATTTGGAGTCTTGCACCATTCCCAGTGGGCTTCTGCCTGCAGGGAACAGCAGAGGGGTCAGACTGGGTGGGTGACCACACTTCTCACCTCAGCCAGGAGCCCACCACTGGGTGCTGGGTTAATGTGGAACCTGCTGATCCTGGTTCATACCCCTGGCAAAAGCAGCCAGGTTAAAATGTCCCTGCACTGCAAGGGCTGCTGTGTTTGGCTTGGCCAGAGTCCCTTCTGCTGCTTTTCCCTTCATTTTTCCCAATGGGATTGCTGCACAGCCAAGGGCAGCAGGTAGTTGGGGTAAAATTCTCCAGATTGCCCCAAATGAGGCAAATTGTTCCATTTTTTTGGGGAACTTTGGGAAAGCTGCTGCTGGTTTCTCTTGGCAATGCTGGCCCAATAGCTGCTGCCTCCAGCAAGTGCTGCTGCACTCTGGGAGGTTTCTGCAGTCCCCTCCTGAACAAGCTGAAATCCTTTTGAAATCCATCAGAAATCCATCAGAAATCTGAGTCCTCAGCCATGGGAGTGCACCCTGTGTGTCCTTGAGAGCCTCTTATCTCCCTGTCCCACAGGAAACCCCTTCCTCAGAGGGAGCCTTTGAGCTGGGTGTCCTTCACCCATGCCCTGCCTTTCGGGGGGCGCAGATAAAGGGTGAGCACCAAAATCCCGTTATACAAACTTTTCACAAGCTTTTCCTTGGGAATGGGTCACCCTCCCCGTGCTGAAATTCTTCCTGGTAAGGACAGTGCAAGTGCTTGTGGGACAACAAAAGAGGTTTGTGCCTCCAGGGCAGAAATAAGAATGCAAATATCTTTGGCATGAAAAACCCAAAGCATTTGCTCCTCGGTATTTCTTGTCGTGTTCTGCATCTCTCTCTGCCTCACCTTCCCATTCCTTTCCTTTGGGCTTTCCAAGAGCAATAAGGCTCTGGGGAGCCCAGGGGGCTGCAGGGACTCTGTGGGGGGACAGGGATGGTGGCTGCAGCCTCCCCAGCCCCACTGTACAACCCTTTTCCCCCATATTTTGGGGGAATTTCCCTGCTGCCTGCCTGGCTGTGCCTCACTGGGATCCTTTCCCCGGCACATCCATGGTGGGTCCGTGCCGTGCCTGGCAGCGCTGGCAGCAGGACGTGCCTCTCCATCATCCCAGCAACTCCAGCAGCAGGGCTGGGGGCTGAGGGCTCTGTAATCCACGGGGAAGCCGAGCAGGAGTCCTGGCTGTGGGCATAAATCAGGCGGGAGCTGGAAAAGGGGGCGGGCTGGGCAGAGCAGGGGAGCGCGGGCCCCTGCGCCGAGCGCCGGATGGCTCAGGGACTTCCAGTTCATTTATTCTGCCGGGGTTTGCCCAGCCCTGCTCGGCATGTGAAATGTTTTCTCTGAAAGACCCAGCAGTGAGATGGGTGAAAAACATTCTCCTGTCCCAGGAGCTGGCAGAAATCCTGGTAAATCTGCAGAAGTATGTTTTTGTCGGTGCTGCTTGTTCTGTGAGGAGAACTAGTATAAACTATGCCAGTAGAAAACCTTTTTCCTGGAATGAAGTCCTGACTGTGCTCAGAGCATTGTCAGGACGGTGGTGCTGGGAATGGAGCTTGGCTGGTAAACATGTCAGCCCTGGGGAGGGCCCAGGGGGCAGACACAGAGCTCCTGCCCCTCTGCCCCACGGGCAGACCCCTCACCAGGTGCTTGCTGCCCTTCTCTGCTCTAATCAAAATCTCTGGAATCTTAAATTGAAAACAAGCCATAGATTTGTTTTTCTGCCCTGCCATCCATCCCCCCAGGCTGTGGCTGGACATCCCCCCACGGGGTCAGCACCAAGAGCCTCACCATGGGGATGTGTCCCCATCCCGTGTCACAGCACAGCTGAGCCATCACTTCTGCTTGCCTGCCTCAGTTTCCCTGACCCCTGCTGGCACAAGGGGTGACACTGGGAGCTCCTGGAGTTGTCCTGGATGGCAGCAGGTACCCACTCTGCTTTGAATTTCTCATCCTTTGCTGTGTCCTTTTCTCCCTGCTCCTCGTGGCCAGGATGGGGGATCCTGCTGGGACTTTGGGCAGGACCACTGGGCGGGTTTGGGCTGGAGATCAGAGCTGGCACCCCCTGGGTGGGTTGTGAGCCCCGGGAGCTGGCAGGGGGTAGCTCAGCACAGCTGGGTGTGCTTCAAAGGGCGTCAGGTTTTTCTGGGCTCCAGCCACTGCTTTGCTCTCCAGGCAGGCGTGAAAATGTGAAAGAATGTGAAAAATGTGAAAATGATCATGCTGGCCCCAAGATTTGTAAACTTTCTGGTTAATGTGTAATAAATACATGACAGATAATGCCAGCACAGTGTGGGTGACCCCTCTGTGGTGTCACTGCCAGGGGTGACATCCCAGAGAGGCATCTCCCCTCCTCTACACTGGGGCCAGCCCGGGGGTGTCCAGCTTGGAGAGGCTTTGGGGCTTTTCTAAACTGGTTTATCTGGTTTGGACTTCTCCAGGCTCCTGTGAGTGCCGTGGCTGGCTCACAGAAGGCAGGTTATTTGTTTGTTCAGGGCTGCCCTGGTCCAAGGTGCGTGCTGTGCCAGGTGTGCCATGTCCAGCTCTGCCAGCGCCGCTCATCCCCAGGCTCAGGTGCTGGGAGTGATCCCTCCCAGCCACTCCTCCAGCTGCAGCCACCTGGGCACTATTTCCTGCTTGGCACAGGGTGAGGTGCCACAGTGTTCCTGCCAGCCTGGGGAATCTCTCCTGAGTCGTTTTGATCTTTGCAGGAAGAGTTGAAAGTTGGTGGGGTCAGCTCTGGGTGGGGCTGGCTGCAGCAAAGCTGGAGGGGAGCAGAGGGGGTGCAGGTCCTGGTGCAGGGGGGGTCCCAGGGGGCTCCCACCTCCTCCAGGGGGATGTGAACAGCCTGGACTCACCGGGAATTTGAGCTGGAAAGGGTCAGAGAGGGCTCAGAGTGCAGAGTTGATGCCAAGGGTGGCCTCACACTCATGGATGTGGTCTGGATGTGGGCATTCCACAGGCTGTGTTCCACCTCGCCTTCAAACAGCTCTGAGCATCAGGAATCAGCAAGTTTTGTTTGATCCTAATGCATGAATTTGAGCCCTGAAAGACTTTCCCTGTAATTTAGGGAGGAGAGAGTGTCCTTTGAAAATTGTTTGGGTTGTTTTTGTTAGCTGTGTCATCCTGGCATCCCTCCCCAGAGTAAATGGAAGGGACAGAGGTTTGTGGGTTCGGCCGCTTTGAGGTGGGCTGGGTTTTTCTGTGGGGCTGCAGGTGCAGCTGGGGGTCCCTGGGGCACTCTGGGGGTGCAGGGCACCCCCTCAGGACCGGGACTGGGTCTGGGATGGTGCTGCTGGGAGGATGTTTGGACAGGCTGGGATTTGGCACAGAGACCAGCTCAGCCTGGGAGGGGCTGGGAGCTGCTGGGTGCCAGTGGAGGTGCCAGAGGGCAGGATTAGCTGGTGTGTCTTCCCAGAAAGCCTGAACACCACCTGCCTGAGGAGATCAGCTCAACTTGTGGTGCTTTGTTCTTTCCCAAGCCCCAGTTCTGGCACAGGGTGATATCCTGCTCTGTTGTGGAGAGTCCCAGACAGGGGACCGGGATAGGGCTGGGATGGGGCTGGAAAGGGACTGGGATGGGATTAGGATGGGGCTGGGATGGGGTTGGGATAGGCTGAGGTCTCCCTGACCACTGTGAAGTTGGAGGCTCAGTTCTGTGCTGCCCTTGGCCCAGGTGGGCTCAGCCCCTGGACCCAAGCAGAGCTGCTGCTCCTTTCGAGTCCCCATCCATGAAGAAATCCAAGGAAATTGCAAAGGAATTTTTGTTTTGAAAATAAAGGCAGTTTAGTCACCATCAAACATGTCCAGAGACCTAATCTCAATTGTTGGAGCTGTGGGGATGCAGAGGGTGCAGATCAGGACCTGAGCTTGTGGGCTTTGTTGGGGCAGGGCTGAGCAGCCTTTCCCAGAGCTGAGCCCCCTCCCACAGCTCAGCCCCACCACCCACCAGATCCCACCCCCATTAGGTGATGTACTGAGAGATCCCAGCCTTCATAAATTAACACTCTGGGCTATGAATTATGAATGGAGCCACATCTCTGATCACTGCACTGCTCTGCTGACAGCCCAGGAGATGCTGATCCAAGTGACAGCCCAAAGCTTTAAAAGATGAACAGCAAAACCTGGGAATAATTTACTTTGCAAGCTACAAACCGCTTGGCCTACAGATGGGGCTCATCCTATTCCCTCTCCTGCCTCCTCCTGTCCTGTTCTTCTCTTTTGTTTCCCAGTACTGTCTTCTCTACTCTCCCTCTCTGTGTTAGTGGGTGTTGTCCTGCTTGGCTGTGTTGGCCATGCCATGGCAGCTGCATCCCTCATGCCATGTCCCTGCCCCAAGGTTGCTGGTGCCTCTGGGGACAGCTGGGTCCTGGCCATCCCAGCCCAGCACAGATCCCACAGCCAGTGCAGAGCTCCTGGTGCAGGACCCAGCAGGATTTTGGCAGAACTCTGCGGCTCCATCCCCCTTTGGCCATAACTTTGTGTTCAAGACATCATATTCCACAGCTCCATCTGCTCCGTGGAGCTCTGCCACAGCTCCCTCTCTGCCATGGTCCTTGGAGGCTTTGTCCTTGAACCTTTCCATCTCTGGAGGCCACATCCTGCCCTAAGCAGCTGGATGTGCTTAATCCTGGCTGGTCCTGGGGGTTTTTGCCTTCTGGGTCTGGATTCCTGCCTCCTCACCTCTGGGGCAGCTCCCTCCAGCAGCCGGGCTGTGCTCCCTGCTCTGGCAGTGGTGGGGCAGAGGGAGCAGAACTGAATTCAGACAATGAGCTTCAGACACTTGCCAGCTGCCACAAGAAAGGCAGGGCCCTGTATGAACCCCTCACAGGGCTGCAGCACTTGGAGAAAGCCCTTGGCAAGCAGGAGGGAGAGGGGGATGGCAGGAGCTGGGGATGGCAGGAGCAGGGGATGGCAGGGACAGGGGATGGCAGAAGCAAAGGATGGCATGAGCTGGGGATGGCAGGAATGTGGGATGGCAAGAGCAGGGGATAGCAGGAACATGGGATAGCAGGAGGAGGGGATGGCAGGAGCTGGGGACGGCAAGAGCAGGGGATGGCAGGGACAGAGGATGACATGAGCTGGGAATGGCAGGAACGTGGGATGGCAGGAGCACAGGAAACCATCCCAGCCTGAGCAGTGGGTGCAGGAAAGGGGCACTCAGCATTCCCAGTCCTTTCCAGCAGTTGAGCCATTGTGAACCAGGCAGCAGAACAACTTCAAAGGCAAAGGCCTGGTGTCTGCAGAAGCTGCTTTGCCCTGGTGTCTGCAGAAGCTGCTTTGCCCCGCGCTGGGGTGCAGGAGCACTCCCCTGTCCTGACTATATTGTTTCCCTTGCACAGGGGATGCTGTAACCAGGTGAAGGATGGACTGACAGAGCCCCTTCAGTTTCTTCTCAGCCTGCAGGGAAGGAGCCAGTTTTGGACACAAACATCCCTCTGGCTGCGGCGAGGGGAGAGGAGCTGGCGGATCGAACCCGCTCCTGGAGGGGAAAATACCGCTTCGGTTTGGTGTCTAATTAGATATTTACCAGGAAGGAAGGAAAGATATAAATAGGGTGACAGTGACTTCAAAGGGTGTTTTTTGACTTCTAAGAATAACACCTTTGCTGGCGCCGGTTTCGGGAATATCGGCTGTGCCTGGGTGTGAAAGACGGAGGAGGTGTCGCAGCTCGGTCGGCAGCCAAGGGAGCAAACCCAGACCCCAGCCCTGCTCCAAACCCAGACCCCAGCCCCACTCCAAACCCAGACCCCAGCCCCACTCCAAACCCAGACCCCAGCCCCCCACTCCAAACCCAGACCCCAGCCCCACTCACCCGACCCACCCCCTCCCAACCCAGACCCCAGCCCCCCACTCCAAACCCAGACCCCAGCCCCACTCCAAACCCAGACCCCAGCCCCACTCCAAACCCAGACCCCAGCCCCGCTCCAGCCCCACAGGACCAGCTGAGGAGGGGACAGAGTCCCTGGAAAGCTCAGCTGCATCCACAGAGACACATCAGGGACAGTTTGGGGAAGACAGACAGTGCTGCAACACGGGCAGGAGTTGGCACCATGGGGACCCCACCCCTGTCCCCGTGGGCAGTGCTGGTGCCCACCCTGGTGCTGGTGGGGCTCTGGGCTCCCTGTGTGGTGAGCAGGCAGCCCAACTTCATCGTCATCCTGGCCGATGATGTGGGCTGGGGGGATCTGGGTGCCAACTGGGCAGAGACGAAGGAGACTCCGCATTTGGATCAGCTGGCTGCCGAAGGAACGAGGTAATGTCTGTCCCCCTTCCCTGCCCTCACCCTGCACCCCTGCTTACTCTGCCCTGCAGCACAGGGGAATTCAGCCCTGCGGGACTGGCAGGTGAGGAGATTTTGTTGGTGTGGGTTTGGGTGCATGGGGAGGGCAGCCAGAGCCTGGCACCTTGGGGTGCAGGTCCATCCATCCCTGCTGGACCCTTCATCTGCCACTCCTCACCCTCATCCCCAGAGGAAAAGGGGGAATGTCCAGAGGAGCAGGGAGGGGCAGGGCAGTGTTAGAGCACACGGGGTCTCGTGAGTTGCAGGGTTTTTCATTTTGCAGGTTCGTGGATTTCCACTCAGCTGCCTCCACGTGCTCCCCGTCCCGCGCCTCGCTGCTCACGGGGCGCCTGGGGGTGCGCAACGGGGTCACCCACAACTTCGCCATCTCCTCTCTTGGGGGCCTCCCCCTCAATGAGACCACCCTGGCCGAGGTCCTGAGGGAGGCTGGCTACAGCACAGGGGCTATAGGTAATGCCCAGAGTGCCAGGGCCAGCTGGGGAGGTGGCAGGGGGTGCCCTTGCAGAGGAGGTACTCGGGTGAAATGCTGGCAGTGAAAGGGAAACCTAAAGGGTCACGTGAGAGAGATTTCACACATCCCCCTTGGATTTTGCAATGCCAAGCTTAAAATCTTCCTTTTCAACGGTGCTGCCGGAAATCCAGACTTCTCCATTTCATCTCTCATTGCTTTATCTCCCAAGGAATGTGCTGGGTGTTCCTTAGCAAACAGGACTGGCTCTGCCATCCTGCATCCCACACCACGGGCGATGCCACTGGCCGTGCCACTTTGGTCACCCTCCTGTCACTGTGGGTCCCCCTCAGCCTGCACAAACCCTTTGCATCTGCAGCTCCTGCTGCTGTGCTGGCAGAAATTCCCTCTGTTTCTTCATCCCCCCCAGTTTTTGCAGTTCTCCCTCTTGGATCAGAGCGTTCAGTGGGAGCAAGCACGTGCTGGAGGTCAGAGGATGAAGCTGGGTTTAGGGAGGGGTGAGGAAGCTGTC
Organism: Serinus canaria; assembly: GCF_022539315.1. Classification (NCBI taxonomy): domain Eukaryota; kingdom Metazoa; phylum Chordata; class Aves; order Passeriformes; family Fringillidae; genus Serinus; species Serinus canaria. The sequence goes on along the minus strand of NC_066331.1, from coordinate 2,384,791 downwards.
TGCTCAGAACACAAACACATGAAAGAGCCTTTTAAGGCTGGAAACACTCGCTTTGCTCAGCCATGAGATACCTTATGCATTTTTTCTGGGTTTTCTGCAAAAATAGACGGCATTCTGGAATGGCAGCCAGCACAAACAAGGAACCTTTCTTGTAGCTTGATTAAAGCCCCCAGTGCTGCGGGCACCTTGTGGGTGAGGGCTGCCGGTGGCTGTGCCACCTCTGAAATGATGTTCTGTGACTTCCACGCAGGCAAGTGGCACCTGGGACACCACGGCCGCCATCACCCCAACTCCCGTGGTAAGGGCTGTGCCAGCAGGGACAGGCAGAGGGCCCTGTGGCCACCTTGACCCTGCTGACCCCTCACTTGCCTCCCAGGCTTCGACTACTACTTTGGGATCCCCTACAGCCACGACATGGGCTGCACAGACACCCCTGGCTACAACCTACCGCCCTGCCCGCCCTGCCCGCGGCACAGCCCCGCTGCCAGGTACGGGCACGGGGTTCCAGTGCTGGCTGTCTGCAGCAGTGTCCCCAGCCCTGAGGATGCCCTGGGCTGTGTCTGCAGCAGTGTTCCCAGCCCTGAGGGCGCCCTGGGCTGTGTCTGCAGCAGTGTCCCCAGCCCTGAGGATGCCCTGGGCTGTGGTCACCTCCCCTCACGCTCTGTGCACCCAGTTTCCCCCTGCAGGGCATGGGCTGGGAGCTCCCCGTGCCATGGGGACATTGGCATCACTCCCTTTGTTCTCCCTCCCTCCCTCCCTCGGCTTTCTGGAAGCCAGGAGATCAGCCAGGCTCCGTGCCTGCTCTGTGACAAGCCTGGGGTGCCTCTTCCCAGCAGGGTGGCAAGGAAGGACTGTTACACAGAGGTGGCCCTGCCTCTCTTGGAGAACATCACCATCGTCCAGCAGCCCGTGGAGCTCGGCAGCCTGGCCAGGCGCTACGCAGAGGAGGCAGAGCGGTTCATCCAGAGGGCCAGGTGAGGGCCACCCACTGTCCCCTGTCTGTCCCCTTTGCTAGGAGAGCTCCTGGGTCACTGCAGGACTTCTCTGCATTACGCTGGTGCAATGCCAGGGGAGATGGGTGGCTCAGATTTGGGGTATCCATGGCTTGGCTTCCTGCTGGAGGAGGCACTGAGGCTCCTCTGGTGTCCTCTAAAGGGGAGGTGTGTTTTTAAAACCATCGTTTTTGAGGAAAGTCAAAGCCTTTGAGTGGGGCTGTGCCTCCTTTCTGGGGGAATGTGGGCGATGTCAAGGTCTGTCCATCCCTGCATCCCTGCGGATGAGGTGGCAATGGGGTGGTGGAGGTGCCTCCATGGGTGTTAAGTGCTGGTAGGGGCTGTCAACAGGCGCTGAGTGGTGCTCAGGGTGGGACCAGAGCAGCACCCAGAGGTGTTTGAACACGCCCCACGTGTGAGATTGGATCCATTTTGAGGATAAAGCACCCGGAGATCGCCGGGCTTCAGGATCTGCCTCCCCAGCCTCAGAGCACAGGAGGGGCCCGGCTGTGTTTGTCCCCGAGGAGCGAAGTGGCTCCTCCGAATGAGGCCCCCGAGCCCTGCTGACGGGTTGTGTAATTTTAATCCCCATTACTGGCGGATTACGAGCTGTGACTTTGCAAAATGCCTCCCTGCAGAGTGAGGAGAGGAAGCGCTGCCGGGCAGCCCTGCCTGAGCCCATCCCCTGCCTGCATCCCGGGATAACGCAGGCCCGGGGAAGGCGGGTCCTTGGGGTAAGGTTTGTGTAACAGAGGTGAATGAAGGGCTGGGCAGGGAGCAGCACATGGGGAAATGGCTCTTTATAAACCTGGCTGCTCTTTTGTTGCATAAAACCTGTGGTTTGTCCCTTTGGGTGCCAAGGATTGGCCGTGGGGTGGCTTGGTCACATTTGGGATGCTGAGGGTGCCCAGGCTCTGGGCTGTGGGGCAGCACCAACCCCTTCTCCTGCCAAACCCCCAGCCCTCCAGGCTGCCTGGGTGCTCTGTGAAAACGGGTGTGTAAACTCCGGGTTAATAGGAAAAGCCTTTAAACTCCCAGAAGTGTTTCGGGGTTATCTGTGTTCGTGGAGAACAGGATTAGGCAGGTGCCTGCCTTTTCTTCCCTTCCCTTTGATGGCTTATTCCAGTTTTCCCCTGCCTGACTCATTCATTACAGGGCAACAAAAGAACACCGGATTTGCCATCTCGGTGTTTTTTTAACCAGTCGAGGTTGAGCAATTTGTGACAGTGAGACGTGGCACTGCTCGAGCACAAGCGAGCGTGGGAGCAAAAGTCAGGGACTGCTGTCTTCAGTTATTGATTAAACTTTTGCCTCATCTTCAGGACAGTTCCGAGGTGTCTGTGTGGCAAATGAGAGGGATGTTCAGCTGAGCATCACAGCCACGAGTCCATCTGGATGCTGGAGCCAGGAAGCAGCTTTCCCTGCTCCAGGGGCTCTGGCATCCCATGGGAAGAGGTCTCACGGTGGCAGTTTGCAAGGGGCACATGAGCTCTCCTGACCCCCACGTCCTGCAGGAGCAGGCAGGGTGCCAGGGGGACACAGGGGAGATGGGTGTGAGCACCATGGATACCCCAAATCTGAACCCCATGGCTCAGATCTGGGGTGTCCATGGCTTGGCTTCCTGCTGGAGGAGGCACTGAGGATCTTCTGCTGTCCTCTAACGGGGTTGTGTGTTTTTTAAAACATCGTTTCTGGGGAAAGTCCAGGCGGGGATTTTGAGCAAACCCTTCACGGGGCTCCAGCACCGTGAGGGGATGCAGCAGCTCTGGGCAGGATGGGGTTTACTCATTTTCCAGGCCAGGTGGGTGCCGGGCAGAGGAAGGAAGTGCCGACACGCACGTTGGAAGGGCCCCAGGGCTGGCAGGAGGCGGCGATGGGGCCGGGCGTGTGGACGGCCGGGACACGGCCCCAGGATCCGGCCCCTCCTCGCCGCTGGCCATCCCACCCTTCCCCTCCGAGGTCCCTGAGGAAGAGCAGGCCTCGTTGGAGCAGATAAATATAGCTGTAAACAAGCAAACAGGACGTGTCCTGGGCTGATGCAGGAGCGGGCGGGCGGCGGGGCAGCGCACGGTGGCGGACATGCTGCGGGGCCGGTGGCACTGCCAGGGCTGTGCCCGGGGCGTGTGGGTGGCCTGCTGTGCCACATCCTCTGCCCACAGTGCCACCAGGCCGGGCACCTGCTGGGGAGGGGGAAAAAGGGCCAAAATGGGCCCTCTGAGGGAGGGGAGGGAGGTGTGTGAGCGCAGCAGCATGGAGTGTTTGGAGATGGTGGAAGGGGCAAATCCACCCCAAATGGGGGCACAGTTGACAACAGGGGGGCAGGGAGGAGAGGTTTAAGCAGCAGCAGGGGAGAAGTGGCTCAGCTCAGCCAAGCCTCCTCCCTGTAAGGAGAGGGGTGCCTGGAGCTGGGTGATGTACGTGGGGTGTTTTCCCCCCAAGGAGCTGCGGCAGAGGCAGGAGTGGAAGGGCCGCTGGTTTGTGTCCCCAGGCTCAGCAGTGCCACCACCCCAGTGACCTCCTGGAGGCTGAACTCTCTCCCTCTGTGCCCTTTGCAGTGACAAAGGACGTCCCTTCTTCCTCTACCTGGCCCTGGCCCATATGCACGTCCCGCTGGTCCCCCCGCTGCCCCCCGCTGCGGGCAGGGGCATCTATGGAGCCTCCCTGGCAGAGATGGATGCGCTGGTGGGACGGGTGAAGGAGCTGGCTGACAGCCTCGGGAGGGGCAGCACGTTGCTGTGGTTCACAGGTACTGCAGGAGCACTGCAGGGCTGGGGTTGTGGGGTTCACATTCTCTGAACCTGAGAGAAGCAGAGAAAACAATGATCGAAACAATTCTTATCTCATTCGCTGCTCCTGTGTTCTGCCAAAGGGGGGTGACACTGGGGACTGCACCTGCAGGTGGGGGCAGGATCTGTGCTTGTCCTCTGCCCTCGATGTCCCCTGCCCTCGATGTCCCCTGCCCTCGGTGTCCCCTGCCCTCGATTCTCCCCCTGCTCTGGGAGTGGGGAGTGGTCCCGCCATGGGGATGGGTGGGGGTCCCAGGCCGCTGTGGCCACTGAGCTGGGTGGTGCCCACCCTGCCACCCCCCTCCGGCTGCGGGGCTGAAGTGCTGGGGCCGTGACTAATTAAACCACAAATCCTCGTTCGTTAAGAAGCCCAAATCCGCTCTGTGTCGCTGAGCAGCCTCCCTAATGAGGATGTCTTGCTCCTGATGACAGGAACCGCTCGGCCGCTCATTAACACCCAGAGCTGGTGGCACCGTGCCCCCCCTGCCCTGACCTGGCTGCCCTCCAGCCCCTGCAAACAATCTGCTAAAAACCAAAATCCATCAACCAGCTGCTCTCGCTCGTGTGGGGAGGCATCACAGGGGTGGCAGAGAGGGATGGAAGGGTCACTTGTCCTTGTCTACCCCTTCTACTGTGGGTGTCCCCTGTGGTCCTGGTGTCCCTCATGGGGACATTTCTTTCTCTTGCAGGTGACAATGGCCCCTGGGCACAGAAGTGTGATCTGGCAGGACGCCTAGGGCCATTCGTGGGTGCCTGGCAGAGGCAGAGAGGTAACCTGGCAGCGTGGGGGGGTCCCAGTCCCCAGGGGCACAGGGGGGCTGCTCCACAAAGCCCCCAGTGCCCACCGAGGGGACAGGGGCAGCATTGCATTCCCTCCAGCCTCACCCTGGCTGCTGCCCTGGGCTCAAACACACCCCAGTGCTATTTTTTTCTTTCAAACAGTCAAGCTTCCCCCAAAACTGCTGCGCGGGGTGGGCTGGGGTCCCCATTACCCCGGAGCTTGGGGTGAGTGTGGTTTGGAGATGGGATGTTGCTATCTGCCCCATCAGGGTCTCACAGCCCCCAGCCCCATCCTGCCCGGAGCAGAGCACCCACCACCCTCCCCACACCCCAGAAATTTGCTTTTCTTCCTCTCCACCGTTTTGTTGGGTTTTGTTTTGTTTTGGTTTGGTTTTTTTTGTTTTTTTTTTTTTTTTCCTTCACTCTTTCCTCCTTTTCCGGCCAAGCCATCTGCTTGGTGGGTTTATTTCTGCCGGGGCAGCCAGAAACATTCATGAGTCAGGCGTTTCCCACTTCTGCTTGTATTACGCGGTGTTAACGTGCCAGGCTCGGCTGGCCGTGCCCGGGGTCAGCAGTGAGGGTCATCCTTCTCCTTTTCCTGACACCCTGGCCACTCCACCGTGACCATTCCCTGGGCAAACAGCGCTGGCTCAGTCCCATTCCCAGAGCCCTTCCTTCTCCTGGCCCCGGGGATGGAACGGTAACCTTAATTTTCTAGTAAACAAACCCCGCTGCCGGCCCCGGGTTGTTGCTCTTGAGCAACCCCCGGTCACAAGCCCGAGCAGATGGTGCAGAAGCTGTTCGGGAACAGGGCGAGCAGAACACGAACCACGGCCCCTTCCAGCCCCTGTGCCCTGCAGAGCCCCCGGCAGGGAGGGAAGGACGAGCTGGGGCTGGCAGAGCGCTCCGGGCTCCTGCAAGCACCGCCCGCCTGCCAGCCTGGCTGCAGGGTGCCCGCACTGCCCGGGCTGCCAGGGCTGGGCTGGCACTGCCCGGGGATGCCAGGCTGGGATGCTCGGCCTTCCCAGCCCGGGGGATTGTTCCTGGGCAGGGAAAAGCCCCCGAGGGGTGGGAGGGGAGGGGAAGGCAGGCTGCTCCCTGGCTAAAAACAAAACAAACAAAAAAACCCCATTTACTTCTATATGTTTCATGTGTTTCCGTATGTCTCTAAATGTTTCTATTTGTTTCTATGTTCCTGTACATTCCTACATGTTCCTATATGTTTCTAGCATGTTTCTACACATTTCCAAAATGTTTTTACACATTTCCAACATGTTCCTACATGTTTCTGTTTCTAACATGTTTTTATATCTTTCCAACATGTTTCTGCATGTTACTACACATTTCTATATGTTTCTAACATGTTTCTATATGTTTCCACATGTTTTTGTATGTTTCTGCATGTTTCTGTATGTTTCTACAGGTTTTTATGTGTTTCTAACATGTTTCTATGTTTCTACATGTTTCTATATGTTTCTAACATGTTTCTGCATGTTTCTACATGTTTACAGGTTTCTAACATTTTTCTATACGTTTCCAACATGTTTCTTCATGTTTCTACATGCTTCTGTATGTTTCTGCATGTTTCTATATGTTTCTATATGTTTCTGTATGTTTTCTATATGTTTCTACAAGTTTCTATGTTTCTGCATGTTTCTATATGTTTCCTGTAGCTCCATCTTTTGTTTTAGGGTCCAACCCTAAATTCCAGAGGTGTTTTCCACCGATTTCAGGTGGTCCCTGGAGCTGGGAGAGAGCAGCAGATCCGTGTGTGCTGCCCCTTTCTCTGTGCTTCCCACAGCCCCCAGAACTCCTCTCCCACCTTGGGGTCAAAAGTCCAGCAAGGGGAGGGATACTGGGAGAGAGAAAAACATTGAGGGGATGTGATGCTGGGCATGTTTTGAGGCAGGTTGGGGAAGTTCCAGACCTGGTGTGTCCCTGTGCTGAGGACCTGCTGTGTGTGTGGTGGGACCAAGGTTTTCATCCCACCACGGGAATGCAGAGTTCAGCTTTCCTGGAAAGCCTGGAAAGTCCCCACAGCAGCAGGGCTGCATCATCCCCACTCTGGAGAAAATTCCCTGGTTGGGTTTGGGTGTTTCAGCCCTGTTTACTTCCCAAAGTGTTAATGTGACCTCATTCCCAGGCTGCTCTGACCTGACCAGAGGTGCTGGGGTGGCTTGGTCAGGAAATATCCGTCTGATGTCCTTCCAGAGACCCCTGACCATGCCTGGAAAAACCCTGCAAATGCATCCAGGAGGATGAGATTTTTCATTTATCTGCAGAGATGGGGCTTGATATTAATTGCTGTAATTGCTGTGGTTTCCTGGGGGAAAGACCAAAACTTTGGGTGGGGAATGGGACAGATTGGGGATGTGCTCAGTCCGTGCCAGGGTCAGAAACCTTTTCCCTGGGCTGGTCCTTGTGGCACCTGTGCCACTGGTGTCCTTGTGGGCATGGCAGCATTGCCTGGGGGCATGGATCAGCATCGGGTGGCTTGGGGACAGCTCAGGGGACAGCTCAGGGGCTCTGGGGACAGCTCAGGGGACAGCTCAGGGGCTGTCTTGGGCGGGCTGGGAACAGCTCAGGGGCTCTCTTGGCCAGGCTGGGGACAGCTCAGGGGCTCTCTTGGCCAGGCTGGGGACAGCTCAGGGGCTCTCTTGGCCGGGTTGGGGACAGCTCAGGGGCTCTCTTGGCCGGGTTGGGGACAGCTCAGGGGCTCTCTGGCCGGGTTGGGGACAGCTCAGGGGCTCTCTTGGCCGGGTTGGGGACAGCTCAGGGGCTCTCTTGGCCGGGTTGGGGACAACTCAGGGGCTCTCTTGGCCAGGCTGGGGACAGCTCAGGGGCTCTCTTGGCCGGGTTGGGGACAGCTCAGGGGCTCTCTTGGCCGGGTTGGGGACAGCTCAGGGGCTCTCTTGGCCGGGTTGGGGACAGCTCAGGGGCTCTCTTGGCCGTGCCCCCAGGAAATGGCTCGGGGCGAGTGCCGTTGCCATAGCACGCTGAAAGGCAGCAGCACAAAAGCTGCTCCTGGGAAGTTTCCTCTGTGAATCGCCCTGGGATTTTCTCTTTGCCCCATTCCCAACCCCTTCCCCCTCCAGCTGCCTGGGGCCCTTTGGGCTGCAGCCAAGGCAGAGGCTCTTCAACCCCCTTCCAGCCCTTTTGATGCTCGGTGCTCCCGTTTTGGGGCTCAGCACCCCGATTTTGGCGCTCAGCACCCCAGCCCCACTGCTCAGCACTGCAGGTGGAGGAAGGCACTGGCAGCTTCCCCTGCATCTCAAATCCAAGGGCAGGGCAGAGTGCTTTGGTGCTGTCAGGGAGAGGATGGATCAGGTTCATTAACTGGCAGGAGGGTTATTAGCAGGATGGTATTTTTAATGAGGCAGGTTTCCAGCAGCTGGGGGAGGGGGGGCTGTTGGTGCTGAGCCCTGCAGGGGACAGAAGCCCCTGGAATAAATTCCTACATTTCCTGCCTGCTCCATTCTCTCACCTGGCATCAAAAGGGGATGGAAATGCAATGGCTCTGGCAGCTGCTGCATTTCTCATCACTCACTGGAGCAGAGAAACGCAAACCAGTGCCCAGCTGAGACCTCTTTCTTTTCCCTTTGAAAAGCTCCTGCAGTTCTTCTCCCTTCCCTGGCCCAGTGAAACCACCCTCCTTTGGGGTAATTTACACCATCTCTGCCTCTGAACAGTTCCTTTTCCAGGGGAACTCCCGGCTCAGGAGGTGTTCCAGCATCAGCAGGATGCTGAGCACTGCCCTGTCCTCCTGCAGGTGGGAGCTCAGCGAAGCAAACAACCTGGGAAGGAGGGCACAGGGTGCCAGCCCTGGTGTACTGGCCTGGCCGTGTCCCTGCCAGGAGGACGAGCCAGGCTCTCCTCAGGTAAGAGCCCCTCGAGGAGGGGGAGACCCCATTTGGAGGGACCCCCCCACCCCCACGCTGCCACCCAGGCCATCACCTGGGTTTTGGCAGCAGCTGCCTGCTCTGGTTATCCCCTGCCTTGTGCCAGGCTGTACTTTTGTCCTCTCCCAAGACTTAATGGCTCAGCTGAGAGGAGCTGAAAGGGCTTTTTGTGCGGCTGGAGGGCTGGAGCTCGCAGCCACCGCCGGGCTCCGTGTGCTCCTGGCCGCGGTGGCCGAGGGCTGCCGATAATTAAAAGATGACGATGTCGTCTGTGCCCAGCACGGAGCAGGCTCGGGCTCTGCGGTCTGTGAATGGCTTTCTGTGGAGGAGGGTGCGGTTGAGAGGAGGGGTGGCGCTGGCAGTCCCTGCAGGAGGGCAAGGGGAGGGTCTGTACTGCCCCTCTCCCTGCAGCACCTGCAGCCCTTCATGTGCCAGCTGCACCCATCCCTACAGCCCTCCTGGGCAGCAGATGTGGGGCACAGCCTGGGGCAGAGCGGGGGGAATGTCCCTGATCATCCCTGATGGGTCCCCATGGTGCTGGGGTCAGGCTGGAGGGGCTGGGGCCTTGTTGGATTTTAGGATACCCTGTCCCCTTTCATCCCTGATGGGTCCCCACGGTGCTGGGGTCAGGCTGGGGAGGTTTGGGATTACTGGGCATTGGGATGTCCTGTCCCTTTTCATCCCCCATGGTGCTGGGGGTCAGGCTGGGGGGGTTTGGGGTTACTGGGAATTGGAAAATTCTGTCCCCTTTCATCCCTGTTGGGTCCCCAGAGTGCTGGGGGTCGGGCTGATGGCTTGTTGGATGTTGGGATGTCCCCTTTCATCCTTGAGGCACACGGGGTGGTGGGGCTGAGGGGTTAGTGGGCATTGGGATATCCTGTCCCCTTTCATCCCTGATGGATCCCCATGGTGCTGGGGTCAGGCTGAATTTGGGGTTACTGGGAATTGGGATGCCCTGTCCCCTTTCATCATTGAGGCACACAGGGTGGTGGGGGCTGGGGGATTGTTGGATTTTGGGATGCCCTGTCCCCTTTCATCCTTGAGGCACACAGGGTGGTGGGGGCTGGGGGATTGTTGGATTTTGGGATGCCCTGTCCCCTTTCATCCTTGAGGCACACAGGGTGGTGGGGGCTGGGGGATTGTTGGATTTTGGGATGCCCTGTCCCCTTTCATCCTTGAGGCACACAGGGTGGTGGGGCTGAGGGGTTGCTGGGTACTGGGAAAGAATGTCCCAGCTGCTGGAAGCAGGTCCTGACTGGTGGGCCCTGGGGCAGGGTTGGGTGTTTCCAAGGTCCCTGAGATAAGCTGGAGACACTCACTCGTTCCACAGCCCCAGGGCAGCTCTGGGAGCTGGGTGTTTGCAGGCAAGGGAAGGTCTGAGCCATAAGCTGAGTCACTGGTGTCTGGTGGAGGGGATGGGGAGCACGTAGCACCCGTGGCTTCCCCTCCAAACCCCCCGGGCCGTGGGGCAGAGCTGCCAGCCCCTCGGGCAGCTGGGGCAGCACGTGCAGGATCAGTGCCCGTCCCATCCCCCTGTCCCTGCCTCCAAGCCCAGGAATTCTGATTATCTCCTCGAAGATCTTATCTCCTGCATTTCCCAGCTCCAGTCTGGCAGGTTGGACAGCTGGAAATCTAGAAATCCAGCAGAGGCAGGTGCAGCACTCCGGGTGCTTGGGGAGTGGCTCTGTAGCTCTCCAGGAGCCACATCCAGCTGCTGTCCCCCCCAGCAGAGGCTGGCACTGCCACGGGGCCATGCCCAGCTGTGCAGGGTGGTGGTCTGGCATCAGGAGGGGGCACCCCCTCTTTGGGAGCAGCACAGAACCAGCCTGGGGGGCTGTGAGCGATGGGTCACGCTCAGGAAAGTGTCACCAGCTGTGGCCTGATGTGGGACAGGGAATGTGGAGGGACACGGAGGTGCTCACAGGACTGGTGGCTTTTCTCTGTGCCTCTGTCCCCTCGGGAACAGCCCCCAAGGACCAGCAGGTACAACAGGGACACTGAAACCCCCCCAGCTGATTGGGAAGAGCGAGCAGCTGGGGAGGGAATGAAGCAGGAGGGGCTGGGAGCCCTGAGCACACAGAGGGACCTCGGCCAGGTGGGATCCCCGGGAGGAGGCAGGGCTGGGCAGGGCAAGGCCTCACCCATCTGCAGGGATCTCCTCCTCCCCTGGGGTTATGGAAACACCTGGCTGGGGCACAGAGGCTGCTGGAGCTGCTCAGGACCTCGTGGCTGCGTGTGCTGCCTGGCCAGGGAGCGCAGGGTGAGCCAGGGTGAGCGTGCCCGGGGGCAGGGAGCTGCAGCCAGCACAGAAACGCTGCTGCCTCAGCCCAGACCAGCACCTGCACGCTGGGCTCTGCACAAAACTGCCTCGTCTGCTTTTCTTAATTATGGTTAATTGTCAGAGCCACCCACTGTGCTCCTGCCCTTCCCTGCCCCAACCCGAATTAGGGCATGGAAGAAGTAGGTCAGGAGGGTGGTGAAGGAGGAGATTGCACCATCCTGGCTGTGCTGGCAGCGTGGGGCTGGGCAGGTTGGCTGGGCTGCTGGGGTGTGGGGAGAGCTGCCTGCAGGCCAGGCAGGGCAGTGTTCTGTGCCCCATGGTGCCCGGGGTGCTCAGCACCACGGCAGGGCAGGGCTCCCAGCCTTCAGGATGCCCATTGTCCCACAGGCAGGAGCTGCTGTCCCTGGGCACTGCCAGGCCCTTTTCCTTGGTGGTCAGGTGGCAGCAGGATGCTGGAGTGGCTGTATGTGTCAAATCTCTCTTGCCAGGGCAGGGGCTGGCAGCATGGCTTCTCTTTACCTCAAGTGGATGCCAGGATGTGCCCACTGGTGCCTTTGCTTTGATGCCAGCTTTGACCAAAATCCTACTTTTCCTGCCTTTTTCCACGGGTTACACCTGCCCATGGCTGGGGAAAGCTTCAGCCACCTCTGCCCTCAATGATGTTGCTCTCCCAGCCCAGTGCTGCTCTCCAGAGCTCCCACCCACTGGGGCAGGGCTGCCTGGGACCATCCACGTGCATTGAGGTGGGAGCTGGGTCCTGGAGGTGCTGGGCAGCCCTGGCACCAGGGGCAGGCTGTCCAGGTGAGCTGCTGTTCTGGGGGTCCTGCAGTGCCCCCAGCAAGGTGCCTGCAGGGGTTGCAGTGCAGAGCCAGGATTTTCTGGGCGCCTCCTGGCTCTCAGCAGTGTTTGTTCTTATTTGTTCTCTCTGTCTCTTAGCAGCTAAATGAAAACTCCTTCAGTGGGAGAGCCGGGGGCTGGTGAGCCCAGGGCTCTTTCCTCTCTCTGCTCACTCAGCTGCCACCAGCTCCAGGCAGGAGGCACCCAGGGGCAGGAGCGTGGTGGTGACAAGGTCACAGGGGCAGGACCAGGGCAGCACCCTGGTGACCCCAGTTCCTGGTGCTTTTGCCTCCTGTAGCAATTTCCTTGTCCCAGCCAAGCCCCCCGAGCTGCTGGCACGGGGGTGGGCTGAGCCCTGGCAGCAGTGCCAGCTGTCAGCTCCTGTGCCACAGCCTGGTCTCTCAGGGCAGAGCTGTGATGTGTCACTTGGCCACTGTCCCCTGGGGCCACAGGACACACCCTGGTGTGGGTGGTTCCTCTTAGAGGTCTGGGGTCACCTTGTGACTGCATCTGTGAGGGAGAGATGCTGTTGGTGACATTGAGGGGACAGAAACTTGTGCCCCAGAGGATGTGGAGGGTGAGAACTGGACATGGGGGCTGTGAGCAGGACATTCCCATCCCACTGGAGTCGAGTCTGGACCCCTTTGGGACACTTGGCCAGAAGAAGGGAGCCTGTGCCCAGGCTGTGAAGGGCTGGGGGATCCCATCCCACCCCATGCAGCTCCTTCACATCTCAGGATGTGCCAGGTGGGGACAGTCCTGTCCCAGGGCACAGGCAGCAGGTGGCAAAGCAGGGACTGTCCCTCTCTGCATCCCCAGGGAGCCAGAGGCCCTTCCCCGTGTCCCTCTGCTCCTGGAGGGACCGAGGTGAGCCCTGGCTGCTCTGCTGTGGCTGTGCCAGGCTGGGGCTGGCACTGGGGAGGCTGATGGGGCTCTCCTGTCCCATCCTGGCAGCTCATGCTGTGCTCTGTAACAGCCACTCTGCATCTCCTGGGCACCAGGAGCTGCTGGCTCTGGCCTGAAAACCCCTGGGGGGCACTTTCTGCAGGGGGTGACTGACCTGCTGCCTTCCCACTGCCCAGGGGTTCAGTGCCCTGCTCCCCCGTGCCCCTGCCCCAGGGAGAGGCACATCCTGACTGAATCTGGGGGTGGCAGGGCTGTGAAGCCAGGGCAGAGCTGGGTTCAGCCTTTTAACCCTGGGTTCCCTCTCCTGGGAGGGATGTGGGGCACAGGTGGGGTTGGGGAGACCCTCTGTGGATCCTCACTCCTTGCTCTGACGACTGTCCCCTCTTTTCCCAGCATCCTGGACATCTTCCCCACGCTGGTGGCCCTGGCTGGGGCAGCACTGCCCCCAAACAGGCGCTTTGATGGCTTGGATGTGTCCCCAGTTCTCTTTGGCTGGTCGGATGTGGGACACAAGGTAAGGCAGAGCCACCCCTGGTGTCACCCCCCCCGACAGCAGGTAAAACAGGTAGGTGGTGCCTTGGTTTGAACAGCCAGGTGTGTGCTGAGGAAGGCAGGAGCCAAACCTCTGCCAGAGTCAGACCATGCCCTGCCCCCTGTGTGTCAGGGTGGTGGCACAGTCCCATCCCAGGGGGGCTCAGGGTGGTGGCACAGTCCCATCCCAGGGGGGCTCAGGGTGGTGGCACAGTCCCATCCCAGGGGGCTCAGGGTGGTGGCACAGCCCCATCCCAGGGGGGCTCAGGGTGGTGGCACAGTCCCATCCCAGGGGGGCTCAGGGTGGTGGCACAGTCCCATCCCAGGGGGCTCAGGGTGGTGGCACAGTCCCATCCCAGGGGGGCTCAGGGTGGTGGCACAGTCCCATCCTAGGGGGGCTCAGGGTGGTGGCACAGTCCCATCCCAGGGGGGCTCAGGGTGGTGGCACAGTCCCATCCCAGGGGGGCTCAGGGTGGTGGCACAGTCCCATCCCAGGGGGGCTCAGCCCTCCTGCAGTGCCAGCTGTGGCTCTGCTGGAGCAGGGATCCTGCACAAGGGGGGAGTTTTCCTCTGCAGCTCCAGGGCTGCTGGAGATGGGCCTGCTCTCCCTCTGGGAATGCAGGGCAGCAGAAAGCTGCTCCTCTGGGAATGCAGGGGGCAAAGGCTGCTGGGGTGTCCCAAAGCTCAGATTGGATCCAGGGAGGAATGCTTGGCTCCTCCTCTGGACGGAGCATCTCCCCATGGGATGGTGGAATTTGATCAGCCCTGCAGGGACACTCCCTGGCCCAAAAGGGCTTTGGGTTAATGAAGATTTTTTGTGCTTCATTCACAAACCTGGGATCAGAGGTGGAAATGCCTGTGCCTGCAGCTTGGCACCTTCCTGTGTCTGTGACCCCAGGGACCCCAGCCTGCGGGTGCTCAGGCTCGTGGCAGCCTGCAGTGCCCAGCACAGCCCCTGTGGAACATCAATGTGGGCAAGGGCAGCTCCCAGGGCTTCAAACCTGCTTATGCCCATTTATTTATTGCACCAGATCAAGGCACAACAAACTTGTGTCTTGATCAAACAGATCAAACATGAACTAACACAAAAAGTGTTCAATCAGGACAGCCCTCCCCATATCACCCCAAAAAACACAGTTTGCAGGACAAGCAGGAACCAACAAAAAAAAAAAAAAAAAAAAAAAAAAAAAGAAGAAAAGAAAAGTGGCTTTAATAGCAGTCCCGTGGATAAATCCTGATTTTGCTTTTAAAGTACACCCTCCTGCAAGCACAGTGAGCCAGCTCCCAGCGGGATCCTGGATTTGCTCTCAGTGTCCATCAGGGGTTTGGTATTTGCTTTGTATTTATGGAACCCTCTGCTGAACTGGGAGATGGAGCAGGGAAGGGGATGGGATGTGGCCAGCACGCTCTGCTCTGCTCTGCTCTGCTCCTCGGGATTAACCCTGCTGGGAGCAGGGCACTGGGGGCTGCTGGGAGCAATGGTTTGCTGGGAATGAGCCTTTCCTGGGAATGAAGTTTTCCTGGGAGCAATGGTTTGCTGGGAGCAATGGTTTGCTGAGAGTGGTGGTTTTTTGGGAATGATGGTTTGCTGGGAAGGAGGTTTTCCTGGGAGCAATGGTTTGCTAGGAGAAATGGTTTGCTGATAGTGGTGGATTTTTGGGAATGATGGTTTGCTGATAGTGTTTTTTTGGGAATGCTGGTTTGCTGGGAGCAATGGTTTACTGGGAGCAATGGTTTGCTGGGAATGATGGTTTGCAGGAGCAATGGTTTGCTGGGTGTCAGGGTGCAGCTATTCCTGTGTGGGACTCCCCCCAACGGATGGGATCACCCTGCCATGGGGTGGGGTGCCCTCAGAGGGCCCCACAGCCCCGTGGGGTGGGGGCAGCAGCCGTGTCCCCCTCCCTCCCTCCCCTCCTGGCTCCTCGCCTCCCACCCCGTGCCCCGGGGCGGCCGACAGTGACCCCGTGCAGGGTTTCCCTTGACACAAATCCTCCTGAAAGCAGCTCCTTTGCTCACTCCAATGCCCAATTTCCACACTTTCCTAATTGGGGTCGCTGGAGCTCCCAATGTGGGCTGTCCCAGTGTCCCAGCCTGTGCTTGCTGCTGGCACAGGCGGGAACGGGGCTGGGGTGACACCAAGGTCCTGCTGAGAGCAAGGGCTGTTGGCAGGAAAATAAACCACATCCTCCAAGGAGCATCGAGGGTACCAGGGGCTGTAAATCCCTCTGTCCATCAGCTCAATGTGAATAGCCCAGAGCACCAAGTTCAAGCAATGAATTTTCAGGAGAGAAAAGGCTTTCCTACCCCGCTGCTTCTCTATTTTTTATTTATTAAAATAATGGCCATGGATTAATGGAAGAGTTCCAGATCTGGGAATGTTTCTTGAATCAAAACAAGCTCCTTAATTATGCAGTAAATTATAGCAGATTTTCTAAGTGTGGGGTTTTAAGAGGTTTAGGAACGTGGCTGTTTGTAGGAAGGGAGATTTGAGTGCCCTTGGCAGCATCCCAGCTGTGCTGTTAAAGGTGTAGGCAAAGCTTTAAGGCTGGAGACAGATTAATTGGTTCAGTTCCTGGTCCTTGGCTTCACAGGGCCTTGAATATTTGCTGATTCTTGCTTTGGAGCTCTTTTATCCTGCCCAAGGAGTGTCAGCAGAAGGGCACTCTGCAGCACAGCTTCCTCCTTGCTGCACCAGGCTGCACCACCTCTTCCACTTTACACCCTTCTTATTTTCCCCCAAAAACAGAAAGATCCAACCAAATTACAAAAGGTGATTTCTTAACAAATAATTTGCCTTACAACAGAGGGCAATAAGAGAAAAGTGAGAGCATTTGGAGATCACCCCCTACCCTGAATGCTGGCATTTCTTGCATGAGGTTCCAACCAGTCCCATGTGAGATAGTGGCTACATCCAGACCAGGCAGCATGGGATGGACACCTCGGGGTGCCTGGGATCCCTGGAATGCTCTGCCAGGCAGTGTGGATGGACATCTTGGGGTGCCTGGAATTCCCTGTGCCAGGCAAGGGTGGGATGGACACCTCGGGGTGCCTGGAATTCCCTGTGCCAGGCAAGGTGGGATGGACACCTCGGGGTGCCTGGAATTCCCTGTGCCAGGCAAGGTGGGATGGACACCTCGGGGTGCCCAGGGTGCCTGGAATGCTCCCAGAGGGGCAGGGCTCTGTGCCGGGCACCTGCTCAGGCACTGCTGCACTCATCAGCTGTGAGGGCTGTTACTAAACTTGGCACTGCAGCTGCCTACAACTCCAGCAGATGTTTCTAATTTTTAGCACAGTGGAAATTTCTTGAATCACTTTTAAACTCAAATCCCAGGGAGGAAACCTCAAGTGACTCATCCCTCAGCGAAGGCACTGGCTCCGCGGCAGATGTTATCGGAGAGAGGAGCTGCTGGAGTGTCCAGCTCACTTGTCTCCTCACTCCCCAGTGCCAGAGCAGCCATCCTGTGTGGATCAAGTGTCCTAAATACCAAAAGGGAGAGATGTGACCCAGCCCTCCCTCCTTCCCTCGCTGCTCACCCCGTTCCTGGCTGTTGTCAGGGAAGGGAGCCCTCGCACAGCGGGGTGAGTCAGACGGACGGGAGGGATGTGGGAGTGATGTTCCAGCACCTCACCTTCCCCTCTGCTCCATGAGCTCACCCTCAGCTTGTGGCTGGCTGCTGGCTCCAGCCTGGGGCTCAGCTCCCTTGGATGTCCCCACTGCTGGCTGAGCTGTGAGCACCCAGTGAGGTGCTGGGTGCACCCAAGACCACCCTGGTTCCCAAATATTGCTCAGGAATTTAGTGATGGGACAAGGGGGAATGGTTTTAGGGTAAAAGATGGGAGATTTAGATTGGGTGTTAGGAAGAAATTCTTAATTTTAAGGGTGGGGAGGCCCTGGCACAGGTTATACCAGGTTGTGTCCCGTCCCTGGAAGTGTCCAAGGCCAAGTTGGATGGAGCTTAGAGCAACCCAGGACAGTGGAAAGTGCCCCTGCCCATGGCAGGGGGTGGCACTGGATGGGCTTTGGGGTCCCTTCCAACCCAAACCATTCTGTGATTTTTTGATAATCTGCCCTGCTCTGCTGAAAGCCCCAGAGCCTTTGTGATCCCTTTCTTTCCAGGTAAATTCAGAGGGTCCTGCAGGGCCAGGAAAGTCCAAGGGAGATGTTGGTGATTCCTGGGGCTCTTCTGCCACCATCCCACCGTGGTGGTTTCAGTTTGAAACCGGGCAGAAACACCAATTTCACGCAGTGGTTTCAGTTCACCAACTTGAGATTTCCCAGCCAATGCACCAATTGATGTGGTGGGTTCAGTGTTGGCTAAATGCCCACGTACCCTTCAGAATTATTTACTCATTTTCTTGCTGTGAAACACAATCAGGAGGAAGGCAAAGCAGCTTCAGCACTCACAGCTCTGCTGGTTGCTCAGAGTCCAGGGCCTGAATGATGGCTGTGAATGTGTTCAGGGATGGGATGTAGCTCATCTGGGGAGGGATTGGATTTCATGGAGCAGGTTTACCCTGCCATGGGCTGACAGGAACTATCCTGTCCTTCCTGCAGGTTCTGCTGCACCCCAACAGCGGCGCAGCCGGGAAGGTGGGCGAGATCGAGGCGCTGCGGCTGGCTCAGTACAAGGCCTTCTACACCACAGGTACTGCATCCCTACCAGAAGGTCTAAAGTCCAGGAAAAAGGCTTCTGGAATTCTTAGATCCCTGCAGATGCAGGTGAAAACCAGCTCAGGTTAATTCAGCCAGGAGCAGAGCCAAGGATGTGCTGAGCTGTGTCTGCAGGGTGGTGCTGCAGCTTGGGGTTGGTCTCAGGAATGCTCTTGGAATAAGAGTTGGGATGGGGTGGGAATGGGCCATCCTGGGTGGGTGGGTGAGGAACACAGAGGTGATCCCTGGACCTCTGTGACTCCGGGGTTTTTCTCCCATTTTCCTCCCTAGGAGGGGCCATGGCCTGTGATGGCAGCACTGGGCCGGCGCAGCGGCACCACCCACCCCTCATTTTCAACCTGGACCGCGACATCCAGGAGCAGGAGCCTCTGGATGTGGCCTCCAGGGAGTACCAGGCAGTGCTGCCTGCCATCAGCAGGGCTTATGCCCAAGCCCTGCAGGACATTGCAGCAGACAATGTCTCAGTTGCAGATTATTCCCAGGATCCAGCTGCAATTCCCTGCTGCAACGTGCAGCACGTGGGCTGCCGGTGCCACGAGGACCACTGAGCCAGGCAGGATCCCCACGTGGAAAGCAGAACACCCTGGCTTTGTCTTTAAGCAAATAATTGCTCAGGCTGCTCCTTTCTCAAGGGTGGTATCTGTGGATTGCAGGCTGGAGGTGGCCATGGAGAGGGATGGAGGCTGTGGTTCCCTTTGCTCCCTGCTGGGAAGAGGGAGGTGAGCTGGGTGTGGGTCTGGGGGAGCACACAGAGGGTCCCCTTTGGACCCTGGGCATGTGGAGGGGTTTTTGTAGGGCTCTTTATCTGGGAAACAGACAGCTCTTGGATTAAAACTACCTTCTGTGAGAGCTGGCTTTGGGAGAGGAGTCCTCTGGGAAATTTGTTTGGTTTTCCTCTAAACAGAAACCTTACAGGAGCAGCTGTGGGAGCACAAGGCAGGGGAGGATGGGGCTCACAGCCTCTGGGGAATCAGCCCTTCTGCTGCACAGACCCTGCAAGTCTGGTGGCTGCAGAGGGAAAATTCCTGGCTGGCACAAGGGGAGTGCTCTGGGAACAAAGCACCTGCCCCTCAGCTGCCTGCTGAGGCTCTTCAGAGGGGTCATGGCAAGACCCAGCTGCCTGTGGAAAGAAGGAAGGGGGTCCTGGGCCATCCACGTGGGAAGGATGCTGAGCTTGTCCGGCCATGGTGGAGCTCAGGACTCTGCTGGGACATCCAAGGGTGTGGGAGAGGCTGTTCCCTGAAGGTGGCAGGGAGAGAACTGGGGCTGCTCCCCATCAGCTCTCAGCAAAGAGAAGGGTCTAACTGTGGGGTTTAGGGAGCTCAGGGTCCCTGCCCTGGGGTCTCCCAGCAGATCAGGGCTCCAGGCAGAGGAGCTGCTGCTGCTGATCCCAATGCAGGCACAGATGGAGTGGACCAGCTCCTGTGGGGCCAAAAGCCTGGGGAGCTGCAAAGGCAGAAATGAAGGTGCAACTGAAACCTGAGAAACCACTGGGATTTCTCAGCAGCTGAGTGAGGGTGTTCTGAAACCATTCTGGATTCTGATTTACACACCCAGATCTTTCTTTGGCTGTAAGAGGACTTGTGTGGACTCACCCAGGTGTGCTGCCCTCACCCCAGCCCCCAAAACCCCTCCTACTCCCCAAACCTAATCCAGACTGACACCTTTAGGGCCCCAAAAAGAACAGCAGGAGCTGCCAGGGACAGACTGTGACTTTATTCTGTCTTTCAACATAGCAAATGGCATCTTCTCTAATATCACTGCAAAAATACTTTGCCTGGGTTAAAATAGTCTGTATATACTGTACAAAGACATAAGTTTAATATCTCTTCCTATAAGTACATTTATACACATAAAACAGCATAAATTAGAAAAGGGACAAATGGGTATATAAAATTCTGGTTACATACAAATCTGATTAAATTAGCATTTACACTGTGGTTCTAACATAGAGTTTGTTAAATAGAGCCATGTGCATACAGTACATTGACACCCCACCCAGACACAAATTACAACAGGGGCTAACAGGGCCAGGTGTTCACTTACACAGAGGAAAAACCCTGGCCCAACCATCATTTATATTTTTTTTTCTCATCTCGGGGACTCACAGATCTGTTCTTCGAAACTCCTGGCTTTTCCAGAGCACCTCCCAGCAGCTGTCCTCAGCGTGGCTGTTTTGCTTCTCCTCACGACCTCTTCGCCTTGCCCGGCTGACCTCCACGGCACAAGATTATCTACCAAAATCAAAACACAAGGGCCTTACTTTTCCCAGCACCAGGGAGCTGTTCCAGTCGGTTTTACGCACATGGGAGGAGCAGGGGGAGGGATGTCCCGCAGTGTTTTACTTTCCATTCAAAGGCAGATTGGGGAGAGGTTTATTTATTTGCTCTCCCCCTCCCCAAATTGACAGTCCTGGGAACAGGAACCATCTGGATCAGTGATAAGTGGGTCTGGCCTCTGGCTGGCACTGGGCTCAGCAGAGCCAGGCTTTGGGGAGTGCAGCTCCTGGGGGTGAGGTGCATTTGCCTCACTAAGTGCTCCCAAAAAGCTCAGCTCTGGCGTGGCTGGAGGGAAAGGTTTGTGCTGGGCATCCCTGATTGCTCTGGGGTCTCTGGATGGATCCCAGAGTTCAACTCCAACATGTTAGACAGGATTAGGGGAGAAAAAGCCCAGCCTAAACACCAGCAAAGCCTCTGAGTGAAAGAGTAAAGCAGGAGCAGAGAAGAACAGGCAGCAGCAGACCCTGATTCACCTCCCATCAGCTCCTCCTGCCACAGAGATCCTGGGTGAGATGTGCCCCTGCTCCTGATGAGGTGTGGGCAGCCCTGGCACAGATCTGTCCCAGCTCCAGCCTTGCCAGGCATGACCTGGAAGGGATGTGAACCCCACAGCTCCTGCTGCAGAGGGCCTCTGCCAGCTCCTCCTCCCAGGTCTGTCTCTCCACGAGCTGCAGGACCATCACTGGCCAGGTTTCCAGGCACAAGCATTGACACTGGATGGCACAACTCCCAAGGGACCTCAGATAATGTACTGATAAGCTGGGCTTAATCCTGCAAGCCCCAGCTGCCCAAAATGCCACTCTGAGCTACAAGGGCAGGAGCCAGGTTCTGCCAAGCTCCCTCATCCCCTATGACACATAATTACAAGTAGAGCCTCAGTGGAAAGTCTGTGGCCTTTCCTCTGCTACCAGCCAGCTGTTAAAAAATAATCACTTAAAATAATTAAGTGTCCATATCCATGCAACAGAATGAGGGAAACACCATCCAGCAAAGAGCCAGGAGGAATCTGGGCCAATACTGCTTCCACTGAGGCAGAGATGTATCTGCAGCCTGGTTTGTTGCATCAAGATCTGTGGTCTGGAGCAGCAGAGGGGTGTGTGGACCCCATGATAAGGCACTGATTTCTGCCCTGTTGTAGATCCCCCTGGATTTTTGCCCTCCAAAAAGCAGCAGCATCCTTTGGCAGCACAGCAAAGTGCCCAAACTGTTTTTGGAGCATCCAAAAACCGATGGGAAGGAGATGGTTTTTAAGAATGATGGAGGACCAGTGATGGGAAGCTGCCTTTGAAGAGCTGATTACAGTCTCACTTGACTTAATGAAATGGCTCTCCTGACAAAACCTTCAGCTCTGGGCCCTGCAGCTAAATGCAGGATGGATTACCTCTGCCTGGAAAGCACTGACCAACCTGCTGGAAGAAACCATCCTTCCTGCTGAATCCCAGGAGTTTTGGGCAGATCCCCAGGTTGCACTCCCCAGCTGCACACAGGCTGTGCTGCTTGCAGAATCCTGTAGGATTTATTTTGCCAAACCTCACAGCACCACTGCAGTGCCCTGCCTGGCCCAAAATACACCCCAGCAGCTCCCTGCACCACTGGAAACCTCACTCCCAGCTACACCCACAGAACAGGGGTGGCTGCTCAGGCAGGTGTGCAGAAAACAGCCCAAACTGCCACAGTTTTGCAGCCAGAGCTGGCTTTGCTCTTCCCACCCTGTAAAATCTTCTGATCCTGCAGGGTGAGAGCTCTGCAGCCTCCTCCCTGCACAACCAGCACAGCACCCATGGCTTCAGCCCCCTGTCCTCCTCAGTAACGCCTGAGTCCTTCCTGCCCAAGACCAGCAGTGACTTGGGAGTGCTTAATCCACCCCATCCATGCAGGAATTGTCACTGAACTGGTTTAACCTCCTTCTGCAATCCTGGCAGCAGCAACAGCAGCATCCACGTTCCCTCTTGTGAGGACACTTTTTATGAGTCCTCCTTGGGCTCCTCATCTCCTCTCTGATCTGTCCCTCCTTCCACTTAATGAACAGGCAGGGTTTGACAGATTTTATGTCAGGCTGAAGCTGGTTTTCCTCAGTCTTTAACAGCTGAGCCTCTGAAGTCTTGTTTGAGGTCAAGGGAAGACAAGAGGTTTCAAAATGGGGAGAAACTGTGGGGTTTGAGCACTGCTGTTTCTCCAGAGCCATGTCTGAGTTCAAAGCCATACCGTGGGCTGCGGGTGAATATTCCATTTTGTCACAAGTTTTGAGGTTTTGAAAAGTCTTTTTGTTGCACACTGGAAAACAAACAAAACCCTTCCCATGTTTCCGCAAAGCCGAACGCTGTCAAAACATTTTTGTTGGATAAGGTCAGGTTTTCTCCCCCTCCTCCTCTGCACAGGAGTGACCGATGCCTGAAACCCCCTTCACTGAGACTGGAGATCTCAAGTGCTGAGAAAACAGCCAAGTGCAGCGAAATCCAGAGCATCCAAACATCCTGAGTGCTCCCGCTGCGAGGGCAAACCCCAAACCAGGAGCGGGGGCTTTATCTGGAAGCTCCATTTGCTCAGGCAAAGTTATCAGGGAGTATTTTTGGAAAGCACCTTCCCTTCCCACACCACCTCCTCCCTAACAATACACATGTCACTGCTCTGTCAGGTTAATGACAGGATTTGGAGGGATCAAAGTTCATTTCATAAAGCACCTGCTGTGCTGCAGCAGGGGTTTGGGGCTGCTTTCATCCAGCACAGTCCCAGCAGGAAGCCTCATTCAGGAGCAGCGTGATCCCTGCCTGCTGGCATTTGCTTGTCCCCAAACCATGAGTTCAAGAGCAGGTTTAGCAGAAGGAAACAAAGGATTTCTCTCTGTCCCTGCTGCTCCTTCCAGGGGCCTGGGCCATCACCTTCTCTGTGGGCACAGCGAGGGAGACATTTTAAATATCCTTCTTGAGTAATGGAGTTGGACAAGTGGGAAATTCCTGCTCCCAGTTTGCAGCAGGGAGTGCTGCAGGTAAGGAAAGAAATAATCTGAGGGTTGTGTGAGTTGAGCTGGGTTTAGGTGGTGCTGGCTCAGAGGGAGTCATCAGCCAGCCTCCTTTTATCTAAGTAACACTTTGCCTCAGCTCAGAGGAAGGTGCCTCACAGAGGTCAGCTCAGCACATGGAATGAATCCTGGAATAAGGTTTGTACTTCCTCCTTTTCAGGCAAAACTCCAACAGCAGGATATGTAAAAATGAAGTAAGGAATTCCAAAAGCCTGCCAAGGCTGCAACCTGAAATCCATTACAGTGTTCTGCTGCATTACTGCTATGAAGACACCACTGATTACAACCAGATCATAGCACAGACCAACATTTGTCCAATTAGGGGTTAGATGCTTAATTAATGAGTGTGGAATAGGAAAAGGAGCCAGAAAGACACTGCCAGGCTGAAGTCAGATTGAAAAATCCACTAGCTCCTTCCAACGGTAACTGAGAAAGTGCCACATAAAAATCATAAAATGGTTTAAAACTCTGTTATTCCTTTCATCTTTGTACTTGGAAAAGGAGTTTCCTTCTCAGTTACCTTGGAAATGAAGAGACTGGTGAGGTTCAGGTATGTTCCAGTTGCATTCCATGAACTAATACAACTGACTGAAAATGCAACGGGGTATTAAGTTTTTATTTCTAAATTCTTCCAATTAAAACTAATCCTGGTAATATTAGAAATCTGCTCAAGGCACAAAGGTTAGGTCTGGATCTGAACACCATTCAGGAAGTTTGTTCAGATCTATCTCTGCTTAGGTTTGATCACTTTTGCCCCATCCCCAGCTGCTGCTTAGTGGAGGTGTCATTTTCCTGGCACTGTCCCTAGAACCCATCCAGTTATTTGAGGCTTCCCAGTGAGCTGGGACAAGGAGGGGGCCATGGAATCTCTTCTGGGAGAGGTTACTACTTCCTTCTCAGCATGAGGGTTGCACTGCAGGTTTAGGGGTCCCGAATGCTCACAGGAGGAAACTCATTCTCATCATCCAGACAGACTGGTCCAGTTGCAAACTCGTGCTCCGGGATAACCTCCCCCCGCAGGGCTCCGCCGTCCTCCGAGTAACCTGGCCAGGGGAAAGAAAACACCAAGGGTTACTGCAGGAAGGGATGGGAGGAGGCTGCACAGAAGCAGCAGACACTGTTACCACCTCTTTAGCACTGAGCTGCTTCCTCTGGCTTCATGGACTGAGGAAGAGGAAGGTGTCTCCATGGATACTATGGATTATGGATGAACTACATGGCCGACTCCTGTGGCAGCAGCTTTCCTCCTCCTGCCACGAACCTAAGCACCAACTTCAGAGTAAGATCTGCATTTGGATGTGGATCTTACACTTGGGAATATGAGATAGTCACTCTGTCTTTTCCTGCAGCAGTTTAGTGCAAGGTGTACCAGCTTCAGAGACTGTGGCAATCTCACCACAAAAACAGTGACTGTGTCAGTGACTGATACAAAAACAGTGTACACCCATGGTTACAACCCCTTGAAACCACCTGGCAGCAGCTGCTGCCTGCCAAAGAGTGGTTCCTGCTCTGCCCTGGGCCTGTCTGTGGCATAGGGAGCAGAGCTGGCACATGAAGCAGAGCAGAAAACTCGTGCCCTGTTTTTGTGGCAGGGGATGAACCTGGTGAGCTCCAAAGTCCTGCAGCCCCAGAGTGCAGTGCACCTGTGGTGATCCTTGATGAGCCCTTGGAATGTGGGACACTTTCCACTTTGCCCCAGGTGGTTTTGTGGCTTCTGCCTGAGCAAGGGCAGATGTGGTGCTCACCTGGCATGGTCGAAGTTGAAGGCACTGTACTTTGTCTGGCTACAGTTGCTGCATAAGATTGAGGTACTGGAGGCTGAAGGTCATTTTCTTTGTTCTCCTCCATCTTTCCTGAGCCAAGCAGACTAATTGAACAGATGAAGAGATAGGAGAAGAGTTAGTTCTGATCCTGACTGTTCCTTCCCAGCTCCAGCTAAGACAAGCCCATGCATCCCCATCTCCTCGAAGCACATCACCCATCCCCATCACTGCATGCAGCAGCCCCAGCAGTGCTGTGGACAGGGGAGCATTGTGCTCCACAAGGAAAGCAGGGGGTGAAGAAGGAGATAGGGGAAGCACCACTTCGGCTGGAGGACAATGCTGGCATGGGAACAGAAGGGAGCAGACTGACCACAAAAGCTTTAGGTTACAAAGGCAAACAGTGTTTCTAATCACAGAGGGGGCTCCGAAGGGCTTCCAACAGGAGCAGACTAGATGGGAAAAGCAGCCCTGGCTAGTTTAGGACGGAGTTTGAGCAGAGATATCGTATGATGTAATGTAACTCATGACCCAAGGGCCCTTTTCAGCCCTCTGATGCTCAGAGGAGCCCACATGACAAGGCTGGGGGCTGCGGGCGGCGCGCGCTGGACAGCGCAGCTTTGAAGTGCTTTTGTTTTGTGGCTTTTCCAAAAGCTGCTGGCACTTTCCTGGCTGGCAGCCACCTCCCGGCCTGGAGCACATGTTACATCTCACCCCACCCCAAAGGCTTCACATCTGGAGCCAAGCAGCCCAGATGTGTGCGGGGGGGTTACGTGCTTAATGGGATTTGCATATGGCCTGAAGAGCGGCGGGGGAGGCTCTGTTTTCACAGAATCCCAGAGTGATTTCAGTTGGAAAAGACCTCTGAGATCATCGAGCTCAACCTTTGACTGATCACCACCAGCCTGTCACCAGACCAGAGCACTGAAGGCCACATCCAGTCAGTCCTTGAACAACTCCAGGAATGGTGACCACACCACCTCCCTGGGCAGCCCCTTCCAGTGCTTAACAACCCCTTCCATGAAGAAATCCCTCTGCTTTGGCACTGGCCTTTGTTCACAGAAGCTCACAGTGTCACTCCACACCATCCTACCCCCAGTCAGCTCTCCAGCACCCACTCCAAGCTGGAGAAGGTGCTCTGCTCTCCTGCCACCATGATGGTCAGAGCTCTGCTGCTGGAGGCATCTCCTAAAGCCCAGCCTGCCCAGTCTAAGCTGGCATGTCCCACAGCTGCCATGGCATCTGAGATGTCTCAGGTTTCTCCTGTGTCCCTGCCTGCTGATGTGCTCCCCAGCCACGCCTGGCAGATCAGGTAGCTCCAATCACAAACTCAGTTCTAACTTTCTTGCTCCTACAGCTCCATTTTGTGCTGCCAGGTGAGATTTCCCTTCGTTTCTTAAAATATCAGCTTCTGAATGAGGTGTGAGTGGAGGTAGAGTTACCTGTGAGTTTTAATAAGGACACACTCCCCTCCATCCTGGGGGTCCAGGTTATAGATGTAGAGATGTCCATCCGACGTCGTCACCAACAGCCGAGGCAGCTTCTGAATCCTGCTGGGAAAAGCATCCTGAGGCCAAAACCCTCACCCACACAGACACAGCAGCACCCAGAGCACTGCTCTGCAGGCAAGGGGGTGAGGTTAGGCTGGCCTGGCCAGGGCTCAGCAGGGTCAGTACGTACGTGGACAGGGCACAGATGTTCCTCTGCCCGGAGATGTTCAGCCGGACGGTGGCAAAGGCTCGGTCCTGGCTCATCATGCCTGACACCTGGGCAGGGAGGTAGTTGGTAGCAGCCTGGAACATCTTTCCCATGTAACCACTCCAGGTTGGAGGCTCCTCTGGCCGGCTGAGGGGGTCACAAAGCAGGGTCAGTGGGGTTAGCATGATCAGGTGACAGAATGTCAGGAACAGACCTGATCTCACACAGGTGAAGGGTTTTCTGGAGCACCTTTACACTGTACACCAGCATGGCTGGAGATCACAGGGGACAGTGGCACCTAATAAAGCAGAGAGGCCTGGAGAGCCTGACAGCAGGGGTGTGTGGCTTTCCAAAGAGTGAGTCCCTCGGGACACAAAGACACTGTGCACCTGGAATTGCTCATGGAGAGTACACGGTGAGGACATGGAGAGCAGCTGTGTAAACACAGAGCTATGAAGCAGACACAGCCCTGGGGCAGGCAGGTTAAGCCAGGCTAACCCCTCACCTGTCTGTGAGATGCTCCAGTTTGAAGATGTGCACGGTCTCCGTGTTGCTGGAAGCACAGAGGAACTGGGAATCCATGCTGAACACCAGGGAGCTGATGTTCACATACCTAGAGCCAAGGACAGCACTGGTCACTCCCACAGCAACCCATTCAAGGGCAACTGCTGGGTTTGGCTCACAGAGGAGGGGATGGGCAGGAAGGAGACCCATCCATGGTGAGGATCACCCTGCACAGCTGCTGCTGAGCCTGTGGGCTCACTGATGAGCCATTCCCTAATCCCTTTGCTCAGCAGGGCTGGGGGTAGCCTCGAGCTAGTGCCAAACAGCCAGAGAGGTGGAAATGTCCTTGCTCACAGAGCTGCCTGTGGAGGGAACATCTGTGCCAGCCTCACTGCAGCTTCTGGTACTGCAGAGACCAGGGAAGATATCCAAAGTGCTGAGCAGTAGGATACAAACAGCATCTCCTGCACAGGTTCAGCAAGAATGAGGTCTCTGACAATTTTGGGGACTTCATTATTTCAAATAAGAACAAAGAAAGGACAGAGTAAATGGAGTGACCCCACGTCTGTTCCCTGCCATCGCCCTGTTCTGTGACACACTGGAAGGAATCAATGAGCTGGGCACAGCCTGGCACAGTGACATTTCCAGCTGATACGTTTGCTCTTGTTTTCCTTCTGCAAAAGATGCCAAAGCCACCAGGATCTGACGCTGCCCTGTGTCCCTGTGTTTACACTTTGGCTCCGGGAGCCCTCTGTGTACTCGTCACTGCCAGAAGAATGAACTGACCTTTTCATCCCTCGCCGGAATTCATAGAGTTTTTGCCCCCCAGGAATGGAAAATACACGAATGACTGTGCCCTGCAAAAAATGCAAATGGAAATACCACGTAGGAGCAGGCCAAGGAGCCTGAGCCCATTCCCTGACACACCCAGGAAACTCAGGATGTGCAAATGCTCCTGCTGTTTGCCAGCTGGGCTCAATCTGATCCCATACACTGACCAGTCAGCGGCCCTTCTGTGCTGGCTGTGATTAAGAAGGGGCAGCTCAGGGTGCTGATGCAGCCCTGGGCAGAGGGAGGGTACTTGCAGGCACACTCACTCACTTTTTCAGAAGCACTGGCCAACTTGGAGCCGGTGGAGTTGAAGGCGAGAGCAGCCAGAGGCCCATCATGGGCAGGAATGGTGCAGGCTGTTTTCTGTAGGGCACAAGGGAACGTGAGAGCAAAGGCACACAATGGTCCTTGGACTGTGTGGGCAAAGGGACACAATGGTCCTTGGACTGTGTCAGGACAGGGCGTTCCTGCCTTGCAGGCTATCCACACCTGCTGATATGGATTCACAGGATCATCATGTGCTGATGGCATCCCTTCAACATCCTCAGCACTTTACCTCTGCCCTGCCTTGAGTTCATTCCCCAGCTATTACAGCCACTGTGATTACAGGACACTCACCTCAGGGGCAGAGAACCTCAGCTCCCTCCCTCTCCAGGGTTCAGGATTGTGCCTGCAGCCTCTCCAAAGCCTAGCCCTTCCCTGCAATTCCCTGTGCTGCACAGTATGTCCTGCTGCAGTGACACCACCCTGGTACCTGCAGGGAGCCCCAGCCCTTGCAGCACCTCCTGGAGCAGAAGCATTTTCCCTTTGCTCTGCTCCTCCCCTGCTGCAGATCCTCAGCTCTGGCTGCACGTACAGAGCCACCAGCCTTATGTAACTCAAAGCCTTGGCATAAACAGCAGATAATCATGACCCTGCATCCAGCCAGGGACAGATTTCCTAAGGGGACTTTGGACACTTTGCCCTCTTTGTGACTTTGGGTCAGGCATCCCTTCCAGCCCACGGCGAGGCAAAGCTGCTCCAGGTCCTGTGCCGTGCCTGGAGCAGCTCCAACCCCCCTGACCCACGCTGGCCACATCATTCCCATGGGATCTGCTGCTGACGCTCCCACAGCAACCCCAGCGTGAGCCTGGCAGTGGCCTCGGGCTGCAGGGCAGTGGGTCACGTTTCCCTGAATATCCTGTGCTGGGAGATGCACGTCCTGATCTCAGAGCTGTCTGCTCTAAGCAAGGGGATACGTCCAGATGTGCCTGTCAGGCAATTCCCTCGCACTCCAGCTCGGTGGAGTGTATTTATTCATCCTTCCCAAGGGCCCCGTTGGCTTTGCTGTGGCTCTGTTTGTTTTCAGCCCCTGCCGGTATCCAAAGGCTGAGCCTCGCACTTACCAAAGTATTTCCGTCGTAAAGCGCGATCTCTCCGCTGGTCGCGCTGCCGGGATAAGCCAAGTAGGAGTTGGCGTGGTTGATGGAGAGAGCACACAGACCTGGCAGGGGGACAGGGACACGGCTGAGCCTGTGACTGGGGGGAGGACAGCACGGGGCACGGCGGGGGTTCGGGCTCCGGCTCCTTCTGGGACTGCTCGGCCCCGGCACTGGGAACAAACACCTCGGCCGTGGGGACATCTGCTGGTACGGGACAGAACGGCGGCTGTGCCCTGCCACCCTCCCTGAGCACAGGGAACCCAGATCCGGCTTTTCAGCACGCTCTGGGCTTTCCCCCTACTCCTGCATTATCTCCCTGGAGAAGGCAGGAGTAGGTGCATGAAACAGCACATGTGGGTCTGAGCGCTGACAGCACTCCTGTCCAGCCACATCTGCACATGTCCAGATGTGCACAAGGTGTAGGAGCTGGGTTGGAAGCTCAGAGGAGCAGCCCAGTGTGGGTGCAGCTCCATTGCAGCCTGGCTGAAGGCAGTGCCATTTCCTTCTGCTCTGAATGGAAAAGGGAAGCAGAGAAAGACAAAGGAAATGCGCCAGCTGCGCAGGGAGTTTCCAGGCGACAAGGAACTTGACTGTAGTGAAATCTCAAGCACAGGGGGAATTCTTCCCCATAAGAGCCATGTGGTTTTGTGCCAACATGAGCACAAAGGTACCCAAATGCTCCTTTCAAAGTGGGCAGGAATTGCAGGATGAGACAGGGACGGATGGATACGTGTGTGGGTACATCCATCCGCCTGTCCCCCAGGTGACCTCGGAAAAGAGCATCTCTTCCTGCCTCTCGTCCTGCTGCTGGCTGAGGATGCAGCCCAGTGAATCCTGTCACACACCAAACGTGCCTTGCTCGCTTCCTGCCCCACATCCGTGTGCTCCCAGCCCTCCCAAACCCGACTCAAGGCTCCAGCATGACCTGAGCTTCCGGACCCGCGGCGGGGGTCCCACCTAATCCCACATGCGGAGGAAGCCGCAGGGTCAAAGGCAGCGGGGACACCCCGAAGGGGACAGCAGGACAGCCACACACTGCACGTAGATGGGGCGGGATGGGACTGAAGGGGCCAGCAGGACAGCCACACACCGCACGTAGATGGGACGGGATGTGCCGTGCCGTCCCGTGCAAGCCCCGTGTCAGGACACGGCCCTGGCCCCCACCCAGCAGCAGCGGGGAAGGCTCGGCCGGAGCTCTCGTTTTAGGTCATTGTTTATAACCAAACAAAGAGAGCACAGCGCAGCCAGGAGCTGCAGGATCGGCCAGAGGCCCCAGGGATCCGCTCCCCATCCATCCAGAGGCATGCACATCATCCAGGAATGGTGCACCGGGAGAGGCACGAGGAGAGCAGCAGCAGCAAAGGCGGGCAATTAAAAGGCAATTAAGGAGGGAGGGAGGGATGGGAGGAAGGCAAAGATAGCCCAGAGACTGCGGCTGTGATGAGCATCCTGCCCCCTCCGGATGGTGATCCCCCGGCCCGGGCAGCACGGGGGGATCAGCAGAGCCCTTTCAGACAGGATCAGGGAAGGCTGGAGCTAAACAAAGCGAGCTCTGAGGCGGCGTGAGTCACCCGCTCCCTCTGCTCCTCTGGCCAGCAGAGCAGCCGGAAAACCAGGCCAGGGGAAAACACAGATGTGAGTGTACTGGGCTGACCTCGGGGACACACAAAGAACAAGGATCACAGGGCCACAGGCAGCCTTTGAAGATGCTCCTCTCCCCTCAGCAGCAGCCCCCCAGCCACAGTGAGGGTTGGTGCTGCAGTGGTGGGCTCAGGCAGGCTGGCACTGCTCAGATGGCACCTCTGGGAGTGCCACGTCACAGGTGGCTTCCTCAAGCAGCATGGAAAAATGCTACTGTGTCCAGGAAGCCCTGCCTTGCCCTCAGGCCAGCAGGTCCAGGCACATCCAGGGCTTGGGGGGAGCCACAAGGTGGTTTCCAAAGCTGCAGTCACTCCTAAGATGTGCCCCTACACACACAAGTCACCGCAAGCACTGTGACCTCCTTGGTTCAAATCCTGCCCCCGATGTGACTCACATGAAAAACAACTGTCTTGGACACCGTGGGCATTTTCCTCTCCTACGTGGAGGAGGCTGGATCAGGAGCCAGGTGCTGGCCAGGAACAGGCAGAGGTCTCATTTTGACTGGCCAGTGTGGCTGCAGCAAACCCTGGTCCTGCCTGTGCTGCTGTCACTGTGCCCAGGGCACACACTTTAGGGGGGTGGCACATTTTCTATGTGCTCCTAAACCCCCCAGCACAGATTCCCACTCCTAAACAAGCTGCACAAAGAGCACTGAGGCTGGACTGCCCTGACCTACTGGACACACTGTCCTTGGGTCAAGCTTAGGACCAAAGCAGGTGGCCCAGGGACAAGAGGGGCACTGCACTTGTCACTCAGCTCATTTCAATGACAGCTGCTGCAGTAAAAGGGGTTTAAAACACTAAGCCCATATGAAGCCTGTGATCTACAGCATCCCAGTCCTGCCCTGCTGCTCTTAAACCATGATCTGATCCTCCAGCCTCTCTGCAGAACAGCTCCAGGCCTGGGTATCCCTGCCCATCCTGCTGCTGGGCCTTCTCAGGAAGGTTTTAAACTTTAATTATATTTGCAGCATTTAGCATGTTTAATCCACACAGAGAGCCCATCTGGTGAGACCTGAAGTAGGTCAGGGGAGCTGCTGGCAGAGCATCCCTTGAAAGCCCCGAGGCCAAGCATGAGCACATCAGCAGCTTCCCAAGCACCCAGCCATGAAAGGATGCTCAGGACAGCCCAGCACCACAGGCACCCAGCCAAGCTTCCCTCTCTGCTGCTAAAAATAGCCTCTCCCAGCAGCAGGAAAGCCGGATTCCCCCTGTGCCACACCCACAGGATCTGTGCTGCAGCCACCTGCCCTGCCCCTGGGCTTTGCAGTAACAGCAGGTGGCAGCTCCTGGGAACTCCCTGGCACGGACTGAGGCTGTGCCTGGCTGTGTTCTGTCCCCAGTGATCACTCTGGGAGCTGACCCCAAGGGCAAGTCAGACCCTTCTGCCCATTTCTGCTCTCCTTTGATGTATCTGCTCTGGCCAGAGCAGGGGTTCACTCCAGACAGGGCAGGGTTTTGCTCAGGACAGAGCTGGGTCACAGCCCCAGGGCTGACAGAGCTCAAGGAGAGTCTGGCAATGCTCTGGGCTCAGGGTGGGATGTTGGGATGCTGCTGGGCAGGGCAAGGAGCTGGATTCAGTTATCCTTGTGGGTCCCTTCCAACTCTGCTTATCCCGATTCTCCCAAGCCTGCCTGACTGCCTCCATGCACTTCTGACTTCCCAGTGCTGGGTTAGCATGCACAGGCCACAGGCTGGCTTAAATTCCAACAAAGCTGTGGCTCTCCAAAGCTCCCTTTCACAGTTCTCCCATGCTCACCTGTTGTGTTGGGAGGTGTATCCATAATGGTCTTCAGAAGCTTCATGTCCTTGATGTTATGGATGTAGATGGACTCTTCCAGGCACACCACCAGCCTCTGCAAGGACACAGGGGACATGCACAGAACCAGCAGTGCCTCTGGCTGCTGGTCCCACACTTCCCAAACCCAAACCTTTGCTGTCAGACAGACTCAACAGGAATTTCCCACACACTGAAATGGAACAGAAACGTGATCTTTTCTGCTTCTCCATCCCCTCTCACATTGGGGTTTGTACAACTCTTGTTTTCAGAGTTTTTGCATCCAGTCTTGCTTTAGAGAGAAGACAGAACACTGTGACTTCTCTGCTCCTCTGCCTCTTCCACACCCCCAGGAACAGGAAAACCCACCATGGTTACACCCCACCACAGGCCTTGACTGCCATCTACCCCTCCCTCAACTTTTCCTTGCAGTTCTTAACAAATTACTTTCTGATCACCAAGACCTGGCAGCAGAGGCTGCAATCCTGCTTGTCAGTGTGTCTCCAGAGGGGAATGCAGGCCCTTTGCCCTGACTGCTTCCTGATTGGGGACACAAATGGAGCTGCTGGCTCTGCCACGGCTGCTAAACTTAATGCACCTGCCCAGCACATCAATGTTTCTTTTCCCACTTGGTATCAGCAGGGAAAACTCTGCTTTCTGTGCCCTGCAGAACTGCAGAAACACAGAGCTGAGACACATTTGCTCAGGGACAGTCACCCTTGCACCATCTTGGCTGAGGGGCTGGGGTTTCCCAAGTTCAGGTGCTTGTACCACTTCTGCTGACCCTGCCAGGAACATCCAGCCAGCCACGAGAGGCTGCCAAGCCAAGGGGAGGCAAGGCAGAAAGGCAAAGGGAAGCCTGATGCTGTAACCTTAACCCTGGGCCACCACCTCTGTGGCCACTCAGCTTTGTGTCACCACAGAGGCTTTTTGCACAGAGGCTTTTTTTGGGACCAGGCTTTGGGTCTGGCTGAAGGGCTGAGCTTTGTAAGTCCAGCAAGTGCACAGCTTCACCTCCCTTAGTGCCAAGAGTCCAGAAGCACTACAAACATCCCAATAAAAGCCTAAGCCCAGACCCCATCCATCCTGGAGCACCCAAATCCATGTCCAGGAAGCCTCCACCTCTTCAGAAATGAGGCCACTTATTTAGTATCTAAATGTGGAGCTTAGTCACTCACTTGAAACACCCACATTAAAAATCCCTGCCTTGCTCCACCATTACTCTCAGATCAAACTGTTTCCCACTTCTATTCCTGCTAACCACAGCATCTGGGGCTGTGTCAGAGCCATTTTGCATTTCCAGGAAGACTTTGCCTTTTCTACAGTAAGAGCCATCCACTTGCAAGCAGAGGAGTATTTATACAGCTGATTTGGGCAAAGCCACCATGTGCTTTCCCAGAACGGGCTGCTCTTGATGTCCAGGTGAAGGGAGGTTTCCAGATGATGGCAAAGCAGCAGCCAGAGATGCTGGCACCCACAGGGACAAAATCCAGGAAAGTTTGGGATGTGAAGAGGCAGAAGAGGTCTGGACAAGCTCAGCAGGATCTAGAGAGGGCTGGTTCACCCCTCCTGGCCTCCATGCAGCCCTGTGGCCATGTAAGGGGCACTGGGATGGGGTTTATCCTCACTGTGCACACAGACAGAGCCTCAGAGAAGGTGCTGTGATTGCTACACGGGGTCAAGGCACTGCTAATTGTCCAAAATGTCACTGCCCACCAGCTCGTGCTGTAGTTTGGATGGATCAGGTGTGTTTGGGGGCTGAAATGGGTTTGGACACAGCCAGATAAACACCTCAAACCTCCCCAAAGAGCTCACCAGGGTTTCAGAAGTGAATGAAAACCCAGCAGTCCCAGAGCACAGCCTGATTCCCCACTTTGAGACAACTCAGGATTTACCTTCACACATTCAGAGTTAACATGGAGCTTGGAACTAAGAATTCCCTCAACAACAGAGGGGTTCGCTTGTTTGCACAATGAGGACTTTTTCACAGAGAGAACAGATTAAAACACGCACCTTTTGTTTGAGACCTGTTCCTGGTTAATTTGTCACCATTTCCCTGAGTTAATGCCTTGTCTGGATTTGTCCTTCTGTGAACTCCCAGGGGAGTGCAGCTTTCCTACAGAAGCTCAGGCAAGAGTTCAAGTGTCACATGCAGAATCTGATGGGCACCAGTTTAACTCCTGAATGGAGACTGAAATAATGATTCCTCTTCAGCCTACCCAAACTGGGAAGGTTTAGATGGGACTTGAGGAAAAAGTTCTCTGTGGAAAGCATTGCAAATGTTCAGGGCAGTGGCGGGGTCACCATCCCTGGAGGGATTTAAAAAATGTGGCACTTTGGAACAGGGTTTAGTGGTGGCCTTGGCAGAGCTGGGGAATGGTTGGACTTGATGGTTTTATTGGTCTTTTCCAACCTAAATGACTCTGTGATTCTGTGTTTCTAACCATCTGTAACACCTCCAAATCCCTCCAGGTGTGTCTGTGGCACAGCCAGAGGATGAGCTCAGGCCAGGATTTGAACCCCAGCTTACAATAGAGCCAAGAAATGTGGATTTAAGGTTGGGACTGTGCATCACTTTCAGGCAGCACAAGGGGAGTACCCCAAATGTATTTTATGTATTTTATTCACACCAATCTCCTAGAGCTGCTCAGCAGAACCTCCCAGTTTATTTATACACACACATACCTATCTGCAATTCAAAGGAAGTCTCTCTTTTGCCAGTTTCACTGTAAGCTTAAGTGAAAAAAATCAATTTAGGACAGATTTAATTGTAGTGCAGGAACTCCTGGTCAAAGACAGCTTTACTGGAAGCTCAGCCCAGAGAGCTCACTGCAGGTCTCACTGTTGCTAACTGAGGAGAGGCTGATTATATACAATTACCCAGACTGCTCATTTCTTCATTGTAAAATGTCCTCTGCTTCTTAGGGCATATACTTGGAAAATAATTATGGACAAAAAGAAAAGATGACTTAAAATGCTCCAGAAGAGCTCAGGGTTGCATGAGGCTGTGTCACATCAGAGAATAACACTCTAAAACTCTCATTGTAAATGGCCTGAGTGGGTTTTATACCTTTAAAACAAAACCAAGGCTGTTGGCAGCACTTGGAAAGCAGCTTTTTGCCTTATCCACAGATAAGTGTGGAAAAGTTACTCCTGGGTTACAGATAAGTTACTCCTGAGTTTTTGTAACCAACTTTGAAGGTCTCATTTTCAACCAAGATGGCAGAGGTGGGCCCAAAATCAGGATGTGGAATCCAAGGGAGGGAGGAACATGAAAAGGTGTTTTTTTGGCAGAGCTGTGTCCTGAACAGGCAAGAAGGCAGATGACAAAAAGCCTTTGTGTAACTGCCACCAAAACAAGGCCTTGGCTTTGTTTTCCTGAAGGAAACAGTGAGGGCAGCTGATAGCACAGCCCTGCAGCTCCTGCCAGAGGCCTCTCACGTGGGGCTGGGAGGAGAAGACAGGCCCACCCCTCCAATCCCACTCAAAAACCTCCCTGCAAACCTCCCAGGCTGCTCCCAGCTGGAAGGGCAAAAGCAGCACAGAGCCAGAGCGGGCTAAGTGTGGGTAACCCCTCTCACCTGCCGGTTCAGGCGGATGGACAGGATTTTACTGGAATAGCTGTAGTTGCAGATCTCTGTCCCTTTCTTGAAGTGGTAGACATTCATTTGCTGTGGCTTGGCATGGCTGACCACAACCACAAGGCTGCTGGAGAACAGACGCTCCACGATGTAAACATCTGGGATTTCATCTGGGCACACAAGGAGAGCAAGGCAGAGCCTTCAGCTGGGCTTCACTGCAGCAACAAGACTCAGCTCAAGAGGGGATGGGGTTGGGAGGCTCTGTGCTAAGGTGTTCTATCATTTTGTAAAAAATTTCCCATGCCTGGCACAAAGCAATTAGGTGGGAGCAAGAAGGGGTAAAAGAACCTTCCCCTGAAGGCAGAAATGAAGCACCAGAGAACACATCCACTGGATGAACATACCCAGCTCTCTTTGACAGTGCTGCTGTGCCTCCCTCCCGAGCAGGGCCCAGCTGAAGCCAATGCTCAGGCCCTCCAGCTGCACTAGATCCTTGGGAAGGGGACATAAAGGAACTCCCTGCCTTTGGTCAGGGGAGTTTCCTGGGGATGTGAGGGGTTTAGTGAGGTGAGGCAGGAGCTGGCTGTGGTTTGGTGTTTTTCTGTGTGGTGTCTGGTTTCTCCCAGCCTCCCTGGGGAAGCAAACAGTGGCTGCAGTGACTGTGTTTGGGATGGCTCCTGCTGTGTGGAGAAGGCACCATGCAATGGTGCTGGTGGCCCTGCACCTAAATCCCCAGGGACTGCAATTTCCAGCCTGCCCAGCCCTGGGTGATGCTCACCTTGGGCTGGGCTGCACTGGAGGAACAAAGGCTGCCCCACAACTGTGATGTGGGACTGGCTGTGCCTCAGCCCACCACCCTGAGTGTGTCACCAGCAGGGACCTGCTTCCCTTTGCCTGCTCTGGGGAAGGAGCCTGGACCCTGCTCCACATGAGGCAGCTGTGTCTGATTGCTGAGGCTCCTCCTGCAGCCACTGAGAACATATCCAGGGATGAACATACCCAGCTGGGAGGTGTTATCCTCAGTGCAGCTCAGCTGAGGCAGCCTGGAGTCCCTGCTCCATGAGGCCAGGCTTGTTTTGGGCTGCTCAGTGTGTGCTACATGCTGCTGTGAGCACAGCTAAGAGCTGCAGGCCTGCTGGGAGTGACCTTCTCTACATGGAAAACCTGTTAAAAACATCTTGCTTGTAAATACCACACTGGATTAAAGCCTGGGAGTTCTCCAGCAGCTGAACTGGAAGCCTGTGGGCTGCTGCTCATGTACCTGAAAAATTCTAGTGGGAAACTGCCTCGGAGTGCTGGGCTGCAGCAGAGACTGCTGCTGTCAGGATGGCAGCAGTGGAAAAGAACTGGGCCCTAACAAAGGTGAGGGATTCTCACAAATTGAAGGTGCTGCTGGTCAATGTTCCTCCCAAGGAAACAGGAGACTTACTGCTTTCATGGACCTGGTCCAGTTGCTCCACAGAACTTAAGGAGAAAAGTCTGTATCCAGTTGTGGTTCCAATGGCCAGGGAGCTGCAAAGACAAAGCAAAACCCTGCTGGTTCAGAGCTGAAGCCTTCCAGGTGACAGCAGGAGTCCCTGCAGGGATGGTGTACTGGTTTTAACTGGGATGGGGATTTTTTTTGCCATATTAGCTTGGACAGGGCTGTGTTTGGGGTTTGTGCTGAACACAGGGTTGATAACCTGGGGATGTATTTGTGATTGTTGAGCTGTGCTTGCACAGCCAAGACTTTTTCTGCTCCTCACCCCTCCTGTGAGGAGGCTGGGGGGGCACAAGGAACTGGGAAGGGACACAGCCAGGACAGCTGACCCCAAGTGACCCCGGGTACATCCCAGGCCATCCATGTCAGGCTCAGGGGATAGAGGAGGAGGAAGGGGAGGACATTTGGAGTGGTGGCCCTTGTCCTCCCTGCTGTCCTGGGGATGGCTGAGCCCTTGCCTGCCATTAAAAGTAGGGAATTAATTCCTTGTTCTGCTTTGCTTGCATGCGTGGCTCTTGCTTTAATAATTAATTTGTCTTTGTCTCAGCCTGTAAGTTTTCTCACTTTCATTCTTTTGGTTCTCTTTCCACCTCCCTGAGCAAGGAGTTGGCTGGGGTTAAACCCTGACATTGAGGAAATGAATAGTTCCTGGCACAGGGTCTGTGAAGGCACAACTTCAGATTCCAACCTAAATAATACAGAGTAACAAACTCAGGAATTCAGGACTCCATCTGAGCCTGCTGCAGTCTACAGAAGGCAAGCATCCCTCTGAGAGAGCAAACTCATCCTCTCCTATAGCCCTGTGGCTGCTGGAGGAACAAACAGGTCCAGATCTACCTGGGAGGATGCAGACAGGAACTGTGGGACACAGAAGGGGCTGTTTCCTCAGCCAGGGGCTGATCCACCTGTACTGACACAGGCTGGGGAAGCTCTGCTCTCACTGTTAAGGGTGGTGGGCAGAGTCTTGCCAAGCACTGTCTCTAGCCAGTTCCAGATGCAGTAAGCAGTGAGATCTAGGTCTTAAACCAGCAGCCAGCCCATAATAGCAATGTACAGCGTTTGCACTGCGGACAGCGACCAGCAGGTTCACGTCAGCAGCACATCCACATCCCTCAAAGCACCCTTTGTTCGGGCACACCAATGCAAAGCAGGGCTGCAAAGGAAAGGGCATTTCCAGGTGTGAGTGAGGCCGCTATCTCTGTTTCTTATCTCTGGGCCGATCCTGGCTCCGGGCTCCGGCTGCCACATCCGTGTGTGCCTCGCTGCTCCGGGCGGCTTCTGCTGTCCCGGCTGGGAAACGGGAGCAGGTTTAAGGGTGCGAGGAGCGCGGCTGTAATTTATCCCGAGCTGGGGCGGTGCTCTGGCACGGCTGCTCACCGGGAGCCTCCGGGGGGTGCTGGTGGCCCTGGGCAACGCCGCCACCGCCCCAGTGCCCACACAGCGCCCGGCAGACAAAGCGCCGGGAGCGCCGCTGCCCTGCCCGTCCCCAAGCGCTCCCTGGGCTGCGGGGGAGGCAAAGCCCGGCGATCGCTCGGCCTCCCCCGGGGCCGCGGGGGAGCTCACCGACAGCCAGCGGGGCCGGGGCCGCTCGGCCGGGCTGGAGCAGCCCGACCCCGGCCCGTGAGTGCGCGATGAAGCGGGGGTTTCTGCCGGGCCATCCCTATGGGGACCTGTCCCGCTCCGGGCCGCGGGGCCGGACCGACCCCGCCCGGCGCGGCCCGGCCCGGCCGCCGTCCCCCCCGCCCCGCGGCGGCCGCCCCGCTTACGTGCAGTCCTGGTTGTAGGAGAAGCAGCTGAGCGCCGCGGGCGCCCCCGGGGCCTCGGCCGCGGCCTCCATGGAGCGGGCGCGGCGCCTCGGCCGCTGCGGCCCCCGCGCCCGCCCCGGCCCCGCTCCGCCGCCGCACGGGCGGTGCCGCCGCCCATTGGCTCGCTCGCCGCTGATGGACGCGCGGGATGACCTATGGGATGAAGAGCAGGCGGGGCGGGCCCGCCCCCCGGAGTGGCGGAACCGCCTGCCATTGGCTGGCGGCGCGGAACAGATGCGCGTGGCCACGTGGTGATGTTGTGGTTGCATCAGACGGGCGCGGGCAGATGTTGAGAGCGCATCTGGCGGAGCGCGGCTGCAGCGGTGCTGCGAGGGGGACACGGCGACAAGGGGCCGGAGGGGGCCGGGGGTAGCCCTAGGGAAGGCGTGGGCGAGGGGATGGGGCGGGGAAAAGTGATGGTGGCGCCGCCGACCAGAAAACCAGTCAGTCCGCCTCTCCACTTCCTTGGCTAAGGAGTGCTTTGAAGAGTTGTTTTTGTCTTTTTATAGCATTGACATCCTAAAGCTAACGGCATTTGTGCATCGTTCCTGTGCTTAACACCGCTGCTGCCGTGGGGGGTCAGATCTACCGGTGAAAACACAAAGGAAAACAAACTCCCGAGCCAGTCGCTAAATGACAAATATTCCAGGAGTCAGTGCAATGACATTACCGGCGCACAGAAACTCTGCCGGGACAGAGCCTGCAAACCCCCTAATTAGATGAGTAATCCTCATGTGAGTGCTGAAGTCATTGGGCCCGGATCACTTGATGCGCACCGCAGGACTTTTGGAAAAAGAGCCACATGCAATACCATCCCTGTGAGGCAGATTCCATGTGGACACATATATCTGCCTGGATTAATCCCCCTCTGCTGCATGGGGGCCTTGGAGTGCCCGTAATATTCCCCTGTGAGGGAGTTGGAAGCCTGCAGCAGTGAAGATAGATTGATTTTGGGGAGGAAGTAGGAAAAGACACATCTTCAAAACACCATTTTGGAGGGAGGTGGATGATGGATCATCCCTAGGACTCAAAACACATGAGTGACACTGCAGGGGAATAATTTTCAAGACATCATGTTTGGGGGGGAAAACATCTTCTTTTCCAAGGGGCCTAGTGGGAAGTTCTAATAAAACCCAAACATGAACTAGAAAAGCTGTTTTTCCATGTCCTGAAACTGTCCCTGTGGATCAGCATAGTTTGACTTTGAAACAGGGATGTCAGACAGGAAGTGGGGTTGTGGAGCAGGAAAAAATTTAAAAACAAAACAAAGCCCTCCAACAAACAAAGCCAGGGAGACATTGCCTTGTGTTTCAAAAAAAGCAGTTTCTGAGCAACAGCAACAGCTGGATGTTTGCTGCTTGGGCAATCACCACAGTTTTAAAATGAAACCTTGATAAAGCACCCGAGACTTGGGTAATACAATTATTTTTGCAGTTTGATGCAACCATGTTGGTCAATCCTCTGAGCTCACTGCCTGCAAAGGCTGTTTGATCAGCAGAAGTGGGAGAAACAGGGAGTTCTTGTCCTCTGCTGCAGCGTGAAAAGTGTGGGTGGCCTTTGGAGCAGGTTGGGTACAGCTGTGTCACCATGATGGGGGTGAGGTCAGGGCAAGCTGCTCCTTGGGCTGGAAAAGCTTCTGTGTGTTGGTGAAGCCCTTGGAAATCTCAGGATCTGTTCCAGCTCTGGAATGTTGGAGCAGTTGGGTGTTGGGTGTGAAATGGAAGCTGGGGTGCTCTGGGTGGAAACTGAGTCTGATGCCTCAGGTTCAGCTTCTCTATTTTTCACATTCTGTGCTGCTTCAGTGTGTGGGGCTGGGTTCCCATCAGGGCATGCTGAGCTCTGTGCCCAGAGCAGGGAGACAAAACAATTCCTGCTCCAGCTGGGCACCAAGGACAAATGATCCCAATCTCAGGCCAGGAGCACAAACCCCGTGGGCTGGAGAGAGAAAAACAAGCAGGGTGGGACTGGCTGGGCCAAAGCTGGGCTGGGACAATGAACTGCAAGGTGGGAATGGAGCAGAGCTGATCCCAGGGAGAGACCCCGTGCCCGGCCGGGCATTTTGGGGCCATTTTGGGTCATCTTGGGGGCAGCCCTGGCTGGGCTCTGGTGCTGCCCAAGGTGGATCCATGGAGGAGATCCTTGGAATCAATCCCTGCTTTGTTCTGGGACTCTGCCCAGCCTCTGCTCCAGCTCAGCCTGCACAAGGCATCATTTCTGGTAAAGAGATGAGGTGCCTCAAACATAAAGAAATAGCTGAAGTGATTTTTCAGGAATACAGCTTTGGAGGGAGGTGACAATTAGGGTAGTAGTTAAATCCCAAGATATTTCCTGGGATCTCAGTGTTTGTCACACCTGGGGAAAATGGTCTGGCAAGGCCAGCAGAGAGCCCTGCCAGGCACCAGAAGGAGAGTCCTTGTGCTGATGCATGTGTTTGCTGGGAAGAATATATCAGGAATTGGCCTCCCTTTCCTGACAATCCTGTGACTGCAGTAACTACTGACAGTAACAACCTCAACTCAGTCATTAACTCCAAACCCAGTCCAGAGTGTGACCATTTGATCTTAAATGTTTTCCAGTGCAGAAAGCATGATGTGAGGGATGTTGGTTTGTGATCTCCACCCTG
Source organism: Serinus canaria (assembly GCF_022539315.1). Lineage (NCBI taxonomy): Eukaryota > Metazoa > Chordata > Aves > Passeriformes > Fringillidae > Serinus > Serinus canaria. The sequence continues at coordinate 2,342,689 of NC_066331.1, read as the reverse complement.
GGTGTTTGTACTGAAGCCTTAAAGAGGAAACAGAGGTGAAGAAGCTGGGAAACCAGTGCTGTGCCCAGAAGGGCCTCTCCCAGCCATGGCATCTTGTGTGCTGCCATTCCATATGGGAAGGGTTTTGAGAGCTTTCAGGCTTTTCCAAGGCTCAGAGTTTAAATTCCAGCTAAGTTCTTCCCTCTCAGATAAAGCCTGCTCCCACTGATAGGTCTGGTATTTGAAATCTGCTACAGGAAAATAAAAAGGTCTTGGCAGAGCTAAACCTGTTAAATATCTTTACATCCTTCACTGGAATTCCTGATAACCAGAAGCCTGTTCAGGCACTACAGCCTTGCAGGGAAAAAACAGGCAAAAGGTGAATGTGTAATAAGGTGAGGAAGCATTTCCAAGAGCAAGGAAGCCACGTTTTCATGTGGAAGGAGCGGGAAGATGTGGCACAGACATTGCTTTGCTCTTTTTTGTCACCCTTCCCAAGAGTATCGAGCAGGTGGAGGAGGAAGAAGGGGCTGCATCCCGACCTTTAGGAGCTTGAATACACCAAGAGTCGAGCACTGAAGTGCCAGTGGTGGCTGCTTTAGGCTCTCAGACAGACAATAAATGCTGCCATCTGGTGCCCCGAGCAGGCTGCACACAGCCGGGCCAGCGTCGCACCGCACACGGCGGTGCCTCCACACCGGGCTCCTTAAATCCTGCTCTTTGGAGTATCCCATGGGTTACACTGGGTTTGTTCAATCCTGCTCCTTGGAGTATCCCGTGGGTTACACCGCGTTTGTTAAATCCTGCTCCTTAGATTATCCAAGGGGTTACACTGGGTTTGTTAGATCTTGCTCCTTGGAGTATCCAATGGGTTACACCAGGCTTGTTCAGTCCTGCTCTTTGGAGTATCCCATGGGTTACACTAGGTTTGTTCAATCCTGCTCCTTGGACTATCCAGTGGGTTACACCAGGCTTGCTAAATCCGTCTCCTTGGAGTATCCCATGGGTTACACTAGGTTTGTTCAATCCTGCTCCTTGGATTATCCAGTGGGTTACACAGTGCTTGTTAAATCCTGCTCTCTGGACTATCCAATGGGTTACACCAGGCTTGCTAAATCCGTCTCCTTGGAGTATCCCATGGGTTACACTAGGTTTGTTCAATCCTGCTCCTTGGATTATCCAGTGGGTTACACCGGGTTTGCTAAATCCTGCTCCTTGGATTATCCAGTGGGTTACACCGGGTTTGTTGAACCTGCTCCTTGGAGTATCCAATGGGTTCCCTGTCCCTCCACTGCAGGAAGAAGCACTGACATCAGAGAGGGTGGAGCAGCCCTGCTAATGGAATGATAGAGAAGGGAAAGTGGAATTTCTACCTGCACTCTCCTCATGCATTGATGAGTTTACTCATTGTTTCTGGGCAGATATCTACCAGGGCAGATAAGAAGATTTTTCCTCTTGTGCAATGAAAAAGTGAGAAGAAAGCAGAGAGCTGAATTGGTTGCCAGAGGCCATTCTGAGTTTGGAAGAATCCTGATCACAAGATGCAGGTACCCCAGATGTCATCATTCAAAGCCTTTTTTTAATATTGTGATTCCTGTATTAAATATAAAAATGTGGGAAAGTAAAAAACAACAGACAGAACACATTTGCAAGAGTCACCAGCAGACTAACTGGTCTTGCTAAATTGTCTGGACGGGTTCTAATGTGGAGTGGAGAGCTCATAACTGGATGTTGCATTTCTTTGGAAGATGGATTAATGCTCTTTATCCTGTCCTCACTCTGGAAATGCTCCATTTCCCTAAGTAGCATTAGGCCATCACACTTGCCCTGCTCATGGATTATCTCCCTGGGGGCCTGACACTGCTCACAGGAGTGACACAGGCCAAGGGTGGCTCATCTTCCTGGCTCTCTGGGGTGCACACTAGACTCTTGAGTCTTGGAGTGTTTTCAGCTGAGAATCATGAGATTTGTACCACAGAGAGCAAAGCGGTTAAAACTGGGAGAGAGAAACTTTTCCCTTCCCTTTAACTCTTGGATACAGCATGAATTGTAACTCCTCTGTAATTATCTAAAGATCAAAAAATGTTCTGACGTGAGAGATCAGAACAAGCTGCATTGTGAAAGGGAGACTGGGAACACAAGAAGGTCCTGACAGCCAGAGGAACGTTGGGTTCCCACATGGCCTGGAGTGAGCAGAGCAGGGAGCAGCTGGGAGGGAGAACTTTGGGAGAAGCAGGCTCACTGCCCAAGCTCTTACCATGGAAGATTTATCACCTGGGGGACTTTCTCCTCTTCCATGCTAGAGGAGACAAGGAGGGGTTTGGAGGAGAAGTGCCACAAAACATTGGTGTAATAAATGCATTAATAGCAGAGTTCAAACAGAGAATGCAGGGCAGCACCTACACTGCCCACAGCACTCTGTGGTGCCCACAGAGCCAAGGGAGCCTCCATCCATGTGGATGCCATGCCCTGACTTCTTTTGCCAGCCACACTGGATCAGTTCTCCTGTGCCTGGCTTGAGGCTTGTTAAAGCAGTTCAATTACTGATCCCCATTACTGGAGCATCCAAACCTCTCATGAGCTTGGATCCATGCTCAGCCCAGAAAGTGCTTTTATCCTCATTGTGCTGGAGATAGAGTGAGGCTAAATGACTTCCACAGGAGAGGCTGGAAATCAGTAGGACAGCAGGGATCTAGAGCTGCAATTCTTAATCATCTTGCTGCTTCAGATGTAAGTGTTACAGCTGGAGAATGAAAAAAGGCTCTATCGTTTTCCTGTGGGCACACAGCGCGGGCCAAGCAAGCCTGAGCTGACATTTCAAAGACCTTTTGTTTTTCAAGTGGGTTCCTTCCATCTGGGAAAATGCTCTATTATCTTGGGGGGAGGGAGGCAGCAACTTGCAGAAATGGCTCGATTCTGTAGCCAGTTTGTTAGATGTTGGTCCAGACATTGTTTGGATGTCAGTCCAGACCAAGGAGAGTGGATCTGACCAATGTGTTTACTTTGCCACCTGCTTTCAGAGAAAAGCACATAAGCAAATTCAAATGCTTTGAATGCTTTTATGTGTGCATTTATCTTGCAGGAGAACTGTGTCCCAGATGATACTGGGAGAGGGAGCTCTCCCCAGACTGTGTTAAAAAGCACAAGAACTGAGCATTCTTTTCAATGGGGGTATTTACATTCTGTTACAAAAGAAACACTGGGAGTATTTCACAGGCATTCCCGGAAAAGAAGTGGGCAGTAGCTGCACACTATCTCAGTGCTCTTTAATTTGGTTTGTGTCAGAGAGATCTCAAAGTCAAGAATCACATTTGCAGATGCTTGGGCAGTTCATGAACTGCTGAGGCTGCCCAGAGGTTGTATAAAGTTAATGATGCAGAACAAGCCTGCTGACATCCAAACTGCAGGAGGCACAGACCTGCTGCTCTCCCATCTCCTTCTTTCTCTCTGGAGGCAAGAGCCTTTTTTTGCCCTACTTCAGGTGCTGTTTTCTATCTCCCGGGTCTTGTGGGGCAGACCTAGAACTGTTTCCCACTGCATTAATGCCTGTCCTCACTGGAGCTGAGGAGAGTCCTTGAAGTGCAGAGACACCTGAGCAAGGAGTTCCCAATAAATATTGTCAGGAGGCTGCTTAAAGACTTCTTGGCCTGCTGTTGAGGTGGAGGTTAATCCCTGGTCTAGGACAGAACTCCCTACGTTAGAAAAGAGACTGCTGAGTTCAAGTTCAGCCTGGCTGGGTGGCAGGAAGAGCACCATTATCAATGTCAGAATTCAACCAGGGTATCCTGGCTTTTTTAAAATGTGGAGCCTGTGGTTCAGCCAACACAGGAGAGCTGTGTGTGACAGAGCTCTGCTAATCACAGCCTCCCTCACGCTGAGCTCGTCAGCACTGACTCAGGAGGTGAAATGTTCCCAGTGTTGCCCCTTGGGTGTTGGGAGCCTTCCAGCTGGGAGCCACACTGGGAGTCTGAAGGGCTGTGCTGCAGCAGGCACGTCTGGCAGATGGAGATGGATTCCCCCAGTGGTCTATCTGTTAGATCTGGCCACTTCAGGGCATTTTCTTCTTGGCACTTGCTTCCTCTGTTTTGAGTCTTAGCAGTCATTTTCTTCTTCAAAGTAACATATGGAAATGGTTTGGGATCTGCCCATAGCAAACTGGTTCTGCACTGGGGACTGTTTGACACAGCTGACGTCAGGCAGACCGAAGGCTGCACACACCACCTCCTGCACACACCACCTCTCAGGGTCCACGGGGGTTCTGAGCCCATGACTCATGCTGGGCTGACAGCAGGAGGTTCAAGCACTGTCTTTCAGGCTCTTTTTGGATCAGATCAATTCCTTGCTCTGTTTCTTTATCACTTTCATGTGGCAACATTACAGATTTTACACTGTAATACTCATCCAGAGGCTCAGACTCCCTGGAAACACTGCATTGCTGAGGAACAAGTGTCCTTCTGCCTTCTGTCCCTGCATGCAGGGACACTGAAGTATCACACTGAAAGCTGTCAGCATCCAGAGTTTGACCTGGAACCCAGACGTCCTCAATATTGTTAAAAAGAATATATTTTTGAGTGTTTGGGTTTCTAATCTATGGATCTTCCTGTGAATCACTGTGTGGTGCTGTGAGCCAAGGTGTGCAGCAGTAAGAGAGGGTTATTTTCAGTGCAGTTAAAGCTTAAACAAAATACAAGGAGCCATGCCCAAAGGATACAGTGTGAGCTCATGAACACCTCATGGTCCACAGAGAGCTCGCAGGTTTTAATTCCTGATTTTCTGATGTAGATTTCAGGGCTGTTTGGGATAATGGCAGCTTCTGTTTCTGGATGAAACCTTTCTGTGCCACTAAAACTTCTTCTTTCCCCATTTACTCCACCCTGAGACAGCACACATGCTGCAGTCACTGGTCGGGAGTGTTCCAGGTTGTGCTCTACCCCTTTGAAACCCCATTTTTACCTCATGGGTGATGGGCATGCCTGATTTAGCACCTAAATCTGTGTGTGTGTGACAAAACCACTGGCTGCTTCAATCTGCCACTCATTTGATTCGTTTGGTTTCAATCCCAGAGGCTGCTCCAGGACTCTGCTCACAGAACATGGTCCTGAGTTGGGTGGTACCTTCAGTAGAAGCCCCTGGCAGTGCAGCCCCTGTGCAGCACCCCAGCTCCCCACTGTTAATTTGGCTGTCATTGTTAATTTGGCTGTCACTGACCTTTCAAGCAGCTCTTTCTGTTCCACGCACACAGCAGGGGTGGGTGACGTCTGTGCTCTTATTTCCCACCTTGGCTCACACCCTCCTTCCCCCTGAGCTCTCCTGTGCTCTCCAGCAGCCACAGCCCTGGGCAGCAGATTGCTCCATGAGAAACCCATGCATGAAGTAGTTTGAAATCAAAGTTGTGGGAATAGTGCTGACGGTAATGCCAGTTATTTACTCAGGAACGTTTAATTAGATGGTTAAGACCAGGATCTGACTTTAATTCAGACCAGACCAAATGGAACAGGGCTTTGTTTGTTTTTAATTTCCCTTACGTCTTCGGCGGTGTGAGAATTAACGCGTGGGGATGTAGGAGCATCAGCTCACGGAAGTGAGGTTTAACTTTGAGAAGTGTGATTTAACTTTGAGAGATAACCAGTGCTGACTCACTGGGGGAAGCTGTGTCCAGTGGCTTCACAAGACTCCTCCTGCAAGCTGGGTCTGTTCCCCTCCTCCTGGCTCCGGGACTCCAGCAGGGATTGCATCAAGCACAGGGGAATACTTGTTTCCCTAAGAAAGAGGACGTTGCAGAACAGGTTTTACACAGGGGCAGAGCTTTGTTCCAGATGGGATCTATCCCAAAACAGCACCAGGACTTGTCCAAACAAGGAGTGAGATGTGACACTAGCAGGCAGCTTGTAAAGAAAAAAGGGGAGGTAAAAAGCTGAGAAAGAAATGTATAGGTGGGAATGCAGATAAATTTTTGTGGTGTTCAGAAACTTCCAGTAGTTTTGAATTACAGAAGGAACTGTTCTATAACCAGGTGAGCAAGTAAATTGGTATTTCAATGCTGTTCTCTGACAGTGTTTTCAAAAATATTAATTACTCTTATTTATATTTTTCGTAAAAGTACCAGCTTTGAGCTTAATGTCAGAAAATCCTGGACCCTGGCTTCTAATTAACCCAGATCAGACAGAAATTATCAAAGATTTGGGGAATGTGAGCTCAGGGGCTTGACTGGGTCTGTCAGAATTGCAGGTCCAAGATCTACACCCAAGTTATTACCCTTTATTTCTTTAATATAAGAACTAATAAACAAGAAACCCCTCAGCAGGTAGTTCCTGATGGCTTGTGCATCACTGCACAAACACCACTATCTTCTTATATCAAAATATACATTATACTGTTGCTATTGACAGTAATTGTCACTGTACATTACGTGATTCTCCCATATGGGTTAAGCACAAGTGAGTGCTGGCTGAATGATGTAACATTAGAGGAAAAAGCTGAGTTATGTTTTGTGTTGCAAGATCAGCAAATGCACAGTTCAGGGTTCATTTTTAGGGCTCATTTCTCCTTCCCAAGCCCAGAGATGGGCTCTGACCGTGCCAGCATGGCCCGGATATAAAAATAATGTAAATTATTTCTTACAGCTTGGAGTTCAAAAAAGTGAATGGAGTCAAAGGGCTCATCTCAGCATAAAGACACATGAAATAATTCCCACATGGATTTTCATCGATTAGAGCGAAATCTTTGCCAAACTTGAATATCGTTTATTTCCCTCCACCTATAACATTCTCTGATCTTTTAGCAGGGTCCTTTCCAGGCCGAGGATTGCCGCGGCCGTGTCGGTGTGGAGTTGATGCCCCGGCGGATCCCGCTCCCCTCAAGGGATCCCTCTCCTCTCGCCATTCCTGCTCCCCTCAGGGACACACTCTCGCCATTCCTGCTCCCCTCAGGGACACACTCTCGCCATTCCTGCTCCCCTCAGGGACTCCCACTCCTCTCGGCATTCCCTCTATCCTCAGGGTTTCCATATCCTCTCGGCCATTCCGGCTCCTCTCAGAGTTTCCCACTCTTCTCGCCACTTCCTCTCCCCTCAAGGGATCCCACTCCTCTCGCCATTCCCGCTCCCCTCAGGGTTTCCCACCCCTCTCGCCATTCCCGCTCCCCTCAGGGGATCCCGCGCCCCTCAGCAGACCCCCACCCCACCCCGTTCCCGCCAGCCCCGCGCGCCTTAAAGCCGCAGGCTCCTCCCGCGCCTTTCCCCGGCCTGTGCCCGCGCCGCGCCCACCGTTGCCCCTTTAAGGTTACCGCGGCGACGAGCCCGGGCGAGAGCGAGGCGCATTGACGTCATGGCGGGCGGGGCCCGTCCGGCCGGTCGGTTTCCGGTGCCGCTGCTGCAGCGAGGCCGCGGCCGGGCCGGGACTGGCGGGGGGTCCCGGTGGAGCCGCCGCAGGTGAGCGGGGCGGGGGCAGCGGCCGGGTGGCCCCGGGGCGGTGGTGGGGCCGGGCGCGACGAGAACCGCGCGGGACGGGCGCAGAGCGGGAGGCTGCGGCCTTGGGGCGGGGCCGGGCCGGGCCGGCTGAGGGAGCGGGGCCGGGGCCACGGCTCCGGGGCTGCTGCGGGGGCAGCGGCGCCTTCTCGGGCCGGTGTCCGAGGGGGCCCCGCGGGCTGTGGGGTCGGGCCCGGCGGCGCTTCCGGGCGTTTGGGCCGGTTTGCCCCCGCGGCTCCGTGTCCCCCGCCCCGGGGGTACCGGGTCGGTGCCGCCCCGGTGGCTCCGGGTCTGAAGCGGCTGCAGCCCCACGCTGCGGAAGGGGCTGGGCGGGGCAGCCACGCCTTGGGCAGCTCGGGAAAGCTTTGGGATTGTGCAGAAAAAAAGGCTTGTAGGAATACATAGCGGAGTTTTCATTTTGCCCGTGATAGCGCATTTCCTGCACCGCTCTTGCCCTTCCTTCTCGCGTGGCCCGTGGCCGCTCACGGAGCCGCCGGGGCTGCTCAGTTAGCGCTGACCTTCACCGGGCGGGCTGGCAAAACAAAAGGAGTGGCTGGAGAACTTCTCGGCGCTTTCTTAGCCTGTGGGAAGGCCACGCTTTATGTTTATGCAACGCCCGATACACGTGTGTGTGTGTGTGTCCTTGAGCAGGGACTAGGTGTGACAGTCACGACACCTGGGTGAAGTGTTGGTAATTCCATATTAACTCGAAGCCTTCCGTAATCTCCAGCAGCAGAATTCGGAGGGGCACGTTGCTGTGTTGCCTCTGTGCCCTGGGTTTTCTTGCTGCTGCCTCAGCAGGATAAAACCCATGATGTGACTTCAGTGACTTGTCATTTCTCAAAATTATTTTGACTGAATCCGTTTTTTCCCTTTCAAAAGCTGATCCCGGGATCAACATATCTTACTGCATATAAATAAGCTGTTGCCACACTCCCTGTACCAGGTAACTTTCTTTATATTTCATCCAAAAATGCCCTGAGAAATTCTTTCCTGTTTCTTTGACTCTCACAGTGTTAATTTTCTTATGAAAACAATTGCATGAAATGTGTGTCTGTATACATGTATACGTAGAAAAGGTATTTTAAGATGGTTTTACAACCTTGTGGTGGTGTGAGCCAGGCTAGATGCTAAGCACCCACCAAAACTGCTCCATCACTGCCCTCTTCAACTCAACAACAGAAGGAAAATATAAGGAAAGGTTCCTGGACTAAGATAAGGGAGAGATCACTCACCGCTTGCCATCATGGGCCAAACAGACTCCACTCGGGGAAATTGGTAATAAATTAAACGAAATAAATTTGAGTAGGATAATGAGAAATAAAGCCAAATCTTACAAACATATTCCTGGCCCTCTCCCTTCTTTCCAGCCTTAACTTAACTCCTGATGTTCTCTGCCTCTCCTCCCCTCAGAGGATGGGGATTGCAGTTGGTTCCTTGCACGCTGTCTCTGCTGCTCCATCCTGCTCAGGGGAAGATCCTCACACCTTCTTGTGGGAGACAGTCCTCCATGGACTTCTCCGACATGAGTCCTTTTTGCAGGCTGCTCTCCAGCCTGCTTTCCCTTCCATGGCCACAACTCCTGCCACAAAACCACCCCAGCACAGGATTCCTGTGGGTCACACTCTGTGCATTCCCCTGCTCCAGTGTGGGGTCCTCCACAGGGTGTAGGTGGGTGTGTGCTCCCCCATGGATCTCCAGGGGCTGCAGGTGGATCTCTGCTCCCCCATGGATCTCCAGGGGCTGTGGATGGATCTCTGCTCCCTTTGGATCTCCAGGGGCTGCAGGTGGATCTCTGCTCCCTTTGGATCTCCAGGGGCTGTGGATGGATCTCTGCTCCCCCATGGATCTCCAGGGGCTGTGGATGGATCTCTGCTCCCTTTGGATCTCCAGGGGCTGTGGATGGATCTCTGCTCCCTTTGGATCTCCAGGGGCTGTGGATGGATCTCTGCTCCCCCTGGATCTCCAGGGGCTGTGGATGGATCTCTGCTCCCCCATGGATCTCCAGGGGCTGTGGATGGATCTCTGCTCCCTTTGGATCTCCAGGGGCTGCAGGTGGATCTCTGCTCCCTTTGGATCTCCAGGGGCTGTGGATGAATCTCTGCTCCCCCATGGATCTCCAGGGGCTGTGGATGGATCTCTGCTCCCTTTGGATCTCCAGGGGCTGTGGATGGATCTCTGCTCCCCCATGGATCTCCAGGGGCTGTGGATGGATCTCTGCTCCCTTTGGATCTCCAGGGGCTGCGGGTGGATCTCTGCTCCCCTTTGGATCTCCAGGGGCTGTGGATGAATCTCTGCTCCCCCATGGATCTCCAGGGGCTGTGGATGGATCTCTGCTCCCTTTGGATCTCCAGGGGCTGCGGGTGGATCTCTGCTCCCCTTTGGATCTCCAGGGGCTGCGGGTGGATCTCTGCTCCCCTTTGGATCTCCAGGGGCTGTGGATGGATCTCTGCTCCCTTTGGATCTCCAGGGGCTGCGGGTGGATCTCTGCTCCCCTTTGGATCTCCAGGGGCTGCGGGTGGATCTCTGCTCCCCTTTGGATCTCCAGGGGCTGTGGATGGATCTCTGCTCCCCTTTGGATCTCCAGGGGCTGTGGATGTATCTCTGCTCCCCTTTGGATCTCCAGGGGCTGTGGATGGATCTCTGCTCCCCTTTGGATCTCCACGGGCTGTGGATGGATCTCTGCTCCCTTTGGATCTCCAGGGGCTGCGGGTGGATCTCTGCTCCCTGGGCTGCAGGGCACAGCTGCCTCACCATGGGCTGTATCACAGGCTGCCAGGGAATCCATGTTCCAGGGCCTGGACCACATTCTGCTCTGACCCTGGGGGCTGCAGGGCTTTTTTTCCCACTCTTCTATCTGGCTGAAGGTACCATTTCTCCTCCTTCCTGAGATACTTTGTCCCAAAGGCTCTGCCGCTGTCCCTGATGGGCCCAGCCTCAGCCAGTAGCAGTTTCATGCTGGAGCTGACTGGTGTTGGCTCTCTTGGACATGGAGGAAGCAGCCAGCAGCTTCTCGCAGAACCCCCCTGTACCCCAAAATCTGGAGTGGAAACCCAGTACAAACTTGAAAGGGGAGAAAAATCTGCTTAAGAACGTTTTTGAAAGTGTCGTAGCTGAAGTCTTTGGAAAACATGGCATCATAACAGATGTTTAAAGCTGTACTCTTCATTATTTACAGTTGAAGAGGTATTTTGGGATCGCAGTGTATCCATGAAATAAGTGATGAGGTATGAGCAGGTTTCAATTACACAGGAGCTTTTTAGGAGCCATGCCTGTAATCCATAACTTCCGTTAGCAGACTCTGCCCTGACATTTTGGCTTTGCCTTCAACCCGAGCGTGTTTCACTTCCGAATGCTGGTCGTGCTTGGCCTCTCACATTTCCAGCTCCCACCCACCTCTCTCCTGGCCCTCATCCATCCCCCATAACCCCATACAGACCACACAGCTCCTGACAGGAGCCTCCACTCCTACAAAATCCTCAGTTCAGGCAGCAGGAAGTTCAGGTGGGATCTTCCCTGACTTGGAGCGCTCACAGAGCTCGAGTTGTTGAAGCTTTCTCAGATTTTCCTTTTCTGCCTGTGGCTGTAGAGCCCCCAGAGTTTTGATTTCTGATTTCTTTCCAGGTGTTAAATAAGTTCCCAGCATTTTCTTTAGCTTAGTTACTGCTCTGATAGGTAAAGGTGTTTTTTTGCTGTGTATCAGTAAGAACTGCAGCATAACTTTGTTTTAGGCTGCACCATCTTTGTTTCCAAAGTAGTTTCCAGTAGTTATGTATTATTTAACCTTCTCTTTCTGTTCCCTTCAGCCATGGCAGCTTCCAGCAGCAGCAGCAGCGAGGAGGAGCGGAGCCTTCGGGAGTGTGAGCTTTACATCCAAAAACACAACATCCAGCAGCTGCTGAAGGATTGCATTGTGCAGTTATGCACAGTGAGACCTGAACGGCCCATGGGATTCATCAGGGAGTACTTTGAGAGATTGGAGAAGGTAAAAACACAGAATGGAAGGGAAGGAGGGTGGGACAACTTATATTGGAATGTATCTTTGTCATTTAGGGGCTGAGCTGCAGATTTGACTGGTTGTGATGACTGTTTGAAATTGGAAATGGTTCTTTTGGAAAACAGATCCTGTTTTCCAGTAGTTTGTGCACCTCTGTCACACCAAAGCCTGTAGGACAGACCATAAGGTGACAAGGAGACTTACCCAGCTGGGATGCAGGTGTGATCCCAGCCCAGTGCTCCCTCATGGAAGCTGGTACACAGCATTCATGGGTGTGTCTGGAGCTGGAGAACTGGGTGTGTCTGGAGCTGGAGAACTCTGGAGATTGACCTTGCTGAATGCTGCTGAGGGCATTTGGATTCTTATATTGATTTCCAGTAATGTGGGCAGAGACAGGTGGTGCCACTGGTATTATCCAGGCCTAGTTGAAGATAAATGAAGTATTTGCATTGCAGGTCTTGGGAAGAGCAAGTCTTTTTCTGCCTTCTCTTGGGAGTCCAGTGTTGCTGTCTCTCTTGTGTTTGCCCTGAGGTTCCTTTGGTGTTTTTGTTTTTGTTGGTAGCATTCTGGGATCTTGGGAAGGGAAAGCATTCAGAGTTGAAACAGTGATTTCACACTCTTCTGACCTGTTAATTTCGTGTATTGATCACTAAGCAGGCAGGAAAAGGAGCTGCAGTGGAAATGGAAACTTAAAGGCTTGTGCAGAGGAAAGGTTGGATGCAACTGTACTCAGAACATGGAATTAGTAAATAATGCAGCTGTGACCTTGTGCAGCACTTGTTTGCAGGTGCTGCTCTCAGGACTTGTATAAGGCAGTTAGATATTTATCTTTTTTTTTTTTAGTGAGTTACTAATTGCTGCTATAAAGAAAAGGAAATTAACACTGGAGATCATAAATATATCCAATGGAAATTGTATTTTAATGGAAGTGTTCAGGATAAATACTAGAAAATTACCAAGGGGTGCAGACTACCTGCTATAACTCTTAGTTTCTTTGGGGGACATTTTGCTTATGAAATTAAGAGCTCTGACTTTTTTTAGTTGTGTGTATCAGCAACAAACCAGTGAATAATTGAGTTCTTAAAAATCCCTCGTCCCTTCCTGTTACAATGACTCCTTCCCCTCCTTGGATTCTTGAGTTTTGAGGTACTGCTAGGTTGGGAATTTTAAAACATCACCACAGGTACCTATAGACAAAATTTTACCAAGTAAACCACATTTCTGTGCTTAGAATAATCCTAAACCAATCCATATGTGGGGATGTAAAATGGGATTATTTGGGTACTTTTGTGCAGTGGATTTATGGTCAACATGGAGTATTTGGGAACTTAATTTGTTTTTTAGCAAGATAACAAGATCTGCTCTGAATTTAATGACATGAATGTTGGAATTGAATAAGTTGATGATTTTATTCTGGTGCACAGCAGCTTTTTGTGTACTTGGTCAGCCTACACTGAAGCTGAAAATAAAACTGGTTAGGTAATGTTTTCCCCTTAAATTGCTCTCACAATTTTGGTCAGGGTCTTCTCTCATGGTTTCCAAGTGCCCTCTAGTGCAGCTGTAGCTACAGGTGAAACTGGAGCAATTTTTGTGCCTCCTAGGGTTTCAAACTTGCTGCAGGTTCTCTGCGTGTTTTCCCCACTCAGCTGGGCTGGGCTGAGGTTCCCCAGGTGCTGTGGAACCTGCCCAGCTCTCAGGTAACAGAGCAGTGAGCATCCTGTGCTGGGCAGGAAACTCCTGACACCCCTGTCTGGAGAGCACAAATGCTCAGGAACGTTATGAACCAGCTCCAGCCCAGTCCTCAGCTCTGCTACAGCAAAAATGCCCAAAACTCACTCTGCTTCACCTCCCAAAATAATGTCTTTTACACCTGTAATAAAGCAGAGCAACTTTTCAATGTGCTTTCTGAATTTTCCTCTCTCTGACTGAATCTCAACCTGAGGTTTTTCTTAATAAGATTGATTTTTGAAGGAACACCATTGAAGACTGAAGTGAGCTTGCTATTTTCTCTCTCATTCTCTTGACAAGCCATCTCTTCCACTGCACACAAACAGAGCTGATTCACTGTCATGTTATTAAAATATGTTGAAGAAATTTAAACATGCTTTAGAATTTCTGTTCAGCAACATTAAAATTGCTGCCTCCGAGATGGTTACAGCTACTACAGGAATTCAGATGTCCTCCTCTGGGTTATGAAAGCTGGTAGATGAATCTAATTACTACTCATTGATTGTATAAATGGTTTTATTTCATCTGGTTGTGGTGTGCTAAGGCCTCTGTTGTCTTTGCTGTGTAGTGCTGCTTGAGCTATGGAAATTTAATGTAGCGATCATTATTGCAGCCTGCCAGGTGAATCCTGGCCGTTGGACATGCTGTCCTCTGGAATAAGTGCATGCTTGAAATATTGTGTGTGGTGCAGTTATGTGCACATCAGGCTTTACAGAGAGCTGGAATTAGGAAGTGTGATGGACATGTAGTCACTGCCCCCACTCCCCACCACCTGCCCTGAATATTTTGCCATTTTCCTAATGTTTCTTTTGCAAAGCTAGCTAGTTTAGGAGGATATATTCTGAAGTTGTGAATTTATGGCAGAGTTTTTTAAAAAATGCTTTTACCAATGTTTGTGGTTTTTTAAATCTGATATAAATGAAATACTAATTACCAGAGGAAGTTGAAGCTGTGTCTGGTGCAATGACAATTAGCAGGTTTTACAGTGTACATATTTCTGAAATTGTGAAGGTCTTCTGTAGCTGATCGACTTAAATCTGAGTATGTGGAGTGTCATCACTTCAGTATTACTTGTAATAATTGAAATGGAATTAAAAAACATTTGTTGTTTGACAGGAAAAATGATGCTTGCAGTTCATGACTGATGCTGAAAATTGTGAACTGCCTCATCAGCTGAAGGATCAGATCAATGCTTGGATGTAATAAATAGATTATTCCTAAATCTTTCTGTGATCCTGGGAATGTTTCTACTGATGAGTACAGAGCAAACTGAGTGTCTTTATCCATGATATGTTTAAAGTGAGGAGCTTCTAGACTTGAACAAGCAGGTTTTCCTCATAAACACTGGCTAGATCCAGAGGTGTCTGGGAATAACAACTGGCACCCTTTCTTTAGGTCCTACTGTAGTTTTCCTCTGATCTGTTGGTTTAATAAATGGGGTTTAGTGTCAGGAATTGTAAAAGGTGTCTATTAAAAAGATGAAAACTGAGATTATAGAATGTCGTGGCACAGGGTTGTCTGGCAGTGTAATATGAATATCTGGAGATTTACAGTTGATACAGTGATGTTTGGGGCTGATGATCTTGGAGGTCTTTTTTAACCTCATGCTATGGTTCTGTTTTGTCTCAGGGTGAATCTTGGTGAGTGTGTAGGGACTCTTTAGAGTAACTGGTGTATTTTAAATTAATACCTTATTTTACCCACCTGTGACTTGATTCTGTATCCATCTCCTGTGACTTGATTCTGTATCCATCTCCTAGTTTCTATCCTAAAAAAAAGAACATTAATATTAAATTTTGGGTCAGACAGAAGTTACCAGTTATAATTTTTTGTGTTAGTGCAGTTTCCTTCTCCCTGAGTGGGGCATTGCCCTGAGGAATCTCTTGAAGAGTTTTTTGATAACAACTCCCTCACTAAATGCTGCTGAAGTGCTTCAATGTCTGATCACAATATTCAATATTTTATGTGATACTGGAAAAAAACCAGCAGCTGGTGTTCACTTATTCAAAAACTGTCTTTTTTAATGGGTAAAGTATTTTGTATGTGAACAAACATGTTCTGTGGTTGATGGTGGGGCACTTTACATCAAACACTTATTACTGCTCAGGCTATTTGTAATTTCATCTCTGTTGAGACTCGTTCCTCTAAAGTCAGAGGACAGAAATGTGTTTTAAATACATTTTGCTCCCATGGTTGGGAAATGTGGCACCATTTGATCAATGGGCAAAGAGCAGGAAGTGAAACGTGAGGCTGTGGAGCTCCTTGGCTCTGGGAGAGGGGCAATGGAAACTCCCAGGAATGGGTATCCCATGGCCCTTCCCTCAGGCTGGTGTTGTTATCCAGAGCCTCTGCCCAGCTGGGATCAAGGACACTGGGACAAACCCAGCTTTTACAAGGGCTGGACCTCTGGGAGAACAGATGAGTCCTTGTTCTTTTACAGAATGTCCCAAACCCCTGTTTCCTAACGCTGGGAAAGTCATTTGAGCTGTTCTGATGTCAATGCTCTGACTCCAGGGTTGGCTGTTTTGTTTTTAATCTGATTTTAGTTGATTGAGGTGAATCTTTCAAAGAATCAAATTTCTGTGTGTCAAGTTAATTAGAATTTGTGTTATTGTAAGTACCCTGCTCTTCTAGGGTATCACTACAACACAGTAAGTAACTGAAGGAAATAAGGAAAACAAGTAACCTTGTGCAAGGTTTGGATGTGGTTTGCATAAAAAAATCCCACTTTGGCCTCCAGCATCCTTCCTCCAGCTCTTTTGAAAGCAGTGTTCGTGTTTCTTTCTCCCAAAATAAATGCTGGTTAATGAGTATCAAGTTGGTCCATGACTCAACCTCTTTCAAAAGCTTCTCATGTAGCATGGATTTCTGAGGAATTGCTCCTCTGTCTTTCAACTCCAAAAAGGCTTTAACACCTCGCAGCTGAGGGGAGCAGTTGGGGGTTTGCAGCTGGGGAAGTGCCTTCAGCATTTGAGGAATGTCCTCATCACCTGTTGAACACACTGGCAGAAACCAGAATCAACTTGTTCACACCAATAGTTTAATCAATGAAGAATAACTCAATAAAATAAACACCATTGTGATGTGAGTGGTAGGAATGAAAGGCTCATCTACCACGTGGTTTGAAAGGCCTTTGATCTCGGATGCTGCAGTCTCCTGTTTGCCTTAATGTGGGAATAATGGTACACAGGAAGCTCCCTGGTGTTGGCAGGCTGGGCTGGAACATGATACATCACTGCTTTCTTTTTCCCCCCCCCCTTTGGATTATGTGACACAAACATGTCTTCCTTCCTGTTTAGGAGGAAACAAAGCAGTTGTTGAATCAGCTGAAGTCTGGTTCTCGCTCCGACTCCCGGGAGGACGAGATCTCCCCTCCTCCCCCCCTCAACCCTGTGGTTAAATACCGATCACGACGTGGGGCCATCAGTGCAGAAGTCTACACAGAAGAGGATGCTGCCTCTTATGTTAGAAAGGTGCTCTGACTCTTAAACCTTGCTCAAAATTACACCCACAATCCAAGAGTTTATCTGAACCCACCTTCTATCCAGGGCATTAAATAACACGAAGCTCCTGGAGCCTGTTATGTCCTAATTGCTGTGAAAAGCAGACCTGTGTGTGTGGCTGTTTAACTGGAGGACAGAATAACCCATCATGCAATTAAACCATTCGTGCATTACTTAGACCTGTTCCCTTTGAAGTCATGTATATTTAGATGTGCATATATTTAGATATATAGAATGTGCTTCCAGTTATTTGGCAGCTGCAACAACATTTGGCCTAATGGCAGAGCAGGCTTGCTGCTGTTCCCAGGAAAACACAGGTTGAACAGATATTTCTTCTCCTGCAAAAAAACTTACAAACTGAGCATGGAATTATGCTTTTCAGTTGCATAAAATAATACAAGATTATATTTTCCTTGTGTTCAAACTCTCTGTAAACATTTACTATATTTGGGGTTGTATTTATAGTGCTTGAAAGAAAATGGAAAAACTCAGCCAGTGTTTTGTAACAATTTAAGTTGTTTATTTACCATGGGAAATACAGAAATTTTTCATGACAAAAATTAACCATTTGCTTTCTCTGATTCTCTCCTAGGTTATTCCAAAAGATTATAAAACCATGGCTGCTTTGGCAAAAGCAATTGAGAAGAATGTGCTCTTTACCCATCTTGATGATAATGAGAGGAGGTAGGAGGAAGTCTTGGTGGGGTTAAGGTTTGTGGAAGGGCAGAGTTCAGAAGAGTAAATGTGTCCCAAATCTGCAGTGACTGCAGTGGTCAGTGGAACACACTGAGCTCCAGGAGCAGTGTTGATGGGTTGGGGGTACAGATGTGTGGAGTTGTGCAGGTTTTGTCTGATTTTGGTGTCCTCTCCTTCAGTGACATCTTCGATGCGATGTTCCCCGTCACTTACATCGCAGGAGAGACTGTCATCCAGCAAGGCAAGTGACACTGGTTGCTCTGGGGAGGCATTTGGGGATGGGGAGCTGGCCTAGTGCTCTTAGTTTGTGTTTATTTTTAATATAAAAGCAGGCTCACTGCAGCCACACAATTTCTTGCTGTGTTTCCTGAAGCATTTCATACTAAAGTGAGGAGCTGGAGCCACTGGAGGAGGATGAGGCTTCCTTGCAGAGATTATCTGTTGGGAATATTGTCCCTTGATGACTGTAGAAATGTTATATCAATTTATGGATCTGATTGGCCTTTCCAGTAATCCTGGAGCTGCTGCTGATCTCCTGGGCACCAGTAGATGTCCCCTTTCACGGGGCTGAGAGGAGTGTGAAATCAGCAAAATGTGACGTTTCACCCTGCAAACTGTGCAAAAATTTGCCAACTTTGTTGGACTCTCAACATCAAAGTTGGCAGAGATGCCAGTTCTTTCAGTTTAGTGTATATTCAATTTTTTTTTTCTCTTCTTTAGGTGATGAAGGTGATAACTTCTATGTTGTCGATCAAGGAGAAATGGATGTAAGCGTTCGTGGTAGTTTATTAATGATCTGTTCATTCCTAGAAGAAGAATACTCTGATATTTGTAGGCCTCTTCTACAGACCCTCCCTTTAACAGCTTTGCTCATTATAAATTCTTACTTATAGAAGTTGGTTTTGCCCCTTAAGAGCTCAGTCTGGCTGCACAGACTGAGTTTAAAAATGAATTATTTGGACATGATACAGATGTTTTAAGCGTGCAGGGAGGAGTTGAGGTGTGGGGCAGGCTTTAAGAACAACCAGATTTTATTTTCTAGCCCAGCTCATTCATAGCTCTTTATGACACAGACCTTGTTGAGGTGTTGTTTCTCAGGAGTCTGTGTTGAGTCTGTGCATGAGATGCAGAAGAGAATCCCTTTGTCAAGGAAAATTCAAATTGTGCTGGGGTTGGAAGCATTGATAAAACCCTGAAATGATCAACCTTAGTACAGATGTGAGAATTTCCTTGTACTCCCAAGGGAGTAGAGGGCAGCAGGAAGCTGAGGGGTGTCTGACCATGCTCTGCCTTCCAGGTTTACGTGAACAGTGAGTGGGCCACCAGTGTGGGTGAGGGAGGGAGCTTTGGAGAGCTCGCCCTCATCTACGGCACCCCCCGAGCTGCCACCGTCAAAGCCAAGACCAACGTCAAGTTGTGGGGCATTGACAGGGACAGCTACAGAAGGATCCTGATGGCAAGTAGCCCTCAAAACTTGGATTTGTGCTTTGGGGGTTATGTATCCTGGGTGTCTGTCCTTCTGCCTGTCCTTTGCTGGAGTTATTTATTCCAAATCCTGCTGTCTCTTCAGTAATCAGAAAGCTGATTACTCAACGTGCATCTCTCAGGCACAGGGCAAGGGGGGGATCTTGCATTAGTGAGCAAAACAATGCCAGTGTTAAACTGAGCTGAGAGTGAAATAAGGCTGCAATAACTGCTGAGTGCTTTAGGAATGTTGCTCAACTGGAATATTACTGAGAGAACTCAATTTCAAAACATTTCATCTTGTGGGTTTGGGGTCTGTGAGACAGAACACTGTGTGTCTGGCTAAATTTGTTTATGTCTGGAGTTTTATTTAGAGTAGAAAGAAAACTTACTTTGTGTCCTTTCCTTTTTTTAATAGGGAAATACTTTGAGAAAGAGAAATATGTATGAGAAATTCCTTAGTAAAGTATCTATATTGGGTAAGTGAGCAGATTTTTGTTCTGGAGTGGAATCAGTTGCCACATTGTAATGAAGCTGTTACCCAGCATTATGATGATTACAGGCTGTTGTGGTAACTCATCACAACTGCTGCTCTGCATCAATCCAAAATAGCTCTAATTCAGGTCTTGATCACTGATGCACAAATGCAGGCAGAAATACACTGACCTCTGTATAAATACAGAGCAAAAGGTGTAATTTTTGCCTTGAGAAGACACTCCAGTAATGAACTCTTAACTCTGCAGAATCTCTGGACAAGTGGGAGCGTCTCACTGTGGCCGATGCCTTGGAACCGGTACAATTTGAGGATGGGCAGAAGATTGTGGTCCAGGGAGAGCCAGGAGATGAATTCTTCATTATCTTGGAGGTAAGCAAGCTCAAAATTACAAGCTCAGAACTTGACTTTTTTTGGTTGTTTCCCTAAGCAGGCACTTGGAGAAGAGCAAAACATAAGAATGTACTTCCAGAGAATCACTAAAGAAACATCATCTTGCTGGACATGCAGTAACTTGGATTTCGTTTTGCTGTTTTAATAAATGATACTTCCAGGAAAAGAGTAACAAGTTTCTGACTGAAAGCAGTTTATCTTTTTGAGAGTAGAGGCCTGTTCTAGAGAGCTGGTAATGCCTTACTAGTGTTCTGTCTGGTGGTTTGTGATTTTTCTGGCTTTTTTTGCTTGTCATACTATAATATTTCTACTGTTCTGAGGAAAAGCAGGAAGAAGTCACTGCTGTAGATATGTAAATGTTCAAGATGTTTAATGCCTAGGGAGGAGAGGAGCAGTTGTTCTTGTATATCAGTTAGATGACCTGTGCAAGGGCTGTGAAGTGGCTTTTGAACTGAGGCATCCTAACAATTTTTTCTGCTAAGCAGCTGATTCTGTGTGAAATTCAGTGTGTTTGGAGTGATGCTGGGAATTGCAGTTGTTTGACTGCTGTCATTTATTGAAGGGCACAGCTGCAGTGTTACAGCGCCGGTCAGAAAATGAGGAATTTGTTGAAGTGGGCAGACTGGGACCTTCTGATTACTTTGGTGAGTTATGTTGTGACAACTGTGGCTACAGACACCACTGTCACCATTTTGTCTGTGCTGTGTCAATGGTGGAGATGAGATGGATTTGCATAATTACTGTTTTGGGTTTGTGTGGTTGCTCTCAGTGTCGGGTGAGTATCAGAGTCACTTGGCACTCAGGTGTGCACACAGGATGTGATTGTTCCACACTGCTTTACTGGAAAAGATGATTTGGCCTGACCTCCCTGCCCTGAGCAGAGCTAAATTTTTAAATGTCATTGCTTTCCTCAGGGCTGTGTCCAGTTGAGGTTCCTGTGTCTCCAGGGATGGAGATCCCATAGCCTCTCTGGGCAATTTCTTTCTCTGGGTAACCAGCCTTGTTGTGCAGAGGTTTTTTTCCTTCGTGCCTGACAAGAATTTCCTGTTCTGCAGCCTGTTGCTTTCTCTCTGTCTTTCCCTGTGCAGCCTGGGTTTGTCTTTGTAGTCACTCATTACACAGCTGAAGACAGCACTAAGATAAGAAAATTCCTTCCTTGGCCTTTTCTCCAGGTCAGACAGGAACCTGGTCAGAACCTGCTCTTTAATGGTTAAATACAGCCCTCTCCTTCTCTAAACCCCTAACAATTTTCTCATGTTTTGGGTAATTCCTCTCTTTCCTCTTGCTAAAACCTTTTGGTTGTCCAGGTTTGCAGCTCTGTGGATGATGTAAGCAGCAAATCCTCTGTTGCAAGGCCTGAATTGGGATGGACTTGGGTGCATGGGCTCTGCCAAAGGCCTGCTTGGCTCAGGATCTAGGACTAGACTTCATTCCCTGTCATTTCATATTTTCTAATATTTCCCTCTGTGTTCTCTTGAGTTTCCCACTCTAAAACTAAATATTATCACAGTCACTGTGTTCAGGTGCTGCAGATCTTTCCTTCAGGGGTTTAACTCTCCCTTAGAACCTCCTAATTCTTTAGCAAGCCTCTCTTGTGGACGCTGCTGAGTTCAGGAGTTTTAATTGGGCACAGAGGAAGAGTTTTCCTCATTTCTTTGGAACATCCCTTCTGATAATGCAGGCAGGAGTGTTCTCCAAGGAACACCGAGTTCTTTCCTCAGTCCTGAACATGGAAAGAGCTCAAGTCCAAAACCAAGCAAACAAAGCCCAGAGTTGCTGCTCTGGTTTGTTCCATGCTTGTAGGAATGTTAGGGGTTGTTTCTGTTACTGATAACAGGGGCTTGTTAAAAACTGCATTTCCAAACATGTTGTTCAGCAGTTGAAACAAAGTTTCTGGCATGTTTGTGCAAAACTTAAAAAATGGGGATCCAGTGGGACTTCACAATGCTCCTTTTCCCCAGCCCCGTGACAAAGTCAGAGTTTTGATTCTGGCCAGCAATGGGTCAAAGGCTTCTGTCTGGTGCATGAATGTTTTATTTGTTTGTTTACTTCAAAACCATGCTCTTGTTGTCCTGAGTTTCCTAGAAACACCAGAATTGAGCAGTACTATTAGAAAAATAACTACTTGTTGGCTAGGAAGATTACTCTGTGAATTGAAACACAATCTTTCTTCAAAGAGACACAGTATTGAAAATTGTATTGAAAGTTTTTTAAGGTTTTTTTCAGAGAGACTTGAATGTGGACAGGCTTTTTAATAACAATCCACAAGAAGGGTTTTTTTTTTTTTTAAACTACCTTTACAATTGCTTTTAGTGTAATTACTTAGGCACTTGTTCTGAGCAGTGCTAAAGCCTGAATTACCTTCTCTGCAATTTCAAGTGGAGAAGTATTGTTATTTGCAGCGTGCTCCGTGGCAGGAAGGAATGATGCATCTGACTCCATGTGCTCAGAAGGATAATTTATTATTTATTGATACTATATTATATTAAAAAATGCTACACTAAACTGTACTAAAGAATACAGACAGGATACAGACAGAGGGCTAAAAAGATAATAATGAAAACTCGTGACTCTCTCCAGAGTCCTGACACAGCTTGGCCCTGATTGGCCAAAGAGTGAAAACAACTGCCAGCAGAATGCAATGAAACAATCTCCAAACACATTCCAAAGCAGCAAAACACAGGAGAAGCCAATGAGATCAGAATTGTTTTCCTTTTTCTCTGAGGCTTCTCAGCTTCCCAGGAGAAAAATCCTGGGCGAAGGGATTTTTCAATAAATGTGAATACCACAAAGAAGGGTCATTTCTTTGCCTCTTTTTCCCACTGATTGGTAACTCTGTTCCCTGTTTGTGCTGTCCCAGGTGAGATTGCTCTGCTGATGAACCGTCCTCGTGCTGCCACCGTGGTGGCTCGTGGCCCCTTGAAATGTGTGAAGCTGGACCGGCCCCGGTTCGAGCGCGTGCTGGGCCCCTGCTCTGATATCCTCAAGAGGAACATCCAGCAGTACAACAGTTTTGTATCACTGTCTGTCTGAAACCTTCCTCCCTGTCCAAGCCATGCTTCACGAATGCAGACTGCTTCCTTCCCCTTGTGCAGAGCCACATCGCCACTGGCATTTGCAGCTTCCTGTCCGGTTAAAAAAAAGAAAAAGAAAAAAAAAGAAAAAAAGGAAAAAAAAAACCAAAAAAAAGGAAAAAAAAATAAACTGCTTATCATGGCACTGTCATTAATTTAGAGCATATTATTTCTGTGCTCTCTGTCCCATTAAATTAATAGAAAAAGTTCAGTGGAGACATTTGCTTCTCTCTGTGCACCAGTGTCCAACTCAGGCCAGTGCTCAGCGAGGAAGAGACCTCCTGGCACCACGCCATTGCCATAGAGTGAGGATGTGACAGTAAAGGGGGGAAAAAAGTTCTTTTAAAGGTGTTTCACAAATTATTGGACAGATTTTAAGGCTGTGGTCATTACCTGCTGAATTTCTTTTCACATGAGAGCTACCCTTGTAATTGAGCTTCTCGGGGCTTGGGGTTTTCTGGGTTTCGTTTTCATTTTCTGGGTACTGTAATCCTAGGTTCAATCGTGAGGCATCAGCTGCTAAGAAAGCCACAGTTGGAATTTACCAGTATAATTGTTCCTGTGTCTGCTGGTTTAAGATTGCTTAGTTCTGTTCTTGTCAAGTGTAAATCAAAAGCTTTCCAGGTTAATAGTTCTGGTGAACTACTTCAGCTGTTGATCCATTTGCTGACTTGCTGCAACTGATCTTTTCCACTTGTTCTTTCTCCAGCCATAGATTTGCCATTTAAAACTCTTCCTGTTCCAAGTGGCAAGAACCAAATGCTCCATGAAATGCCTGACTGTGGTCTCTAGTGCATAGATTGGTGTAAGAATGGTGCAGCTGTCCAGCTGTTAATACTGTTTGAGTGCTTAGATTGGTGTAGAAGTTGAAAGCAAATATTTGATTTTCCCTGTGAATTGTTTTGCTAATCCTCAGTTGACTTTAAAAAAATCACCATCAGTTCAAGTGACCCTTTGTCACCAGGGAAAATAAATGCTGAGTGTTTTGGCCAGTATCAGTTGCAGGTGACAAGATTGCTGGTCTGTAGAGCTCCATTATTCTTAGTAGAGAATGTGAGGCAAAAAACCTGAATGTTTGAACTTTCCTGCAACACTCAGTTGTTTTAAGTTCTTAAGAGCTGTCAATTCATCATTTTAAAAATGGTTCACTATAAATCTAGCTCAGAGCCAACAGGTGAATTCTCTTTTCTTGCTTATGGAATTTCCACCACACTTCCTTAATCCTTTTTTTTTCCCCCAAGTTCAATCTGTTGCGGAGTCTTAAATGTATTTCAGTATTTCCCAGCTTTGTGTTCCATTACTCTGTGCTCACCAAGACTTCCCAAAAGTTTTTACTGAATTCCACAGTTCAATAAGTGTAGGCAATTTTTAAGGTTTCCTTTAAACTGTAATTTATATCAAGTAGCATAGGTTTGTATTTGGGAGTGACAGCAAGCAGTTTGGCATTTGTTGTGCAACTACTTTAACGATGGAGCCCTCGTTTTGTTTCCTTTCTGAGGTGGAGTGGATGCAAATCCAATGTTTTCCCAGGCAAGGAGAGAATCAGGAAGAATCTGCTAATTCATGCAGAACAATACTGAAGGTATCAAGCCTTTACAAAAGGTTTCAGGGTATTTCTGAAACTGAAATCCCAGGAAGGGGATTGAAATGCTTGTGGTTTGAGTTCTCTATTCAAGAGACGTTGAATAGGGGATTTCTGCCAGAGTCCTTAAGGAATAAGCAAATGCTACCTTTTTTTGTTTTTTGGGGTTTGTTTCCTCTTTTTTTTTTGGTAATACTTTTTTCTTAAGTTTTGACTCTGCAGGTTTTTTTCTTCATATGTGTTTTGTGTTACATTAAAGCACCAAAAACTGTGTAAACCAGTTAGAGCTCCACAAAAAAAAAAAATGCACATTTTTTTTATATAAGGCTTTCTAATCAAGTTTCACTACTGCATCTTTTTAGCTTGCTGTTTACTCCCTTTTGTAGTTTTACCTACAAGATTTTAAGATAAATCAGCTAAGTCTGAGTTAAATATTAAACACAGTTATAGCTTTACCTTTGTGTGCAATTTCAATATGTTTGAAACCACAATTGGCATAGTTTTGCCTTAGCTAACATTCAGGGCTTTAGAAGTAATTTTTTGCTAGTCTATCTTCAGCAAATTGATGAAGTCTATTGCCCTAGGAAGCTATAGTCAACCAGAGGACCATTTTTGTATTGTTACCTGACTCTATAAGTCTGATTTACTGTATGTGCTAATATATTATATTATATTCCTTTTGTTATAGATTGTCCTAATGGCAGGTAAAGCAATAAAATGATTTAAATTCTTAAATGCAATCAGCCTCTTTTATTTTATTCCCTGCCCCTGCATTGTGTTTTCCTTTGGCTTTAGAGGATGTGTTATGAATGAGGCAGCAGAAAATAAGCAGCTTAATGGATTAGCTTGGTGTAAACTCCAGAGGGGTGAGTTCAGGTCCTGGCTTCCCCCTGGAGCCTGGGGAGAGCTCAGCCTCCACGTGCCAGCCTGAGAATTCCTCTGCACTTGGACCTGTGTCCTGTTTGGCTCCTGGCAACTTTGATCTCTCCCAAAGTGTTCATTCCCAGCCCAGCCATGATTTTTGGATTTCTAACTTGGCTGCTCCCATCTCTGCAGCCCCTTAATGAGCATGTGATGGATAATCATGGATAAATTGTGGTGGGAAATGGAAAAGGTAGGGGTTTCCAGCTGTGATGAAGCAGGAAAACCAAGAGTGACCTGAAGAAGCTCAGACTTGGATGTGTTTTACAGCCAGCTCCAAGAAAGCTGAGTCAGCCAGCTTTGAAGGTCCAGTAAAAATGTTATCTGTCGTGTAAAGGAGAATAAAAGTGAGAAGAACCCTGTACCAGCCATTTAAATATCTGTGGGTTACTTTCCTTATCCTGCCCTCCCTTTCCCAATCCCCTCCACTGGAAAAACCAGGCTGAAACCAGAACTTTTATTACCTAAAGTGAAACTTTAAACCCTCCACTTCCAGCCTTATAACTATAAATACACACTTTATAATTACAACTTAATTTAGGCTTATCTTCTGTTGCCATGTGCTTCCTGTTGAAGCAGCAGTCACCATTCCACGGCAAAAGATGGAATTAATTCTGGGTTTGTCCTGTGTCGGGAGAGCACAAAAAGTCACCGGTAGAGGGAGATAAAACTTTGGGAATTCACTGTTCTGGACAGAAATAACCAACAGAGCAAACGTGCTGAGAGGGAGGCAAAGCCTCTTATTTTCATCTGTTCTCTGTCCACAAGAGCAAAAACGTCTGTAAGTCCCGAGAGTAAAAAGGTCAAGAATCTGCTTGAGACTGTTGAAAAGTTGGAAATGCAAGGACTTGTCTGAACCACAGTCTGGGAGAGACTAAAGGAGCCTGGAGTGGGGTTTTGGTGGGGTTTTTGCTCACTTTTGTGGCTTCAGAATATTGGAGGAATTTCTTCACTAAGAAGCACTCCAAACTTCCTCAAACACAGAATGGGCTCCTGTAGGACACACTCAGAGCAGAGCTGCCCCTCTCCTGTGGCTTTGCAGTTTGGAGCCAGGTGCATGATCAGATTACTGGGGAGTTACATGAAGCACCAGCACAACCCCCTGTGACAAACAGCTGTGGCCAAATGAGCTTTGTCCCTTGCTTGCATCATCCAGGCACTTGTTGGTGTCACTGAGCTCCCTTTAGGTCAGGCAAAACTCCAGCCTATGTGACAGTGAGCTGGTGGTGCTGGATCCTGTCCAAATCCTGCCTGGCAGCTTTTGTGCAGGGATTTGGGGATCCTCTGCAAGGTCTGCAGTGCTGTGGGTGGCTTTTGTTTAACTTAAAGGTTACTTTAGAACGAGTTTCTGGTGGATTGGTTATGGTGTGGGGTTTTTTGTTGGCTTTCTTTTCCCCCTTAAGGATGATAAATTATCAACAGAGTTCTCAGCTACTTTCCCCAGGCTGCCAAAAGGCTCAGTGTAGTAATTCCTAATAGTTAAAGGAAAAAGCTATTAAGGAGAGCTTCACTAATCCAGTTATTCTTAAACCTTGTTGGGAGGTGAAGGCTCAGCTGGGAACTGAAATACCCATGAAAACTCTTTCCCCATGCTGTTTTGGTCCCCAGTTTCTGTTGCATCTCTTCAAAATGCACAGATCTGGAAAGGAGGGGAGAGACTGGGATACCATTTCTATTTTCCAGCTAATTATGACAACCTAAATGATTGTGAAAGATATGAGGAGATGACCTGAGATAGATTCCCCTGAGAAAACAGAGATAGATTACTCTGACAAAATGTTTTCTCCAGAAATGGGTGGGGTTTTGAATTGTCAATACAGTCCTGTGTCTCAGAGTGGTTTGATTTTCAGCGTGATTTTTTTAGTTTGATTTTTCCCCTTGGGGTCTGAGGCAGCACAGAGCTGCCTGTGTTCCATACCCAGGCTGGCTCTTCAGGCAGGGCAGAGAAGGGGTTTCAGTGCCTGTGGGGCTTTGTGAGACGTGCACAGGTCAGTGTGGGCTGGGGTGACACTGCTCCTGACAGCGAGCACGTGCAGATCTTGGCCATAGCCTAAAACTCAAACTATTGTTTCATGTCCTTGCTTGCTGTACTGTTGTAACTTTTCTACTTTCAGACTCTGCAGCTGCAGCCAGCTCTGAGCTCTCTGCTCTTGCTGTTTCTGAGCCTGCTGTCACAGCTTTCTGAAAGTCTTCTTACCTTGACTGTGTTTCTCACAAAGCCCTCTGGTCTGACCAAGCTGGACCAATGCCCTGTCTTGTGCCAGGGGCAGGTATTTCTCAAATATTCACTCCTGACCACAGAACAAAGTCTTACTAAGAGGAAAATGCTCTTGGCATCTCTTTATTCAACTCTCACCCATGGGTCGAGTTCGTGTCCTTCTCTAGCAAGACCAAGCCCCTGTGGAGGTTGAGCAAACCAAGGTCAGGTGTTCCCTCAGCCTCCCAAGGCCAACTCCAGACCTGGAGATCACAGCTTGTCCAGCCCAGGGCTGTGTTTGGGGTGTAGGGATCAGCTGCAGCCACACCAGCACTGCAGCCCCACCAGCACTGCCCGAGCACAGGAGCTCTGCTTAAACACCAGCAGAGGAGCCTGGTGGGACTCTTGGTCTTCTGACATGTCCCCTCCGAGTCTCTGCGAGGGTTTGTGGGTGGAAATGAGCAGTGCTGGAGCTGCCACTTGCCTGGCAGGGTTCTGCTGGCTCTGAGCTCTAAGTGTCCAGCTTGGCTCTGTGCACCGCAGGGCGCTGGGGCTGCGTGGTGTCGT
Source organism: Serinus canaria (assembly GCF_022539315.1). Lineage (NCBI taxonomy): Eukaryota > Metazoa > Chordata > Aves > Passeriformes > Fringillidae > Serinus > Serinus canaria. Next base: position 2,314,630 of record NC_066331.1, on the reverse strand, counting down.
TGGCCACCACCGTGGCCTCTCCAAAGGTGTCAATGCACCTGCCCACAGCCTGCAGGATGAGCTGTAGGCGCCTGTCCAGGGCCAGCAGGTGGGGCTCGGTGAGCACAGGGGCCAGGGGGTCCTGCAGGAGCGATTCCCTCATCACCTCGCTGAGCCGGTACTCGGGCTCCGCCAGGAGCTGCAGGCGCAGCCACGTCGTTCTCTTTATTCTGGAAAAAAAAACCAAATCAACACTTTAATGCCTCCCAGCAAGAGCAGCTGAGCTCCTTGACAGCAGCAGGGCAGAGATGGGTGAAGGAATTTAAAGAATTTTAGAACAGAAGTTCTGTAATGTTAATTTTGCAAGGCAGTGAATTTTTTTTTTTTTTCAGAATAAAAATTTCATCAGTAGCTCCTCTACTTCTCTCTTTGTTTTCCCAGAGTATTTGTACTGCAAATTTCTGTCAGCAGAGAGAAAAACATGACTGAAGTTCTCAGTAGTGAGTAAGTCAGAGATGACCCAGTTCCCCAGGTTCCTGCAGGGTGGTGCCATCTCCCCAAGGATGACATTTATGAGATGGGAGCAGAGGAGGAGGTAAATGAAAACACATGAATGAGAAAATATCTTCTGTCAAAACTCTGAGCACAAAGAGGGAATATTTCCTGGAACTGGTGTAACTGTGACTTTCCACCTTAGGGGGTACTGAGGTTCAAATGTGATTTGCTTTGACAGAAAATGGGATGAAAAGCTGCAATCTTGGAGTGCTTCTGGGCATGAAATGAAGTGTTCTGAAATCATTTGTTTAATCCTCAGCAGAAATGTGTTGACTTCAGCATGTATAATACTGAAATAAATCAGTGGCTGTAGTTGTTGCCCTTTGAGTCTTGGAAACAAAGTGGTTCATGTTTATGGAACCATTTGGATTCAGCCCAGCCAGAATTTTCAGGTGGAAAAAGGTGAAGTCAGATCCATTTTAGGCAGCTCAAGAATTTGTATTTTTAGGCTGTTGTTTATCAAGGGCATCCATGGGGAATGTTGATCTGGATCTCTGCAGCTCCAACAGGCCATGTGCTGTTTGGGAAAGGCTGCTCCAGGTGCTGGGGACAATCACTAAGGAAGGAAAGGACCTTTAGGACCATCAAGTCCAGCTGCTGTCCCAGCACCATCAAGCCACGTCCCCAGGTGCCACATCCACACATCACTCAAGGAATTCCAGGGATGGTGACTCCATGATTTCCCTGGGCAGCCTGTGCCAATGTTTTACTACCCTACTAGTGTGCTTTACTACCCTTTCCAGGAAAATTGTTTCCTGATATCCAATCTAAATCAGGAGCGTGTGTGGAGCGAGGTGTGTGCGGGCAGCGGCACAAGGGAAGGAGGATGCTGCTGCCACAGGGCCAGGCATCACCTTCCCACATTAATATCCCTGAAAAACCTAAAATAATCAATTGATCAAGTGTGAGGGCTGATAAGAAAGCTTTAAACCCCAGCTGTGAGGTGCTGCTGCTGCCAGGGGAGGCTGTGCCCAGAGCAGATGTGAATGAGAATCTGTGCGCTGTCCTTCGAGGCAGGGCCGGCCCGGGAGCTGCTGTGGGTAAACACCAGCTGTGTTTGCTCTGGTCCCAGCAGTGCTTGGAGGTGGAGAGAGGGCTGCTGTGACCCGTGGGGAGCAGCTGGTGGAGTGCTGGAACAGTTACACAACAAACAAACAGAGCACAGAGAGGGCTGGGATGGAAACGCTGCCACCAGCCCTGCTCGGCTCCCACGGGGGCTGTGACCCTGTGCCTGGGCTGGACTGCTGAACCTTTCACCCCGAGCCTTCCAGGGACTCCAGCAGCCTGCCCGGGGCTGCTTCCAGGCCTGGCTGTGCCTCCAGGAGGGTTTGGATGCTTTCAGGGAAAGGGCCATCTCATGGCATGGCTGTATTTGTGCCACTCGTTGGCTGGGAGAGGAGATCTGCAGGCTCCAACGTGTGGGACAGGCTGGGAGCTGGGAGAGGCACATAAAACAGACTCAAATCTGCTGGAAGCCAGGCTTGGAGAAGAACTCAGCTGGGAATGAGGTGGATGTGTTTAACAGGCTGCTCTCAGCATCCCTGTGCTCCCAGGGATCCTGGCTGGAGGAACTTCCCTGCTCACAAGGCTCAGCTTGGTGTTGGAGCAAGGAGGAGACTCGGTGGGCTGAGTCCAGGTTGGTGGTCAGGACAGGCTGAAATTTGTGGCCTCTGTGTGCTTGCTCAAGCAAAACCTCTTCCCTTCCTTCCTGAGTGGTTTTAGATGCTCTCCCACTCCAAATGGATTGGCTCTTGTGGGAAATGAGGGTTTGTGTGTCTCCCTCAGGTAGCACAAGTTGTTTTTATGCTGCTCCTGGCCCTTGTTTGCTTATGTCGAGGTGTTCAGCTCCTCTTACCACTGCCTTTTACAAGAATTAAATTATGAGGAGTTTCTGGGAGGTGGATCTGGAAGAATAGGAATGCTGTGACCTGTGGATATCATGGTATGAAGGTCAAATTAAGAGGCAGAGTTAATTTCAAACTGCACAAAATTTCAAGAGAAGGATTCCCTGCGAGGCTGCAATTAGAAATGAAAAGATTTGCTGAGTGCAAATAACAGTTCTTGAAATTAAAGGTGTGTGGGGAGAGTGCAGTTACCACCCTGAGGGGGAGAAGGAGCAGGTAGAGCAAGGAAAAAGGCTCCACATCTCCTGAAGACAAACCCTAGGAAAGAGCAGCTGCTTCTGCCTCCTAAATTTAACTTGCAGCTGCTGATTTATGTGAATGAATGAAGGGGGAACATAGGGTTGAAATGATGAGCTTCTCCTTCATGCCTTGAGAAGAGGAAGCTTGATGAAGTGCATCAAAGCTCCACCAGGATTTTGGATGGAGATTTCTGTGCTCCTTGAGAGCACCTCGTGCTGATGGGCTGGGAAAGGCTGTTAGAACTTTCTGGAAGGGTTTGATCCATTGGACAGCATCTCCTGGTGTGCCAGTGGATGTTTTTCCACTCGTGATTGCCCTGCTCCAGCATCCAGCCCACCCCTTGGCTGGGATTAGCAGGGTCCTCCTTGAGCTGCTGGAGGGAGCCAGGCCAGGGTGACCTCCCCAGTGACAGCAGGAGCTCGGACATTCCTGGGAAGGAATCTGCAGCTGGAACTTACACACAGCACTGGGACAGCGGGGCCAGGATGGAGATTTCATCGTGGGAATGCCGCCCAAACCTGGGGGGTGAAGCAGAGTTCAGAGCCTGCCCTCTTCCTCCTCCTCCTCCTCCTCCTCCTCCTCCTCACCACCCCTCCCCACTCCTCCCCTGCCTCACCCTCTGGCGTTGTCCAGGTGCAGGAGGAAGCCATCGTCCCCAAACTTGGTGAACATCTCGTAGTGGTGCCTGTCCATGTTCCCTGCAAAGGCCACACAGAGGGACACAGCTCGCCTTGCAGGGAATTTGCTGAATTATCCCAAGATTTCTTTCAGGTCTGCCTGGAGGATTTGTTGTCATGCTGGAAGTGCCCAAGGTGCTGCTTTCCCTTTGGTGGGGTGGGTCTGGGGGCTCCCCTGTGCCCCCACAGTGGAGGGGCTGTGGGGAGACAGCAGCCCCTCTAAAAAAGGAAAGGAAAGGAGAAAGGAAAGGGAAAAGGGGGAAAGGGGGAAAGGGAAAAAGGGGAAAAGGGGGAAAAGGGGGGAAGGGGGAAAAGGGGGAAAAGGGGGAAAAGGGGGAGAAAAGGGGGGAACAAGGGGGAATAGGGGGAATAGGGGGAAAAGGGGGAAAAGGGGGAAAAGGGGGAAAAGAAAAACGAGAAAGGAGAACGGAAAGGAGAAAGGAGAAAGGAAAAGAAAAGGGAAAAGGGAAGGAAAGGAAATCCTTTCCCCCCAATCATTACCTATCAGGAAGTCGAATATGGCCATGTCCACAATGTTGAGCAGCCGGTTGCTGTTGCTGTAGGGGTAGATCTCCCTCACTGTGTTGCAGTAGAGTGGGTTCACTTCCCACCTGCAGGAGATGGAGAAAAGGAGACACTCTCAGCTGCTTCTGCCATGCCCCAGAAATACCCCCAAACCCATCTTCCATGGGAAGATGTACAGGAGAAGGAAATAAATCTCCCCTTGTGCATGCAGGAGGCTGGAATTGAAACACAGCCAATGGAGCAGCAAATGTGGGAAAGGCTGTTAGAACTTTCTGGAAGGGTTTGATCCATTGGACAGCGTCTCCTGGTGTGACAGTGGATGTTTTTAATCCATGTTCACTACAGGTGTTTTTGATTGGTCCTTTACTGAAAACACCATTGGCTAATTAAGTAACCACCCTTTGGTAAACAAATCTCTGTAACACATCTACATGCTCACAATACCAAGTGCAGCAAGTGAAGATAAGAATTGTTTCTCATTCCTTTCCCTGATCTTCTCACAGCAAATGGTTTTAAGGGTTATTACACTGATTATTACACCAATGATGGGCTCCCTGAAGCCTGGCCTGGGTTATTTCTGCAGCTCTGTCCGTGTGTCCATGCCCTGCAGTGCAGATTTGGGGAGCAGCCTCATTTACCCACTTACTCCTCTTTTCCCTCGAAGGAGTAGGAGCGGATCCAGGGGTTGGGGATGGAGAGCCGTGGGGCCAGGTTGAGGGAGGGCAGGAAGGCAGAGAGGGAGCCCTCCAGGAGGTGGGGGCTCCCACACACGGCGTACTCCGTCTTGCACATGTACGGGCACTTGGCGAAGAAGCAGACGTTGCTGGCTGGGAGGAGAGCAGAGAACAGGGTGTCCCAGACTGCAAGGCAAGGTGTATTCGATTTGCCATCTGTGTGGCAGCTGGCTTTTGTCAAGTGGGCAGTTCTCCTTATCTCTTCCACAATCATTCTTCCCTCTGTCTGCTGATAAGAGGCCATTGGATGTCCCTGCATGGCTGATAAGAACTGCAGCATCCCACTGGGAGATGCTCTCCCAGAGGGAGGAGCCAAGCATTCCTACCTGGATAGAATCTGGAGATTCTGGAACACCAGCACGGCTTCTCCACTGGATTTCCCAGAGGAGCAGCAGCTGCCTCTGCCCCTTCAGAGGCAGAGTGCACCCTTCTCCAGGATCCCTGCTCCAGCAGAACCAGCCCTGGCACTGCAGGAGGGCTGAGCCACAATTCCAGTGGCACTGCTGCCAGCCCCTGACCCACAGGGTGTCAGGCTGTGCTCTGCCTCTGCCAGGGCTGGTTTGGTTCACTGCATTGTTCATTTTATCCTTTTATTTTTCTTCCCTATTAAAGAACTGTTATTCCTGCTCCCATAATTTTTACTTGAAAGCCCCTTAATTTAAAATTTATAGCAACTCAAAGGCATTCTCCATTTCAGGGGAGGCTCCTGCCTTCCCTTAGCAAGCAGCTGTCTTTCCAAACCAAGACACAGGGAAAAGGGGCTGTGGTCTCCAGGAGGGTGCTATTGTGGCAGCAAACCCCTAAAAGGGGAATAATGTGCATTGACTCCATGACTGCAGAAGGCTGATCAATTGCTTTGCTGCACTTGATTGCTTTTTTATTTTATACTACACTATACTCCTAGAAAAACCCACAACCCTTGCCAGCTTGGTACAGCTTTGGCCTAATTGGCCAATCAATCAAAACACCAGAGTCCAATTAAGAAATCCCTCTTTGGTAAACAATCTCCATAACACAATCCACGTGTGCACAACAGCAGGTGCAGCAAATGAAGAGAAGAATTGTTTTAATTCTTTAATTTAATTTAATTCTTTCTCTGAGCATTCTCACAGCCTTTCCCAGGAAAATCCTGTGGAAGTTTCTCTCTGTTCAGAGGATGTGTGGTTACCACAGGGTGCAGAGTGGCCTGGGCTGAGTCTTTCCCTCTCTTGTAGCAGGTCTCTGGTTGGGTAAGAAGTTCCATAGACTCTATGGATCACAGAAGGTTGATGATCTTTCTTTATTAAGAAACCCATTGCTTTTATAGACTAGCTCACTACAGCTGTATTTGACTGGGCCTTTACTTAAAACACCATCACCACTGGCTAATTAAGGAACCACCCTTTGGTAAACAAATCTCCGTAACACCTCCTACATGTTCAGAATACCAGGTGCAGCAAGTGAAGATAAGATTGTTTCTCATTCTTTTCCCTGATCTTTTCACAGCCTTTCCCAGGACAGTGCCTGGCAAAGTTGTGTTTCTCTCTGTGCCCACAGAGCTGCTGCCACTTTTCCCCACCGTGGGACAGTGATTGTTGCTTGTGGCAGGGATGGAGTGAGGGGGAGCAGATGGGAAGAGGCCCAAGGAGCTGCAAATGAGTGCAGAGCAGTTTAGAACCCCCTGTTTGATGGCTGTTTCATGGAAACACTCTGGGGAATCCAAGGGAAAACCCAAAGCATCCATGCCATGGGTGTCAAGCTGCCAAATCACAGATTTGGGTCCTGTGCTAAGGGAAAGGTTAAGAAAAAAAGGCCGAATGAGAAAATCTGGTAAATGATTCCAGCTGGAGGGAACCTCTGCAGTAACCATGTCTTTGTGCATGTTTAAGCCAAGAATTTAATTTCTGCACCACAGCATGAGTCCTGCAGCCCCTTTTCCTGCAGCCCCTGCCCTTCCTCCCAGTGTGGAACACCACAGCTTTGGGTCAGCTGTGAAGGGACCTTAAAGACAATTGGGGCCACAACTTGCCTCATCCTGAGCCAGCCTTTGCCCACCTGGTGACACGAAGAAGACGCTCTGCAGGACCTCGTTCTTGGTGACCTCCAGGATCTCCTTGGTGACGTTGATCAGCCTCCCCACTGTGGGTGGCACCCTCCTGAAATCCAGGATCCTGCACAGAGGGGACAGGGGATGCTGCTGCTGCACAGTGGGCTGGCAGGTGCTGCCCCTGCCCCTTCCATCAGTGAACCAGGAGCACTTGGATCGCTGCACCCAGACACTTTCCAGCAAAAACCCCTCTGGGCCAAAATACATCTCTCTGTGTTTGGATTTTGGTATTTTAATAGCTGCTGTCTGGAACAATCTGGATGTTCTCCAGCATTCCTGTCTCTTTCCCTAACACTGCCTTGGTTTCTCCCACCCTTTTACACAAACAGGGTCCCCCAAGGGCCAAAGCAGCCCTTCAGGCCCTTCAGGCCCTTCTACAATGTTGGTTTGACACGGAGCAAGGAGGTTGATCCTGCTACAACGTGGCTGAGGAGGCACCCCTTCCTCCAGAGGCACTCATGCCCAGCTAATTCCTCAAAAATACTCTGAAAAACCTCAGGGCCTGGGGCAGGAAAGCATTCCTGGCAGCCAATGGGGAGCTGGTTGCTGAGTCAGTAACACGGGGAGAGCTGGCTAATGCTCTGCTTGGCTCCTTGGGTAATGCCCCCTGCTCCTGGGAATTGGGCACAGAACAGGATTTAGCCTGTTACTTATTGAGCAATGTTCAGAGAGAAAAATAATGTTTGCTTTTATCCAGCATCTTTCAGCTCTAAAAACCACAAAGCATTTCAGAAAAGCAGCCTGGCCTCATTTTTGTGGCAGTGGAGCTGCAGGGGTGAGGTGGTGGTGGCTGAGTCAAGCAGAGTCACTGTGAGGATGTTGGGGCAGAGCTGGGAAGGGAAACTAGCTCCCTTTCTTCCCTTTCTCAGAGTCTGAGCTACAGGACTTAATTTAGTCCTGCTTATCCTATGGAAACTGGAGATCTCCACCCACCCTGACCATCAGAGATCACCTTCCTCTGGTGTTCAGAGGAGGCAAGGGCTGCTGCCCTCATCTTCTGAGAAGGATATTTTTGATTTTGTTAAACACACACCCTGCTGGGAAGAGGTGCCAGGTTAATTGCTCATGATCTGAGGGCTTAAAAGTGCATTTCTGCAGTTTGTTAACCCAAAGCACACCTTGATGGCTGATGGAGTGTGTGCCTCCCTCACCAGCGGGGCACCTAGGCTGTGCCCTGAGCTCAGATTGGCACCTGGAGGCAGGGGAGGGACAATGAGTGACAGCCAGGTGAGAATCTGACCTGTTCCCACCTGGACTGCACTGCCCTCATGCAGTGGGCAAGGCAAAGCTGACTCTGGGGTGTCAGGCGAGATCCAGGAGGATCTCCTGGAGGATTCCTTTCCTTTCCCCTTTCCTTTTTCCTTTTCTTTCCTTTTCCCTGAGCCCTGCAGGGCTTTCCCCAGAGCTCTGGTGGCCGGAGGAGCAGCAGGAGGAGCAGCAGGAGGAGCAGCAGGAGGAGCAGGGCCGTGCCAGCCCTACCTGTCCAGGTGGAAGGCAGCGATCTCCGCGTTGTGCCGCTGGAAATCCACGAAGTAGAAAAAATCCTCAGGAGTCTCCTCCTCACGTTTCTGCCTGGGAGAAAGCAGGGGGTGAGCCCTGGGCAGCCTGGACGCTGAGTGGTGGCACAAGGACAGCTGGTGGGCTCGGGGACAGCCCCTGTGTGGCTGCACTGGGGACAGGGTCAGAGCCCAAGGGCTCAGTGCCCAGCTGGAGCCACCACCCACCGTGCCAGGGAGCAGCACTTGCACCCTGGGGGAGGCAGAGGAGCTGACTGGGGCTTTACATCTGCTTCAGCAAGAGCTTAGACCCCCTTAGGACAAAGTTTCAGGTGGTGTTTGTCACATCCCCTGGAGGCAGAGGAGGGCTCAGGTCTGATGCTCTCCAATCCCTGATGTGGGAGCTCCATTTAATTCCATTTTCTGGCTGGCACACAGTAGGTGCATCACGGGAATTTGATGCTCAGCCTTAACTCCTGGGAAAAGGGGTGGTAACTCCTGGGAAATGGGGTGGTAACTCCTGGGAAATGGGGTGGTAACTCCTGGGAAATGGGATAACTCCCACTGGAGTGTTAACTGCTGGGAAATGGGACAGGACACAGGAAATCCCTCCTGGCTCAGCAGGCCATGGATGCTCTCCTTCCCCCCCAGGACCTGATGGACACTGGGCAGAGCTGGATGGAAACCCAGGGGAGAGGAGCTGGCTGCCTTCTGGGTGAGGATTGATGATCCCAGCCCACGTGCTGCCAGCTGCTCTGCTCACACATGGACAGTGAGAGGGAATTGATGTGAAGAGTCCCAAGGGGCTGCAAATAAGAGCAGAAGGAATTTAAATCCCCTGCTTGATGGCTGCTTCTTGGAAACACTCTGGGGAATCCAAGGAAAACCAAGGCAAACCCCAAGGTCTGCTGGGGAAGAGCAGTCCCTCATGGCAAGGATCTCAGGAGAACAAGTGTCCCAAGGTCCTTCTCCACCTGGCACCCATGGAATGAGACATTTCCAACATCAACAGCAGTGTGGGAACGCTGGTGTTTACCCAGGTGTGCTCCTGGGTGTTGTGAGCAGCCAAGAAAAATGAAAAATAATGGAACATTTTCAGGTGCCCAGGTAGGGAGGGCAGGAGAGGGGAGGTGTACCTGGGACCTTCCTGTGCCAGGGAGGGTCCCAGCCCACCCTGCAGGGGCTCAGGGGGCTCTGCTGGCCTTACCTCATGGGCTTGAACATGGCTTTCCCAAAATCCTGGAACCTGAGGACCAGCTTCAGGTGCACACCGCTGGGCTTCACCACTTGGGGAGGAAAGGGGGGGTTAGCTCCTGGGAGGGGGGGGGTAGCTCCTGGAAATTGGGGTTAAATCCTGGAAATGGGATGTTAACTCCTGGAAATGGGGTGTTAACTCCTGGGAAATGGGGTGTTAACACTTAGGAAAGAGGATGCTAACTGTCTGGAAAGTGGGTATTAACTCCTGGGAAATGGGATGAGAACTCCTGGGAACATCCCAGTTACACCCCCCGGCCCAACCTGGCTTTCCAGTGCATCCCATCACTTCTTCCAGCTATTCCCCTCTCTCTCTTCCCATTTATTTTCCCCTCCCCCTTGTGCCATAGAGCAGATTTCCCTTCAGCCCCTCTGTTCCATCCCCTTGGGGGCTTTTTCCTCCCTCCCCAGCAGAACCCAGTGCTGTCCTGGTGTCCTGACACCCACAGCGATCAGGCTGCTTATGGAAGTGCTGGAATTATCACCCCTGAGTGTTAAAAAAAGCCTGGACGTGGCCCTTGGGTTGAACTCCATCATTTCAGAGGGCTTTTCCAACTGGAATAATTCCATGCTCTATGATCCCAACCTCTGCTGGGTTAATGGGAGGGAGCAGAGCCTGGCTTGGCATTTCCCTGGCCGAGCTGTGTAGCCACACTTCTCTTCACAGAGAAAAGCAAGGCACAATTCTTCCCAAGAGCATTTCTGGGTTTCACACTCTCTGAACCTCAGAGAAAGGAACAACAATTCTTATCTCATTTGCTGTGCCTGTGTTTGTGCCAAAGCAGAATGCAATGTGGAGATTGATATCCAAAGTGATGGAGTTTTGGTTCCTTGGCCTGCCAGGGCCAGGTGTGTGTGTGTGTGTGGGTGTGTGTGTGTGTGTGTGAGGAGTGTGGGCTGACAGTCATGATGTTCAGTGCAGGTGTGTGCAGAGTTGACTGCTTGGCAAATTCAGCTTAGATGTAATGTAACATAGTGTAATATAGTATAGAATAATATTACTATGATTATTATTATAATTATATTATTATATTATATATGGTGATTATTATAATAATCATAGTGTAATATAGTATAGAATAATATTACAATATTATTATTAATAATAAAGTAATAATTATTATACTATAATTATAATATAGTTATATATTAATATAACATAAATATAATTAATAAAGTAATTAATTAGCCCTCTGATAAGCTGGAGTTCTCCTCATCATTCTCTCCCCTCGTCGGGGCTGCCTGCAAATTCCACCGAGCTGAGGATGGAGCAGTTGGCGATGGCACGTGGGGACCCCGGGTGTCACACTCACCCTGGCTGCAGTCACAGGCTCCCAGCAGGGCCTTCTCATCCTGGCTGTAGTCTGCAAGGGCAGGAGGAGCAGTGAGAACCTTCCAGGCTCCATCTCTTGCTGCTGGCCCCCGGCAGGCTCCAAGGAGCCAATCCCCCATCCCCAGCCAGTCCCTGGGTGTGGGTGCCGTGGGACAGGGAGAGAGAAGCAGCAAGCGTTTCTCACGGCGGTTCATGAGGATTTTTAGGGAGTTGTAAGGATGTGATAACTGGTTAAGAATGAGCAATCTGCAGGTGGTGTTCTTCTAGTTTGTCTTTCTGTTCTTTACAGGCTAGATTTAAGGAGGAAGTTTTTCACAGAAAGAGTGGTCAAATACTGGAATCATCAGCCCAGGGAGGTGGTGGAGTCACCATCCCTGGATGTGTTCAAAAAAAGACTGGATGTGGCACTTAGTGCCATGACCTAGTTGAGCTGTTAGAACATGGGTTGGACTCGATGATCTTAAAGATCCCTTCCAACCTAGAAATTCAGTGATTCTGTGATTCTTCTCAAGGACAGAAGGTGTGTGAGGAAGGTGTTTTTGCTAACGAGCCAATCAAACGGAATGTATGCTATCACTCTATCCAAACCTCACGGTTCTCTTGAATAAAACCCTCTTTGCTCTTTCTACAACCCCTCCTCCCGCCCGTTCCTGTGTCATTCTCCGTGCCCGAGCCCTGGGTGCTCACCGGCGCTGATGGTGGGCAGGTCCCGCAGGTCCCGCAGCAGCCTGCTGACAGCGGCGCTGGAGCGCGGGTACAGCCCGTCCCGGCTGATGCCCAGCTGGAACTGCAGCCAGCCGGCCTCGGCACGCAGCGGCAGCGGGGCTGCCACCGTCAGGTTCAGCTCCTCCCGGTACTGCTTGTGTCTCCTGCAAGAGAGGAGGGATGGGGATGAGGATAAGGGAGAGGTTCAGCTCCTCCTGGCACAGCTTGTGTCTCCTGCAAGAGAGGAGGGATGGGGATGAGGATAAGGGACAGGTTCAGCTCCTCCTGGCACAGCTTGTGTCTCCTGCAAGAGAGGAGGGTCAGGGATGAGGATAAGGGAGAGGTTCAGCTCCTCCTGGCACTGCTTGTGTCTCCTGCAAGAGAGGAGGGTCAGGGATGAGGATAAGGGAGAGGTTCAGCTCCTCCTGGCACAGCTTGTGTCTCCCGCAAGAGAGAGAGAGGCATGTGAGAAAATAGCTTTGTTTTCTCACAGGGGACTTGTGAGACTTTTTTAGGGAGTTGTAGAAAAACGATGCTAACTTGTTAGCACAAACAACCTGCAGGTGGTGTTTTCCTCCTCTGCTTTTCTGTCCTTCTCAAGGGCTGTTTGTGAGAAGGATGTTTTTGTTAGTCAGCCAATCAAGCAGAATGTGTCAAATCTGTCTATAAAAGAGAGGATTATTTTTGTATTAAACACTCTTCTCCTGCAACCCAGCCTTGGAGTGCATCTGTGCCATTTCTTGCTCAACAGTGACGGAGACCTCCAAGGCTGGAAGGGAAAGGTCACTTATTGCAGCCAGCAGAGGACAGAGCTTTGGTTTCTCATTAACAGTGTCCAGCCCACGTGTGGAGCAGCCAGTCCTGACACAGGGAAAATGGAGTTCAGTTTGCACTGAAAGTGCCAGGATCCATGCAGGAAAGCAAACAGGAGCTGGGGGCTGATAAGGAGTAGGACATTAACCAAGGCTGGGATGGAGAGGCTGGACAGGGGAAAGTGCCACATGCCTGGCCAGACCCCACCAGAGCCTGAGCAGCGAGGTCTGACCATGCCCCGAGGCATTTATCAGCCAAGGAACAGCGCTGGGGGCTGGAAAGGGCTCCTGAGTGCTGGGGGTGTCTTTATTTCCCTGCTCAGCCCAGCAGCTGGGGCTTGGTTGGGATTTTTCCATCAATTTTCCATCACCCTTCTCCATCCAAGCAGGCTGAGCAGAGTGGTTAATCTGGCTGTGAGCAAGGCTTGAACCCTTCCAGAGGTGTTCCAGTGGTGTAGGAAATGAATTTGTAGAAAATTCTTAAAGTTGGATAGAAGGTTTCCATAGTGTGTATGTAAACCTTGAGATAAGAAATGTTGACTTAGAAATATTATGGAATAAGACAGACATGATGGAGAGAGAAACTGAACTAAAAAGAAGTTTTAAATGATAGCTTTGCAAATGAAAGTAGATAGTTTAGAAAAATAGAAGTGTGAAAGATGCATTGTAGTAAGACTTCTGAAGAGTAATTTTAGATGGTTAGCTTTAAAACATTTATAACATAGTGTATCAATACTATCATTTGAAACTTGTTTTTAGTTCTATTTTTCTCTCAAAAATGTTTTATTCCACAGTATCTCCAAGTCAGCATTTCTTATCTCAGGGTTTATATACACATACATACTATGTGAGCCTTCTGTCAGGCTTTGAGAATTTTCCACAAATTCATTTCCCACCCAGTGGTATCCTGGGAGACCTCTGGGAGCTGGAGGGACAGGTTGGATGTGCAGCTCACAGGAGCCTGTTCCCTCTCCCAGTCTGTTTGTCTTTCCACTGCACTGGGCCAGCCACAGCATGAAATCCACATGTGCATGGTCAGAGGGAGCTGGAGCACTTCCCTCCCTGACCAGCTCTTTGCTCAGGAGGCAGAAAATTCCCTATGCACATGGAAATGGCCCTGGATGCCATCAGCTCCTCTTCCTGCAGAGGAAGCTGAAAATTCCCTGTGCCCATGGAAATGGCCCTGGATGCCATCAGCTCCTCTTCCTGCAGAAGAGGCAGAAAGTTCCCTGTGCACAAGGAAGTGCCCTGGAGTGCCATCATCACTACCATGCACAGGAGGCAGAAAATTCCCTGTGCCCATGCAAATGGCCCTGGATGGCATCAGCTCCTCTTCCTGCAGAGGAAGCTGAAAATTCCCTGTACATCTGGAAATGGCCCTGGAGTGCCATCAGCTCCAGCCTGCACAGGAGGCAGAAAATTCCCTGTGCCCATGGAAATGGCCCTGGATGGCATCAGCTCTAGCCTGAAGGGGAGGCAGAAAATTCCCTGTGCACATGGAAATGGCCCTGGATGCCATCAGCTCCAGCCTGAAGAGGAGGCAGAAAATTCCCTGTGCCCATGGAAATGGCCCTGGAGTGCCATCAGCTCCAGCCTGAAGAGGAGGCAGAAAATTCCCTGTGCCCATGGAAATGGCCCTGGAGTGCCATCAGCTCCAGCCTGAAGAGGAGGCAGAAAATTCCCTGTGCACAAGGAAGTGCCCTGGAATGCCATCAGCTCCAGCAGAAATGCCTTGACCCCCGGCCTGCTGCCCTTCCCATGGATAAGTGAGGCACAACCTTAATGAGTTGTGAGGCACTAATAAAGCCTTAATTAATAAATGAGGTATTAACCCTGCCACAGCCAGGGACGACAAACCCCAGTGCCATGCACAGGAGTGACTCAGGAGTTTTCCCTAGGGAAGCTGCCCAAATATTTTACCATATTTGCTCTCCTGCTGCCATACACACAGGCTGTTCCCCCAGGGTGAGCAAGGCATTACTGAGGGGGGAAAAAATGCAGTGGTTATGCAAGGGGAGGCAGATCCCAGCCCTGCATCCACATGGTCCCTGCCCAGGCTGAGCCAGTCCCTTCCCAGCCTTTCAACCCAAAACACAGCTCTCTCTGCTTCCTTCAGGATTCCTGAAATATTTCCCTGGAAAAAACCAGATCTCTGCAAAAGGCATAATGATATAAAACCAGGGTTCATGTCTACCCTGCTATAAATAGCCCTGGGGTTGCCCTGGCTTTCAGCTCTCTGCTGGGCTGGGAGGGAGGCACAGCATGGGGTGACACTGCTCAGGCCACCACCATCCTGAAGTTTGGGGTTTTGAAGCTGCTCCTTCAAGGATAAAAATAAGCTCTGGAGTTTCTAAGGGATTTTTTTCACTTTGTTTTGAAGAGGTATGGCGGTTTTCTTATTTTTCTGTTTCCTCCCTGCATCCTCATCAGTCTCTCCAGCTGGTTCTGCAGCCTGCAGTCAAAGTGCTGGTCCTGACAGGTGCTGGGAGCAGACAGGGCTGGGCAGCAGCTGGTCTGGAGGAGCACCGTGGAGCAGGACACGCTCTGGCCATGGGTGTCCCATCAGGATGTCCTGGGGCTGCTCCAGCTGGCAGAGCCCCTGTCCAGCTGATGTCCATCTGCCTGCAGAAAGGAAGGCAGACACGCTGTGCTGGAGGAACTGGCTGAAACTGCAGCTTGTTCCACTCAGGGGAGCGTCCTGCTGCTCCCAAAGCTGCTCTGCCAACACCCACATCCAGGGGTGATGAGAAAAGTGCTGTCATTCTGTCATGGTGAGCAGAGGATGCCCATGGGCACTCAGCCCTGAGCCCCTGCTGCCTGGCTCTGCATGTGGAGCTGCTGTGGACCTTTTGCTCTTCAGTCCTCAGCAGCAGCAGCAGCAGCAGCTTGGTTGAGCCCATGCAGTGGGAGAGAAGGCCATGGATTCCTGAGTCCCACGAGGACCCTGCCCTGGCCACATCAGAGAGGACACGGGCTCTGCAGGTGAGGCAGAAATTCCTCTGTGCCCACAGCAGATTAACAATCCTATAAAATCCATCAGCTCTGGTGAGTGCCACCTGATTACATGTTCAGTTTGCAGCACTGCTGGTTGTTGGCAGGTTTTTGCAGGAGCAGTTGTGTCACCTCAGCCTGTGCTCTCTGGAGGTTTCACCCACTTATGAGCATCATATATTTTATTTCTGAGTGAGGAATAATCAATACTCTGCCTTCTTCCCTTCCTGGAGGTGCAAAGCGAAGTCAGTCAAGGACAAAAGGCACCAGAGTGCTCCTCCCAGTCACAGCACAGCCAAACCTCGGGGCAGGAGGGGAAGGGCAGCACAAACTCCATCTTTTAACAATGTGGTGAATAAAGCTGGAGAGGGCAGACTTCTGACTCTCCTGCAAGAGAGGCTGCAGCAAGGGGCTTCTGATGGTGCCATCAATCTGTGAGCTGCCTTGGTTGAAATCCTCAGTTCCCACTGGGATTTTGCTGGGGAAACATCCACCTTGGTACCCAGATCCTGATGTCTTCAGCAGGCAGTGCTCAGCTCTGAGAAGATGCACCCAGGGTGGGTCTGTGGCACAGCCAGGGGTTCTCAAACCCACCAGCCATGGGTTTCAAGTGCTGTGACAAAGGATTCAACAGGATCCAGACTGGAGACAGGGCAGAGCCTGGCAGGGATGGCCCTGGCTGAGCACCGAGGTGGCTCCAGACCCTGGTGCTGCTCAGGCCATGAAGGTTCATTCTCTGTTCCTTCCATTATCGCTTCCCATCAAAATCTCACGTGGAGCCAGCACTGGGAGAGTCCCACAGGAGCAGGAGGAACAGGCATGGAAGTGGAGAGAGCACTTGGGAATCCTGCCTGTGCAGCTCAGCAGCCACCTCACAGGGGATGGGAGGAGTGGGGGCTGCTCCATGCTGGAAACCAAACCTGGGCAGCGGGGAGGTGCCAGGACAGGGGTCCCTGGGGTGTCTCCAGGACATGCTGCCATCCCCTTGCAGGTGTCCTGTCCCACAGAGGGGACAGTGGGGGAGGTGATGCCATGAGCTCAGCATGCTGGGAGCTCTGTGCTCTGCTGTATCCAAGTTTGTGCTGGAGTGGAGAAGTTCTGGGGGTGCAGGGAGCAGCTGTGGGGTGCTGAATGCTTCCAGCCCCAGCCCTCGTGGAAGGGGGGTTAGATCAGGGATTCCAGGTACAGATAATCAATGCTTGGAGCTGGCACTGAGGGTCACTGTACCCCCCCAGGCAGTGACCACAGGGCAGGGACAGTCCCACCCCAGGGGCAGGGGATGAGGGAGTTTCCTCCTTGCTGGGCTGGGAGAGGCAGCAGGAAGAGGGCTCTGAGCTGGGGGTCCCTTTCTCTGGGGCTCTGGGAGACACCAGGAAGGAGCATCCCAGCAGAGCCCCTCAGCCCAGCCCTGGGGGCTGGAGGGGGGAGGGCACAGAGCCAGAATGGGGGGGGCAAGCTGGACTGGGGATGCCAGGGGATACCCAAGGGACAGAGGTGCCCAGGAGAGCTGCCCAGAAAGGGAGGGGTACCTGAGAGGGGGTGTCCAGAGACGGGGTGCCTGGGGGTGCCCATACAGGGAGTACCCAGGGGATGCCAGGGCAGGGGAACCCCTGCAGGGGGTGCCCGTGCAGGGGGTGCCCAGGGGGTGCAGGAGGTGGACAAACAGAGGGTGCCTGGGAAGGGGGTGCTCAAGACATCCCAATGCATGGGGGAGTCCAAAAAAGGGGTGCCCAGGTGATGCCAGGGAAGGGGGTGACCATGCAGGGGGTGCTCAGGAGATGCCAGAGAAATGTCCCCATGCAAGGGGTGCCCAGAAAAGGGGTGTCCAGGAGATATCCGGGAAAGGGGTGTCCATGCAGGGGTGCTCAGAAGGCACCCGGGAAGGGGGTGGCCGGGAGATTCCTGTGCAGTGGGTGCTCAGGAACGGGGTGCCCAGGAGATGCCCAGGGAGCGAGGGATCATGCAAGGGGTGCCCGGTACGAGGGTGCCCAGAATCTGCCCACACAGGGATTGTCCGGGAAGGGAGTGCCCAGGAAAAGAGTGGCCACGGGATATTCGGGAAGGGGGTGCTGGGGAAGGAGGTGCCCAGGAGATGCCCAGGAAAAGAGTGGCCAGGAGATGTCCGGGAAGGGGGTGCTGGGGAAGGAGGTGCCCAGGAAGGGAAGGGAGTGCCGGCAGACACTGGCGCACGGAGTGTCCAAGAAAGGGATGCCCAGGAAAGGGGTGCCGGGGAAGGAGGAGATGCCCAGCAAGGGGGTGCCGAGGCGATGCGCGGTGCGGGGTGCCCGGGAGCCGGGCCGCGCGGGGGATGCGCGGTGCCGGGCGCGGGGGAGCCGCGGCTGCGGGACGCACCTGTTCCAGCGAGCCGCCTTCCGCCGGTAGTAGCGCAGGGCTTCGCGGGCGCCCAGCAGCGGCTCGGCGGGGCCCGGCGGGGCGGCGCGGTACAGCGGGTGGGCGAAGAGGCGGCGCAGCGCGGGGGCGGCGCGGGGGGCGCGGGAGAGCGGCGGGCGCGGCGCGGGGGGCGCGGGGCAGGGACAGCCCGGGGAGACCCTGCCCAGCTCCCGGCGCGCCCGCGGCCAGAGGTGGAAGTAGAGGTCGGCGGCCAGCAGCGCCCCGAGCAGCAGCAGCACGGCAGGGCGGTCCCGCCGCGGGCCCGGCATGGTCGGTGCGGGCTGGGGACGGGGACAGGGACAGGGACGGGGACGGGGACGGCGCCGGCGGCGGCTCCCGGGGCAGGGCGCACGGGGGAGCTCGAGCGGCGGAGCCGGGGGGTGCGGGCACCTCGGGGCGGGGACCGGGCAGGGCGCTCGGGGCCCGGCGCGGGGGAGCGGGGGTGGGGTACGGCAGCGTGGGAGCCTCCCCCGGACACGGTGCCGGTACCGGTACCGGTGCCGGAGGGGACCGAGCCTAGCGGACCCGGGCTCTGCCGCCCGCCCAGCGCAGCCCCCGCGCAGGTGGCGCGTCCCCCGGCCGCCCTCGTCGCCAGCTTCTCGTCCCCTCTCCCGAAGGCGGAAAGCGGGCCCGGGAGAGCTTTGACCGCAGCTGGAGGGTGTTGCTGAGGTGCCGGGGGCTCTGTGGGAACGGGGAGGAGGTGCTGGAACCCCTCCCGTGTCTGCGGGCAGGGCGCGGGTGGGCTCTGTGCCCCCACAGCTGGGCTTGCAGCCCCTCCTGGGGCTGGCGGAGGGGTCAGAGGCCGCTTTTATTTTCTTAATTCTTAAAAAAAAAACCCGTATAGTTGAGGGAACTCCTCCCTGCCGTTTGCTGGGAGCGGCTGGGCCGTGGGGATGAGCTCGGGCTGGAGCATCCCGCGGGATGGAGAGCGGGGCGTGCAGCCCGGCCGGGGACCGGCTGGAGAGCGCAGCCAGGCAGCGAGAGCGGCTGAAAGTGGCGGAGCGTGACCAGACTGGGCTGGCTCCGGCTCTGTGCTGAAGGGAGAACAGAAAATAAACTGCAGAAAGAGCGAGAAGTCGGTTTTGTTTTCAGCTGGCCGGAGCAGCACGGCGAGGGGAGGCTCTGGGAAGTGCCAGCGCTGGGATGGGGAGGTTGGACGGAGCAAAACATCGCAGGGGCTGCTGGCTGAGCATCTCCTGATGTCCGAGATGCTCCTTTGATCCAGAACGAGGGATAAAACAATCCCCTAGGCTGCGTGGTGGCTGCAGAGACCTGAAGCAGTCCTGTCCTCTTGGTCCTCTGCTCTTTGGCAGACGGTTCTTCCTCTCCTTTAGAAATGCAATTTCAAAACTGCTCAGTCTTTTGGCATTTGAAGAGTTTGGGTTTCAGGTTTGTGGGTTTTTGCCCTGAACTTCTTTTTCTTTATATTATTTTTCATAATACCAAATTTTATGTGTTTTCCACTGAAGATTTACAAGCACAAAGTGCAGCTGGTGCTGCTGTGGCCAGCAAGGATCAGGGGGAGGAAAGGATGTGGAACACTCCTTGGCTTTTGGGGACACAAGCTGTGCCCTCTTTCTGTGCTCTTTGGGGACAAAATTGGTAAAATGATTGCACTTGGTTCCCTTCAGGCTCCAGACCACACATGAGGTGTCCAGAGGGGAAATTTTAGGCTGTTGTGCTGGAAAGGTGGGGGGCAGGCTCAGAGGTGCTGGGTTGGGGTCTGCAGGATGGGAAGCCACAGAGCTGATCCTTCTCAGGAGGAGAGAAGGAGCTTTCAGGACATGAAGCTGGAGGCAAACAGGGGGAAATGAGTGCCAGCTCACTGTCAGGTGGCCTAGGGGAGAGCAGAGGGGCTGTGCTGCAGCTGCACACTCTGCCTGGGGACACCCTGCTCCTCAGCCCCTCCAAGGGCAGGTGACCTGGCAGCTTCCCCAAACAGTGACATCATAAACCCGAGATGGAGCAACAGCCTGTGTCTAACAACAAGAATCTTCTTCTTCTATTTTTTAAACTCATTTTTATAAAGATTGCCCCGATTAAGTTAAGCCCCCAGATGAATCCCCAGCCCTGCTCCGTGGCTACCAGCCCGTTGAGGGACACCCACAGACTCACTTCAAACTCAAAGAACAACTTTGGACAAACACTCCACCAAAAACTGGCTGATACTTGCTTGGCTCCTAATCCTCCCTGAGCTGTTTCCCCATTGCTAATCTCTGCCAGGAACCATTAATAAATCTTCCCTGGTTTGCTAATTCTGGACAAAGGCACCAGGAACCAGCAGTGCCTGGGCCCATGCCCTTGTTGTTTGCATGCTCTGCAGGAAGATTGTTTGGCTTTTAATGAGGCTAATTAAAAAGAAACAAAAAAATAATAAATCAATCCCATTAATCTGTAATAAGTGCTACAATCCTTCCCAAAGCAGTTGGGACTGCCAGCTCCCAACTGGCTGCAATGCAAAATCACTGTTGGTGTTATTTAGAACAACTCAGTGGTGCTCCATAATTCCACAGTGGTGCTTCCATAATTCCACAGTGGTGCTTCCCTGCTCACCCATGGCCTGGAGTCCCTTGGAGCAGGGGGATCCTGCTGAAGCTTGTCCCACACACATCTCCTCGTGTTCTGCTTTCTTGGCTTGTGGCTCCTCCTGCCCAGCCAGGGTCCCTGGGCTGCAGGTGAGCATCACTGCCCACCCCAGGGCTCAGCAGAACTCATCCCAGCCCTCTGGAAGGGGTGGATGTGTTCCTAAAATTAACCTGGAAATACTATTTTGATAGGCCACTGACAGCTCCAGCGGAACCCAATTACCATTTGGAATTACCATGAGATAATTTGCCTCATTTGCTATTTAAAGATGGGGGAATAAAAAGCTCCTTCTTCCAGACAACTGCAGAGGAGAAATGTTCAGGCGTAGATGATGTCCCAAAACATATCATTAAAGCTTTAAATAAATGTATGATGACATCTCAGAGTAAGAAATACTTCCTTTGTAGCTCAGATAGGAGCCAGCCAGGTAATTTTCAAAGTCATTTTTTAATAAACAAAGGATATTCCTCTTGTTTTTCCAGACACACAACTTACAATATTTGGAGTTTTAAGTATGTTTTAAAGTTTTAAATTCTTTCACACAGTATGGATTTAAAACCCATCTTCCTTAGAGATGCCTCTGACTTGCCAAAAGGTAAATGCCTCTGTCTGCTGCTTTTTGTCTTTTTCACTTGAAATGCTGCAGAGCTGCCCTGGTCCCACCCTGCAGACTGTCATGTTTGCAAAAGGGAGGAGATGAGAATTATCCCTTTCTCACTGCCCTTAATTAGGAGGATTAAACACCAGGGCAGCTACACAGCACCACAAAGGAGAGGAAAAGATCAGCTGGAGCAGAGTTCTGCATTTGCTGCTGCACTGAGAAGAGCACAGAGGTGCCAGGAGCAATCCTGCAGCTCTGCTCCTGCTCCTGGTCCAGCTGGGACTCAGAGCAGCAGGGCCATGTCCTCTCTGCATGGTGCTGGTGGTGATGGTGGTGATGGTGGTGGTGCTGATGGTGATGATAGTGGTGGTGCTGGTAGTGGTGATAGTGGTGGTGCTGCTGATGGTGGTGGTGATGGTGGTGGTGGTGGTGGTGGTGATGGTGATGATGATGGTAGTGATGGTGCTGATGGTGATGATGGTGCTGGTGGTGATGGTGGTGGTGGTGATGGTGGTGATGGTGATGATGGTGCTGGTGATGATGGTGATGGTGGTGATGGTGGTGGTGATTGTGGGATTCACATTTTCTGAACCTGAGAGAAGCAGAGAAAAGAATGATCAAAACAATTCTTATCTCATTGGCTGCTCCTGTGTTTTGCCAATTAAAATGCAATATGGAGATTGTTTACCCAAAGCGATGGTGGTTGTTTCCCTTGGCCAAATGTGTGTGCAGACTGTCGGTCAGCAGAGTCACAACATTCTGAGCAGTTGAGTTAAATTAACTATTTGTACAGATTCAGCTTAAATGCAATGTAATATAAAATAATATAGTATAATAAAGTAATTAATGAACCTTCTAATAAAATAAAGTCCTCCTTGACATTTCCTGCCTTCGTCGGCATTGCCCCGCTTTTACGATAGGTGATGGTGGTGATGGTGGTGATGGTGGTGATGGTGGTGATGGTGGTGATGGTGATGGTGGAGATGGTAGTGGTGATGGTGGTGATGGTGGTGATGGTGGTGGTGATGGTGGTGGTGGTTGTTTTGGTTGTCCTCATGGTCCCCAAACAGCACCTCCCAGCCTGGGCACAGCCTCACACCAGGGCTGGGATTTTGGTTTCCCAGGAGGGTGGTGCCTCTCACAGGGGGTTCCCCTCTGCCTGACCCCCCAGGGCTGGGGCTTTCCCCCCCACCCAGGATGGTGTGAGAGCCCTCCCAGTCTCTGCTGGTTTGCTGGGAGGAGCTCGCGCTGTTGCTCTGGGCTGTCTCACGCTCGGTCTCAGCCTGTAATTAAAAATGAAATATTTGGGCCAAGTGCTCAAATTAAGAACACATTTTGACAGCTAACAACACCGAGGAGAGCCCTGGAGACCCTGACAGGGCAATTAGTGCCTCTCCACTCGCATTGGAGAGGAGTCTTGAGAGAAGAAGCGTGTTCACTCCGGAGGGTTTTTGGTACAAAAATGCAATTATAGGGTATAAAAGGAAATGTTTAGAAACACACAAAGCGGGAGTGAGTCAGGAGCCTCCTTCACCGCAGGACAGGGAAGGCAGAAGAGAAGAGGTGCCCCAGACATGACACTCTAACATTTCCCCACCCCTGGCTGCAGCTCCCATCAGTGGTTTCATTTCTCTCCTCCCATCCACCTCTCCTGGCTGCTGTTCCACGCTCATCCT
The DNA here is from genome assembly GCF_022539315.1 of Serinus canaria. Taxonomy (NCBI): domain Eukaryota; kingdom Metazoa; phylum Chordata; class Aves; order Passeriformes; family Fringillidae; genus Serinus; species Serinus canaria. The sequence continues at coordinate 2,292,085 of NC_066331.1, read as the reverse complement.
TTGGCCTCAGCGAGCTCCCAGCTGCTCAGCGCTCGGGAATCTGGGTGGACCCTCTCCCTCTTGGCAGTGAACTTGCACAGCTAAGCCCAAACAAGAGGAAAGCACCTCCATGGACCGAGCGAGCTGCTCTTGTGTGCCGGGACCTCCAGCACAGCTTTGCTTCCCCCTCCCTCCCTCCCTCTGAGCATCCCTGGAGCTGGCTTAGAGCAGAATCCTGGGGAGCTGTGGCAGCTTTCCATGGTGAATCCCAACACCAAACCATCCTCTTCCAGGAGGGAGGGGTGAGCCATGAACCTTGTGGGGTGTGTGGGGGCTGGGAAGGCTCCGCACGCTCCCAGCGCTCCTGTCCGAAATCCAGCGGGTGGACACCAAGCCTGGGAGCCTGGAGAAGCTCTGTGCAGGCAGAGCTGGTGGAGAAGGGTGACCTGCAGGCCCTGAAGAGCTGGGGTGACGTGGAGCACAGATGACACAGGGCTGTTTGTCTTGGACACGCCGGGATCGACCGGAAAGCGGCGCCGACCTCTTGAGCAACACCGGGGCTTTGGCCGGCCGGGCAGGGGCTCAGCCTCTGCTCAGCTCATAGGATCTGATTTCCAAGATAGCACAAACAAAACAATCCCTCTCCAGTGGACTCCTGGCTGGAGCCAGCCCTGCCATGGAGACAGGAACAGCCTGCTGGTGCCATTAAAGGTTAAATCACAGCAAATCCCATCCCTCGTCTGCAAGCGTTATTTAATGAGTATTTACTTTGTGGAATTGCCTTTATTGGTAGTTAACTGCATAGAGGTCTCCGTGGGACAGCTGGTGCACCATTTGAAAGGAATATTCCTCAACCCTTGCTGAGTGAAATTGTTTTTGTAGACAAGTGGAGGCTTTGGGGCCATTAAGAAGATAAAACACAGATTGTTTGCAGAGGGTTTTTATTTTATTTTAATGGCTTTTGAAAAGAGCAGCTTTTATTGTTTTATTTGTCTGTTGTTAGCAGGCAGAAGGGCTGGAAAGAGGCACAGATGTTCATTTGCTGTTTGGCTGGGCCAGGCCCCAAACCCAGGGCAGAAGGTTTGAACCTCTCTCTGAAGCTGCTGAAACATTTTCCAAGTCTTGAAATGGCTCCTCTGCTCAGCACTTTCTCAGTAAAACCACTGAGGGCTGGGGTGGGACTCCCTGCATAATAATTTAAAGCCTTGCCAGTGGATGAGACAGTGTACAAACCAGAGGAAATGAAGGGCTTTGTGCTTCCTTCCAGTGATGGGAAAATCACAGATGGATCCCAAACCTCCAGCTCTCAGCCCAGCTCCAGTTCATCCAGACCACAGAAGAAAACAGCCAATGTCCAGTTTTGGGCCATGGCAGGCTGTGATGGACATTGGGACACCTTTGTCCTCAAAAGCAAATCCTCTCAAGGGAAGAGCAGCATTCAGGAGTTAACTGAACATTGTGTCCCTCCGTGGAGGAGGCAGCCTGACTCCTCTGTGTCTGCAGGAACACTGGGTTCCGTTGTTTAGAGGGGGAAATTTTTTCTCATTTTCTAAATCACCCGCCTTTCTTCCCAGCCCAGCTGATGGGTGCAGAAGTTTTGGGGGTGCAGAGGACAGGCCCTGCACTCCATCCCTCTTTTTGTTGTGTGAGGCCTCCACAGGACAAATGTGAAGGGTCTGTTGTCAGGGAGAGATCAAAAATGAATATTTACTCACTTGCTGCCCATCTTCCCCGTCAAGCTGTGAGTGGTGATTGCAGCCATTGCTGAACTCCCAATTTATTCATGACATGCAGATTGCAGGGCCATAATTACAGCTGGGGTTGCTGTCATTCTGCTGGATCCCTGAGGATCCACAACTCCTGAGGGATTTCCTGCTCATGTGGCAAGGTTTGGCTTTAGCTGGAGACACAGTTAAGGAGGGGAAAGCTGCAAAATGTCCTTGAGAACAAGGTGACAGCTGAGCTCCTTCTTTCAGCAGCTTCTTGTGGTGACAGTGACAGAAAGGGACACCAGAAGGACAGGACAAGAGGGAGTGGCCTCGAGCTGCACCAGGGGAGGTTCAGGTTGGACATCAGGAGGAATTTCTCCAAGGAATTGGTGGTCAGGCATTGGAAGGGGCTGCCCAGGGAGGAGGTGGAGTCCAGTCTCTGGGGGTGCCCAAGGAAGGCCTGGATGTGCCACTCAGGGCTTCCCTTCCCTTCCCTTCCCTTCCCTTCCCTTCCCTTCCCTTCCCTTCCCTTCCCTTCCCTTCCCTTCCCTTCCCTTCCCTTCCCTTCCCTTCCCTTCCCTTCCCTTCCCTTCCCTTCCCTTCCCTTCCCTTCCCTTCCCTTCCCTTCCCTTCCCTTCCCTTCCCTTCCCTTCCCTTCCCTTCCCTTCCCTTCCCTTCCCTTCCCTTCCCTTCCCTTCCCTTCCCTTCCCTTCCCTTCCCTTCCCGTCCCTTCCCTTCCCTTCCCTTCCCTTCCCTTCCCTTCCCTTCCCTTCCCTTCCCTTCCCTTCCCTTCCCTTCCCTTCCCTTCCCTTCCCTTCCTTCCCTTCCCTTCCCTTCCCTTCCCTTCCCTTCCCTTCCCTTCCCTTCCCTCCCTTCCCTTCCCTTCCCTTCCCTTCCCTTCCCTTCCCTTCCCTTCCCTTCCCTTCCCTTCCCTTCCCTTCCCTTCCCTTCCCTTCCCTTCCCTTCCCTTCCCTTCCCTTCCCCCAAACTCTGTCCCTGCATGAATTAATTAAATATTCACACACTTTCAGATCAGATATTGCACACAAACTCAATTTTATCCCAAGTCATTAAATTCATTCTTTAAAGCCCATTTTTAATGTGTCCCAGTGGGAGCATTAAAAGAACATTTTGTGGAGTTAGAGAATTGTAGCTCTCTGCTACAAGCACTAGAAGGGGGACTCAGGAGCTGGGGACACAACCAGGCAGATTTCAAACCCAGAAAGGGTCAAAGTTAAAGGTTGAAGAAGAAAAGCAGCAGCTCCTTGAAAGGCATAAGGTGAGTTTGACTCCAAATATAATTTAAAAAAACCAACTTTGTCTTTCAATAAGCTGTGATCCAGAATGATTCCTTCCCAGCCTCTAAGGTCTTCCAAACAAACAATATTAATTCCTGGGGACAAAAAAAAAACAACCATTCCCCTCTCTCACAGGTGCCCTCTGCAAATTGAATTCACAGCCCTGAAAACCCAGAGCTGATGCCAAGCATTTTAATCTTACCAGAAGTAAACAGTGAGCCCCAATTTACATAAAAATCGAGGTGTGAAATGATTTCAGTGCTAACATTGTGACACTCTGAGTGTCTGGGTGACTTTGGGGCCTCTCAGGGCTTCCTAGGTGGATGCTGCTGCCACAAGAGATGCTGGCCGTGGTTCTTTTCAGGGGTTTGTAGGAAAAATTACCTGGGGAGAAAAAGCTTGCCTCAGGAAAAACCCCAAAGGCAAATGGAATGGAAAGAAGGAGCAGGCTCTCCAAGGAAAACTCTGGAAATCTTCCTGGCAGGGGAATTTGAGGGGGGTGGGAGGTTTGGGATGCTCCCTGTGCCAGGCACGTGGTGCCAGGGAGTGACATCTGGTGGCACTGAGGGTGCCCAGTGTTTGTCCCTGACTTTCCTTCATGCTCATGTTGGCCAGCACTGCCTGAGAAACCCCTGGGAAGGAAAAGGGGAGCAGAACTCCTTTGTGAGTGAGGAGCAGCCTCTGTGGGAAGGGCCCTGGCAGGGGGAGCAGGAGCTCAGCTGGCCCTGGCCTGGGCAGGGCCACTCCTTGCAAAGCTCTGAGGTGTCAAACCTCCAGCCCTCTCCACTTATGGGATGAAATTTCAGCTTGTGGTGAAAAGAAGCTCAGGAAAGATGCTTTAATGGCTGCCTCTGATCTGAAAACCAAATATTCCCTGAATTGCTGCCCACACAAGGAACACATCCCTGAGCTGTGCTGGAATTTACTGCAAGAGGATGCACTGAAGTTTATCCAAGCACAGAGGCTGCATTTGGAGACCTTTGGAGATTACTTTTATCTTCTTTCCACTGTTAAATCTGGCTCAGCTCTGCTGTGCTTTCCCACGAATAAAATGTGCTGCTGATTACTTCTAGGAATCATCCATGGAGTGTTTCTAAGGAGCTGCTCAGCTGTGTGTTTGTGCTAGACGGGAGCAGTGCTGTGTGATCCACCGTGCTCCCTCTGCTCTGGGATCATGTTTTGGCTGCTTTATGTGGGAAGGAACCTTCCCTGCTTCAGCACCTGGCCTGTCTTATAAATCTGAAATTGGGGTGGAGTTTTTGGAGAGGAGTGTGGAGACTGCAGGGACTCTTCAGGAATTGTAGGGACAGGACAAAGGGGAATGGGATCAAACTGAAAGAGATCAGGTTTAGATGGGATATTGGGAATCAATTCTCCCTGCTGGGATTGAATTCCCAGAGCAGCTGTGGCTGCCCCTGCATCCCTGGAATGTCCAAGGCCAGGCTGGACAGGGCTTGGAGCAGCCTGGGATGGTGGAAGGTGTCCCTGCCATGGCAGGGGTGATCTTTGATCAGCTCTGCTCCATTCCCACCTTGCAGTTCATTGTCCCAGCCCAGCTTTGGCCCAGCCAGTCCCACCCTGCTTGTTTTTCTCTCTCCAGCCCACGGGGTTTGTGCTCCTGGCCTGAGATTGGGATCATTTGTCCTTGGTGCCCAGCTGGAGCAGGAATTGTTTTGTCTCCCTGCTCTGGGCACAGAGCTCAGCATCCCCTGGTGTGAGCCCAGACCCTCACACTGAAGAGCACAGAACCTGAAAAATATAAAAAAATATAAAATATATAAAAGGCATCATGCCCATGGCAGTGGAGGCAGCTCAGACCTTCTGTCCTTTTTCTGCAGGTTCCTGGCCTCCATCCAAAGGCAGAACCCACCTGTGCAGAGCTTTGGCTGTAAGTGAGCAGGCAGGGAGTCTGGAATCAGTGACTCTGGAGTCAGTGAATCTGGAATCAGTGAATCTGGATCCCAGTGGGAATTTGAGTTTGAAAAATCACAAGATTTTCAGGCCTGCTGAAGCTTTGGGTTCATGGTATTTCTGCCTCTTGGACTGACACACCGTATGTGGGCTGTGCCTCAGGGGCTGATGTGTCAGGACCCATAAAGAAATCTTAATTCTCATAAGAATGTGCTTTCCCATCCATCTGGTATTAGGTCTGCCATCCCAGGAATGGCAGAGGAGGTGCCCAGGATGGTCAGTGAGGGCCTTGCACCTTGGAGCAGCACTCACTTCTTAATTTACATGCAGGGAAATGGACACAGAGACCTTCTGTGCTAAACTCCATAACAAATGCTGAGAAAACCTGGGAAGCCCTGCTCCCATTTCCTGCTGCAAATCTCCCACAACAGACCCTGATCCCCAGGGCTGGCAGCCAAACCCTCTCAATGGAAAGATTCCCCTTGACTTTAATGGTCTTTGCATGAGTGCCTGATTCCTTCCTGTTCACAGCCTCTCTTGGCCTCAGCCATGGAAACAACAGCAGCTCTCAAGGGCTGCAGTGAGCTGTAAGCCCTTCAAAGCAGCACCGTGGCAGATTTCCCTGTGCTGCCAGCCACTTGGAATGGGATTTGTTTGACAAAAAGCCTGATCTGTGTGCTGTGGCTGCAGTGGGAATGAGGGCTTGAACAGAGGCTGGGGAGGGGCTGGGAGCACAAACCCTGTGAGGAACCCCTGAGGGAGCTGGGGGTGCTCAGCCTGCAGAAAAGGAGACTCAGGGGTGCCCCCATCCCTCTCACAGCTCCTGGAAGGTGCCTGTGCTCAGCTGGGCTGGGCTCTGTCTCCAGCAGCACTGACACAACCAGAGCTCACAGCCTCCCCCTGCACCCAGGGAAATACAGGCTGGAGAGCAGGAAAAGTGTTTTACAGAAAGGGGATAAAGTTCTGGAATGCTCCTACATCGAGGCTTTAGGTTGTTTTTATTTCACTGCTCAAACACCAGATGGATTTTGATGTTTTTTTTTCTTTTCTCCCAAAGGCAACTGGGTGTCTGCACCTCCCACCTGCCCATCCCTCTCATCCTGTGCAGCCTGAGTCCAAATGTGACCCAAAGTGTGATCCCAAAATGTGACCCAAAGTGTGATCCCAAAATGTGACCCCAAAGTGTGACCCCAAAGTGTGATCCCAAAATGTGACCCCAAAGTGTGACCCCAAAGCATGATCCCAAAGCATGATCCCAAAGTGCAATCCCAAAGTGCAATCCCAAAGTGTGATCCCAGCCTGGCCTCCATGCCTTGGGCACAAATCCCCTTTCTGGAGCCAGGTCCTGCTGGAGGAAGCTCAGCCTCACTCTCCCAGCTGTGCATGCCTGAGATGAAGAGGCAGCTCAGGCTGGGGATGTTTCTCAGCAGAAAATCCAACCTGGGAAATCCATGGAAAAGTCTGGCAGCTGCTGGATCTGTCTGGAACAGCCCGGGCTGAGCTCCCTCTGCCACCCCAGTTTGGGGAGCTCTCCCCTTTTGCCCTGGGGAGTGTTTGCCCATCAGTCTCCCTAGAAACGTGGCTGCTGGAGGCTCCCAGTGCAGCCACGTGGGAATTGGGCTGGCCTGGCTCTTTGGGAAGGATTATTTGCTTTTTACAGCCCTTTCTGCAGGAAGCTGATGGTTCTGTTGCAGAGGAAAAAAGGCAGGAGCCTGAGACGTGGGTGAAGTAATGAGTTCATCTCTCTGCAGTCTAGCCAGGTACATTTTTTCTGCTCCCAGGACTTCATTGAAATGCAGGCATCTTTCCTCACATTTTTATGAAGCTCAATGGCAAAGAACAGCCACCCTCTTGTTACATCACCATGAACTTGGTTTTTTGTCTGAAAAGGAGAGATCCAAGGGCAATATCCTTGCTTGCCCTGCATTTGGTCACTCTGGGCTGTGCTGTCTCCAGCAAGCAGCCAGAAATTCAGGGTTTATACCACGACCAGGACTGTGTGGGGACAGGTGGAGAGACTTGTGCAGTGGGAAATGCCTGCATTAGCCTTGGGTGGCTGATAAATCCTCACCTGGCTGATGCTCTCCCTGTTTGTGCTTTGGCACTGTCCCCATGGACATCATCCTGCCTGGGCTCTGCAGCCCTCTGGCCCTCTCCTGCCTGGACTCCTCCCAGTGTCCCCAGGGCTCACTGGAGAAAGGGAAAATGAAAATCCAGGCACGTTTCATTGAGTAATGAGTTTATTTACTTTGCCCAGCCACAAAACAAGGCATATTCACCCAGAAGGAAATGAAACAGAGGTGCACAAAGGAAACCACCAGCTCCTTGTGGGAGGGGTGTAAAGCTGTTGATGGGAATGATCATGCCATGGTCCTGTGGCCTTGCAGTGCTCTGTGATTTTGGTTACAGCCAGACCAGTTCTCATCCCAGTCCAGCTGGCCACTGGCCCCAGTGGCTGTGGCTGCTGAGCCTCATGGCTTCAGTTTACACAGTCCCAGAAAAGTCTTTGTGCTGCTTTCTGCAGCTTGGCTGCACCCTGCAGGGTTCTTGGTTATGAAACTACAGGGCAATTTAAAAATTCAGCTCTTTGTAATACAGAGTTGGTGTCTCCTGGCATGAATATTGCAGTGCTGTGTTCTGCTTGGAATGATGCTGCTCCAGCAGGCCAGAGCTCAGCACTGCTTGTTCATTTTCCTGCCTGACCCTGGCCAGTCCCATCAAATCAAAACCTGCCCTGCAATACTGCAGTTTCTCAGATTGCACTTCATGCATGGGGAATGGACACAGTTAGATGATGCTGCCAGGATGGCTGCACTGGGAGAGAAGGTTCTGCATGAGGAGAGAAGGTTTTGAATGAGGAGAGAAGGTTTTGCATGAGGAGAGAAGGTTTTACTCTTTGTGGAGAAGGTTTTGCTCTGTGGGAGAAGGTTTTGCTCTGTCTGAAGAAGGGTTTGCTCTGTGGGAGAAGGTTTTGCTTAGTGTGGAGAAGGTTTTGCACTCGAGGAGAGAAGGTTTTGCACTGTGTAGAGAAAGGTTTGCTCTGTGGAGAAGGTTCTGCATGAGGAGAGAAGGTTTTACTCTTTGTGGAGAAGGTTTTGCACTATGGGGAGAAGGTTTTGCTGCATGGAGAAGGTTTTGCACTATGGGGAGAAGGTTTTGCACTATGGGGAGAAGGTTTTGCTCAGTGTGTAGAAGGTTTTGCTCCATGGAGAAGGTTTTGCTCCACAGAGAAGGTTTTGCTGCATGGAGAAGGTTTTGCTCCATGGGGAGAAGGTTTTGCACTATGGGAAGAAGGTTTTGCTCAGTGTGGAGAAGGTTTTGCTCCATGGAGAAGGTTTTGCTCCATGGAGAAGGTTTTGCTCAGTGTGTAGAAGGTTTTGCTCCATGTAGAAGGTTTTGCTCAGTGTGTAGAAGATTTTGCTCCATGGAGAAGGTTTTGCACTATGGGAAGAAGGTTTTGCACTATGGGGAGAAGGTTTTGCTGCATGGGTAGAAGGTTTTGCTCAGTGTGTAGAAGGTTTTGCTCCATGGAGAAAGTTCTGCACACGGAGGTTTGGCACTGTGGGAGGCTGTGCAGCCCAGCTCGGCCCCACTGGTGGGTGGCTTGGGCCAGGTCCCAGCTGAGCAGTGTGAAGGAGCACACTGGTGGCTCTGGCCATCTGCAGGGGGAGGAGGAGGTCCCATCCCTCAATCCACCCTCCAGCTTCTGGAACTGGAGCTGGAAGGTGCCGTGGGCATAAAACAGGACCAGGATGACAAATGGCTCATCCCTTGGGATTTCCTCGTGGCTGGAGTGATGGGAACAGCAGCAGGAGCAGAGGGTTCAGAGGGCTGGGCTGGCCCCAGGGCTGAGTGACCAGCTGGAGCACAGGGCTCAGTGATGAGCACAGGGAGGCCATGGAGCTAAAGGAGCAGCAGGGACAGCACAGAAATCCTCCTGGTGTTGTGTTGTGAGAGTCCCCAGGACGAGGTGAGAGATGGGAAGCGATGCCAAGCGCGAAGCGGAGAGTGCTAGATAGGCTGGATATGAAGTAGGAGAGAGGAGAGGAGAGAGAGAGAGAGAGAGAGAGAAGAGGAGAAGAGAAGAGAGAAGAGAAGAGAAGAGAAGAGAAGACAGGAGAAGGAGGGACAGAGGACAGGAAGAGTAGAGAAGAGAGAGAGAGGAGAGTAGAGAAGAGAAGAGACAAGAGAGGGAGAGGAGAGAGAGAGGAGAAGGAGAGAAGGGAGACAGAAGGAGAGAGAGACAAGAAGAGACAAGAAGGAGCGAAAGAAGGGGAGAGGGAAGAAGGAGGAGAGAGGAGGAGAAGGAAGACAGAAGGAAGATGGAGAGAAGAAGACAAGAGAAGAGGAGAGAGGAGAGAACATAGAAGGAGAAGAGAAGAGAAGAGAAGATAAAAGAGAGCAAGAAAGAGAAGAGAAGAGAAAGAAGAGAAGAAGAAGAGAATATAAAGCAAGATAGGACAGTAAGGCAGGAGAGCAGGAATAAGGAGAGAAGGAGGAGAGAGTAGTAGAGGAGATAGGATGATGAGTAGTAGAGATAGAGTAGAGATAGAGTATGATTATATTATAGAGATGGAATAGTATGATATGATAGATGAGTATATTATATTATTATATTATTATATATATTATATTATATTATATTATGATTTATACATAATTTATTATTACTATTATTACATTATATTACATTATTATAAGAAAATTATGTACTAAAACTACATAAAGAAAGAGAAAGGAGACATCAGAAGGCTAGACAAGAATGAGTAATAAAAAACCTGTGACTGACCAGAGAGTCCAACACAACTGGGACTGGATTGGTCATTAATTGAAAACAATTCACATGGAACCAATCCAAGCTGCACCTGTTGGGGAGCAACCTGCAGACCACATTCCAAGCCATCAGATAATTATTGCTTGCATTGCTTTTCTGAGGCTTCTCAGCTCCTCAGGAGAGGAATCCTGGAGGAGGGATTTTTCAGCCAATATCATGGTGACATGCTGGCAGTGTGATTTATGGAGCTGGGAGGGCGGCTCTCACTTCCAGTGGCAGATGCCTCATGGCATGTGACATTTGAGCAGGCTGAGAGAGGTTTCAGGGCAGGGAACAGCCTCTGTCTGCCAGGGGGGCACTGGGCTGAGCTGGTTTGGGGTGGGAGGGAATTTTCTAAATCAGGTTTTTATGAGGTGTCTAATTGAGTCATCATCCCTGCCCCCCCTCCGTGCACAAACATTTGCTCTGCCCTGAAATGTGAGATGAGCAAGGCTGGTGAGAAATGTCTGCATACAGCAGGGGAGCAGAGGAGGCTGAGGAAAGAGAGAATTCCTCCCCTGCCAGTCTTTAAAACAAGATTGTAAAAAATCCCATATAAAAAATAACAACAGCAGAAAAAGCTTGTGGTTTCCTTAGACAGTTTGCATTTCTGGAAGTTGATGACCCCCTGGATTACTGTTGTTTTTTTTTTTAGATCTCTTTCAATTTTTTTTTTAGGATAGTTCGTCTGCAGTGTGGCTGTGTGTGGGTAGAGGACTGGAAATATGCAGAGGGAAAAAAAAGCTAAAAATGGGCAGGAAAAGGAGGACTGCATATGCTTTTTTCTCCCTATATATATAATTTCTTTTTTTTTTTAAAGAGCTTGAAGCTGTTAAAGATTTGGGTTTGTAGGGGTGGAGCACAGGCAGATGGAGCTGATCCTGAAGACCATGAATAACACAGGATTTTTTTTGCCTCCCTCCTCGATTCCAGGAGAGCTGTGCCTCAGTTTGCAGAACAACCTCTCCAAACTCCTGATTTACGTCCCTTGGAAGCTGCAGAGAGCAGAGGGGATGCAGCCAAGGCATCCCAGGGAGCTGGATGCTCTGGTGGCCCTGCAGCTCTTGTCCTGCTGCCACCAGGAAATTGGTTTCTTTTTGCTGTCCAGTTTTTGGTGTCACATCTCATTTGGGCCTTTTTGCTCCAAGAACAGCCTGGTCCTCCAGAAATGTTTCTCTTTTCTCTGTGGTGCTGGTGCATGAGCTGAGCTGAGCCCTGCTGTCTCCTTGGGACGTGGCTGCTTTGCAGGAGCTCCAAAAAAAGGGAAATTCTGTCCCTGAGTGGGGCAGAGGGCCAAGGGCTGCTCCCATCTCTGTGCAGCAGCCAGCGGCAGTCCTGCCCACTCTGCTGCTCTCCTGCTCTGCATTTTCACTGCTTGCACTGCAAGAGGGTCCAGAAGGGACCTGGGGAGGGAAATCAGAGCAAAAACCACTTGTTGCCAATCCTTGTCTGGAGGTGATAAATGCCACTTCCCACTCTGCAGGGTGTGAGTGGCTCTGTGCTGGCAGGGGTTGGCTTGGGCACCAATGCCCATTAAATTTTCATTTTTCTCCACCCTGAAGCTCTGAAGAAAGCTTTTTTTGTTTGTTTTATATTTTCCCCGTTACCAACCAGAGCATCCACCTGGTTTATTCTGCACCCATTGCTCCTTTCCAGCACTAAAAGGTTTTATTTGGAAAGTTCAGCTTTGCTCTCTCCCTTTGTTTCCCTCAGCTGGAAGCTTCCCTTTAAAACATTATTATCCCTATTATTTATTTTTCCCCAGCAGGTTAATTAATCCTTGATTCATCACCTTGAAAGCTGATCCAGATCCTGAAGGCAGTGAATGCCTGAATAAATAAATCCCTATCCCTGACAGCCCATCCTTACTGATTCTCCTTCAGGAAGCCACCTCTGCCTGGCTCTAAAGGAGTTAATCCCAACCTTCTCCCAGGCTTAGTCTGGGACTGGCCTGGCTCCCTGCTCTCCTGCTTGAGCTTTACTGTGCAAACATGGTGCTTTTAAAGAGGGAAAAGAGCAGATTTGTGGGGAGAGACCCAGACAGCTCAGCAGGATCTCTCCAGCCTGGGTCAGCAAAAGCCACTGGAGGTTGTGGGTGTTTTTATGGGCTCTGGCTCTCTCTGAAATATTTAATTTTGGCTCTTGAAGAGCCTTTTCCAAGTTCTCATCTGCTTCAAATAAATGGTGTTTATCATCTTTGTCTCCAGCCATTGTCATCGGTGACCTTAATTAGGTCAGATTGAAAATGATGTTGAGTTTGTCACTCATGCAGAATTTAAAATATCATTATTTACTTCTGCACACGTTCCTCCTGGGTGCTGCTCTGTCCCCATGAGAGCTCCTGGCTGCTGTCACCTCAGCAGTGACACTCGTCCTCAGGCAGCATTAGAGGAGACAAACGAGCTCATCCCACCCCTGTGGTCAGAATTTGGGTTTCCCCATAAGTGAGGCCATTTTTGGGGCTCAGAATTTGGGGTTTCCCCATAAGTGAGGCCATTTTTGGGACTCAGAATTTGGGTTTCCCCATAAGTGAAGCCATTTTTGGAACTCAGAATTTGGGTTTCCCCGTAAGTGAAGCCATTTTTGGGGCTCCGAATTTGGGGTTTCCCCATAAGTGAGGCCATTTTGGAGCTCAGAATTTGGGTTTCCCCATAAGTGAGGCCATTTTTGGGACTCAGAATTTGCGTTTTCCCCATAAGTGAGGCCATTTTTGGGGCTGCCCCCAGGAAGCTCCAGCCTCTGGACCTCCATGATTGTGTAACTTTCTCAGTTTTTGTACATCCTCCCACTCGTGGAAGTGTCAAACCCAAAGGAGCAGCCAGACATTTTTCATTATTATTTTAAAATTCGTGCTGCTCTGGATGATGAACTTACATTTTTTTATTTCTATTTTTTTTTTTTCCCAGGGACACTGGCTCATCAATTTTTAATTCTTGATCTTGGCAGCACTGGTTGAATTAGAAACAGAACAACTGATTTTAATGAGTGCAAGATGAATGCAGATGAGCTTGGCTGGGACTGTGATCCAGCTGAGGAGGGGTGATTGTCTCAGCTCCCTCCTTGGTGGGCTGTCACATCCCAGCACCACTGGAGCAGGGAATAGTCTCATCTCAGCTCCTCACCTGCAGGAGAGATGCTCATTAACCAGGTTCACTCAGGATATTGTGCTCATTAACCAGGTTCACTCAGGATATTTTGCTCATTAACTTCTGGCAGCTGCTCTGGACCCTCCCCAGCCCTGAAAGGTGCAAGGGGAGGAGGAAGGTGAGGGTGGTGTGCATGGGCAGAGGGGGGATCCTTTCTCTGGATGGGAAGGAGAAGATGAATCTGAAGGAAGGAATGATGACTCCATGTGCTCAGAAGGCCAATTCATTATTTTATGATATTATATTAAAGACTATTAAACTATACTAAGGAATACAGACAGGATACAGACAGAGGGCTAAAAAGATAATAATGAAAACTCCTGACTCTCTCCAGAGCCCTGACACAGCCTGGCCCTGACTGGCCAAGGAGTGAAACCAACTCCCAGCAGAATGCAATGGAACAATCCCCAAACACATTCCAAAGCAGCAAAACACAGGAGAAGCCAATGAGATCAGAGTTGTTTTCCTTTTTCTGTGAGGCTTCTCAGCTTCCCAGGGGAAAATCCTGGGTGAAGGGATTTTTCCAGAAAATATGACTGGAATAAAAGGCAATCCTTGTCTGGATCTGAGCAGCAGCAGGGTCAGGGTGGGGAGGATCCCCTCAGAGTGCAGTGGTTCCACCTGAGCCTTTTCCACCTGATTCCCAAATCTCAGCGTCCCCTGTGTGCTCACAGCCAGGACAGCCAGCTTGGCCCTGGTGCCCTGGCCTCCCTCCCTGTGTACCCCAAAAATGCCTGGGCAGGGGGGCAGTGCCAGGCTCTCCCAAGGGTGCCTGGCACAATCCCCTTCCAGTGGCTGGAGGGTTCAGGGCTCTGGAGTCACCAAACCCTCAGCTTTTCCTCAGCTCTGCCCTTCCCATCACTGTCCTCAGCATCTCCCCAGTTCTGTGCTGCTGACCTGGCCAGGTGGAGATGTCCAGAGAAGTCAGGGGGGTTTTTTGGGGGGGGGTTTTCCCATTTTCACCTTGTTACAAACCCTTGTTTCCTTCCCATCTGCCAGCTCAGGGCAGGAGTGCTGCTTTAGCTCCGTGTCGCCAAGGAGAGCTTAAATATTGTCATTAAAAAATCCCAGCCTTGCATCATCTTCTCAGACACACACACAGGAAGAAACCTTTGCAATTAAATTCCCTCTGCTCCAGCAGGAGGGCAGAGGTTCCTCCATTTTTTCCCCTTTTCAGTGATGATGATATTCTGGGATTTTAGAGCAGCAGGGGGGGAAAAAATGTTTGATTTTCCTCATTATGTTAAGCCTGGTTTTACTTTCTGATTGCCAAAGCATGATAAATGGAACACAGATTACCTAGAGATTTTCAAAGATTTGCTTTCAATTTGATTTTTCCTGAGCCTTATTAAGCCTGCAGGTTTTATCTACGCTTTGTTCTTCCAGTGGAGTAACATTACCATGTATTAACAGCCATATTTTTTTTCCATTTTAAATGAAAACCAGACAGAGTCTTCTCATGTCTTGCTTTCAAATCCTATTTTAAAAAATATTGATCATGTGTGTGTTGTTTTTCCTTTCCCCCTGACCCTCCTGGCTCTGTAAAGGACATTTCCCAGGGAAATGCATCCAGTTGTGGATCTCCTTCTTTTGTTCCCTGGCTTCCTTCTCCTTCCTGGCTGGCAGAGCTCCAGCTTTATTTGTGTCAGAAGGAGCAAACAGAGCACGTCGCTGTTGCCTTGTCCGAGAAGTTAACTCAGGACATTCTTGAGTGGTGGCCAGGGAAGAAAAACCAGCCCCACAACAAACCACACAAAAACCCTTTCTCTGGCAAACTCTGCTGTGTTTCTCAGTGCAGCAAGAGGGGCTGAAGTCAACAGCGATGTCACAGCACAGGGGAGGACAAGAGGTGACAAACTCTTCCTGTGGCATCAGCCACAGAGCAGGAGCAGCAGAGAAGTGCTGCCTCCTGGATAGCTACAGCTCTTCCAGCTAAAAAACATCTTGGAAATGCTGAAAGAAACGTCTCCTGACTAACTCTGCACTTCTAAAGGGGATGGGTTTGGTTTCAGCCCAGGCTCTGGAGCGTGGCTGCCCAAAGCAGCATCCCTGGGCTCCTCAGGGCTGAGGGACCAGGGGTGGGAGGAGCAGCTGGGACAGAGGCTGGGCTTGGAAAAGTGGAGCAGCTGGATGTGCTTCCTTCTGCTCTGCCTGAGGAAAAACCCACCCTTAAGGTTTAAATCCCATTCAGATGTGTCAGAGCGAGGCAGACAGCAGAGGGGCAGGAAGTCAGGGCACGGGATGGAGTTAAACCCGTGCCCAGAACATCTCCTGGGTGTCCAAATCTCCTCCTCTCCTCCTTGCAAAAGGAAAACAACAACGCTAAGGTGAAGAGGGGGAGACTCCAGGTCCCAGCAGTGAATCTCAGTCTCCTCCCTGCCCACCTCCTTGGCACAGCCCCGATGTTGGGAGATCCACGTGGAGAGCAGAGCCCCGGGGTGTGGGTGGCGGCTCTGGGCACGGCTCCTGGCAGGAGCAGCCCATCCGTGAGCCACGGCAGCCACCTGCTGGCACCTGCCTGCCCACATCCCTGCCTGCCCAAAGCACCTGCAGAATTCTCCCTGCTG